>NW_015165842.1:865514-959789 GCF_001447785.1 Gekko japonicus | reverse complement strand
TGGAGGAGCCAGCAGGACAGACCAATAGGACACCAAGGCAGCTTCCCCACTGGCCAATGAGAGAGTAGGTGAGTCGTTGCCAGCATGGCTTGCCTTTTATATATATAGGATTAGGCTACCGAGAGCTCAACTGGATGATATAACATGCACTTTGTTTTTCTGCTCCCTGTTTCAGGTGCCCGTAAGAAGAGTCCCCGACAAGAGGAATAATTAGGCTACTACCCCATTGGCTCAAGTTATCCAAAAGTCATACTCAACTGGGCAATTCAGTTTTTAGGAGACATGCAGCCATTTTTCAAGCAGCAAGATAGCCAGGCAGTCCCAATGCTCCTGGGCTCAGGCCGCATTTGCAGTATGTTCTCACTTCCAAAGAAAAAGAACCCAGGCTGCGGAAGTCACACCTGCTCCTTGTGGCAGGATCTGGCCAGCAGATATTGCAAATATATTTATCGTTAAAAGCAGTGCTTCTCTCCCCTTCCCCCCGCAATAAGAATAAGAAGAGAAGAGATTGGATTTAAACTTCGCCCTTCACTACCCAAAGGAGTTTCAGAGCGGCTTACAAACTCCTTTCCCTTCCCCTCCCCACAACAGACACCTTGTGAGGTAGGTGGGGCTGAGAGAGCTCTGACAGCAACTGCTCTTTTTCGAGAACAGCTCTTATCAGAGCTTTTGGCTTGCCCAAGGTCGTCCAGCCAAGTCCAAGTGGAGGAGTGGGGAATCAAACCTGGTTCTCCCAGACTAGAGTCCGCGCACTTAACCACTACACCAAACTGGCTCTCTAAGTAAGAACAAATATTTTAAAAATCTGTAGAAATGTCCAGGGATTGGGGTTGGGGAAGACCAGGCTCTTGTTTGCTGTGAAGACCTAAACCACCCCGTTTGGCCTATCGGTTCATTCAAGCAAGTGCATCCATACAGAAAATCAGTATACTCTGATTTCAATGTTTTTTAATTGTGCCATTTCAGGATACAGAGCTCAGTTCTGACTGTATAAAGTCCACAAGAAGCCCTCCTGGAACAGACCTCTGTAAGAATGCAGTATACCAAGTTAGAAGAATTTTACTCCTCTCCTTAACTATATAACGGATATGTTCTCAACAGCTACTTGGCAGGAGTTATTACAGGAGTTATTTTTGTCTGCAAAACTACGTGGTCCGTATAAAACCCTCCACTCTAGGGATATTTAGGGCCTTTTTCAGATGATTGAGCAAAACAAGTCCCAACGGCATTCTGTCTCCTGCACCGTATTCTTGCCCGCTCCAGTCCAGGGACAATAACATGCAACCGTATTCATGCATAACAGATTGGGGTGGGTGCGTGAATAATTAGTGCTGTCACTTCTTGCCTTTCTCTTCTTGAAACAGCTGAATGTACAGTTCAGCCTAGGAGAGGAACGACACACAGCTTTCTGCTTCATCGAGTTAAAGGGGGAAGAACCTACCCCTGGCTGAGCGCTTGTGGAGTTGTAGGTTAAGGCAATGCACAGCCACCAAAGAATTTAATAAAATTGGACCTCCCCTGGCTCCACACATACTGGGGTAGATGGTATCCCTATCCTACTAAAACAAAAAATAAATCTGGGGGCAACTTAAAGACTAACAACATTTATTTCAACATGAGATTTTCGTGAGTCACTGATCTCTTAATGAAGGTCCATGTGGAAATAATGCTGGTCTTTAAGGTACCACTGGACTCTTTATTTTGTTATAAGACAGACTAACTGAGCTAGTAACCTTGCTCGAAAGCCAGTCAAATCCAACTAGGGATGCAGTGCTCATCTCCGTTTCCAAGCCGAAGAGCCAGCGCTGTCCAAAGACGTTTCCATGGTCATGTGGCCAGCATTACTAGACACTGAGGCACACGGAACGCTGTTACCTTCCTACCGAAGTGGTACCTATTTATCTACTTGCAATTTCTTGCTTTCGAACTGCTAGGTTGGCAGGAGCTGGGGCCAGAGACGGGAGCTCACTCCGTCATGCGGACCTCGGGTCTCGAACTGCTGAGCTACAGACCTTCCGGCCTGCAGCTCAGAGTCTTAACCACTTGAGCCACCACAGCCCTAATACTAACCCAGCTACCCCTCTGTAATTATCCCCGATCCTACCACCCTCCTGAGCAAAGTCTGAAGCCTTCCTCCAGCCTAAGGAGTCCTTCCTCCTCCTTTAAGTGGCCTCCTCAAAGAGAGGACAGAAGAACCACGCACACCAGCCTAACCGTGCTGGAGGGAGGGAGGGACAAAAAAGTGACTGACAGCTTTGAACAGGGAAACTTTAATTGGATAGATGGAACTTTGGGAGTCATCCTCCCTGTTTTTTTTTTAAAATGAGCTACAGACCTTCCGGCCTGCAGCTCAGAGTCTTAACCACTTGAGCCACCACAGCCCTAATACTAACCCAGCTACCCCTCTGTAATTATCCCCGATCCTACCACCCTCCTGAGCAAAGTCTGAAGCCTTCCTCCAGCCTAAGGAGTCCTTCCTCCTCCTTTAAGTGGCCTCCTCAAAGAGAGGACAGAAGAACCACGCACACCAGCCTAACCGTGCTGGAGGGAGGGAGGGACAAAAAAGTGACAGACAGCTTTGAACAGGGAAAGTTTTATTGGATAGATGGAGCCTAAAATCAGGAAGTCCTGGCCAGATAGTTTTTTTTTTTTAATTTTTATTAAAAGAGAAATCCAGTATACATAAACAAGATTGCTGTTTGAACAATAATACAAACTGTCAGTGCAGATATATATTTCACAATGCCATCTATTAATTTGTCAGCAGTAACATCCTATAACCAAATCCTTGTCACTTTCTTGTGATATTTCAATTGTTCTACTATTACTACAATACTAACGTATAATAAATCCAGATATATTTTAGAAGGACCACAATAATAAATCATGAGAGTGCTCAGACCATTCCCAAAAAAACAAACAAAAAATTCTCAAAGATGAATCCATTAAGGGCATGTATGCAAATACCCCTTGTGAGGAGGGGGCAGCTGGAGGGAGGGAGGGACAAAAAAGTGACAGACAGCTTTGAACAGGGAAAGTTTTATTGGATAGATGGAGCTTTGGAAGTCATCCTCTCTGCTCTGAGGCTTAAGGGCATGTATGCAAATGTCCCTTGTGAGGAGGGGGCAGTGGCTCCGTAGCAGAGCATCTGCTTGGCATGCAGAAGGCCCCATGTTCAACCCACAGCATCTCCAGTTTTAAAAGTTCAGAGAGTTGGGGAAGACCTCTGCCTGAGACATATATTTTTTCTGCATTTTTGCATGTTGTGTGCAGTGTTCCTTCTAAGCTGAGTTCGTGTGAGCCAGCTCACAGTTTTTTAGCCTCCGGCTCACACATTTTTCTCTTAGCTCAGGAAGGATGGCTCCCGAGCAGACTAATTCATGCAGGAGCCAAATCGCTCGCTCACAGCTTTAAATGCCAGTAGCTCACAAAGTAGAATTTCTGCTCACAAGACTCCACAGCTTAGAGGGAACATTGGTTGTGTGTGTCTGTGTCTGTGTGTCCATGCCTGGAAATCATGGCAACCTCTGGTGAGTCCTACTGGGGCATGGAGGGCGTTCAGAGAAGTGGCTTGATCGCCTGCCTCTGCCTCCCGGCCCCGGTATTCTCTGGAGGTCTCCCATCCGAATACTTGCCAGGGTCGGCCCTGCTTAACTTCCGAGATCTGATGAGATCAAGCTTGCCTGAGCTATCCAGGTCAGTCTGAGCAGACCATATTGATGGTGATAGATGAGTGAAAGACAGCTTCATGTGCCCACAGAAAGATACCGTACCTGGCCCACCCATCACTAACTGATCCTTCTGCCTCTTGGATCAGATGAGTTCCCTCCCGCTTGGACCTCGTCATCTCACTACCACGGTTCCTAACCAGCATTACCTTCTTGCGCTCTGCCTACCTTGCCTGGCATACAATTCCACTTACGTCACTTCCATCGACGACCAACCAGTGCACCCGGTCCGCTTTGCCATTCAACTCAGCCCTCCCTTCAGCTTACAGTGAGAAGATTCCACCTCTTTCCTGGGCAACTCCTTTGGCCTTTAAATAAGCCGGCGCACAGAGACTTGTGCATGAGTCTCATTTCCTGTTTTACAAATGTGGTGGGTTTCCTGACAAATAAATATTGGTTACTTTCTGCAGCCGTCGAATCGTTTTATGAAAGGGGATGATAGAGACTGTCCTCAAAGTGTTGGAAAGAGGAGAAGCTGTGAAGCCTGGCGGGATGACCAGCTTGGCTCAGCGTGGATTCCATCTCCCCTCTCGCCCTCCCTCCAGCAAGGTGTGATACCAATTGTTTGTGGAGTGGTTCCCACTGTTCCCTGCAAAGCATTACTCTATGTCTTTATTTTTTATGACGGCCTGCCCCCAGCAGCTGCTGCCATGGTTATTACTCTTCAGTGCATTTGGGAAAGGAAGGGTTGCGAATACAGGATTGTTCCTAGCATCTATTATTTATGTGGCCACAGTTACAAATAATGGCCAAATTGGTAATCGAAGCCAGTAGCCTGAACTTTTTTTCTTTCTATTTGTTGTTCCGTTCGATCACCTCCTGGTCTGTGCCAGATTACTGTCCCCACAGTAGAAACAAGGGTAAATATGTGCGGAACAACAAACACGTCCTAAAGGGAATAAAAACATTTATCTGAAAATGAACATATACTGGAAGCCATCCTTTACGGTAAAACCACCACTTCTCAAGACAGCCAGTCGCTGAAGGTCATAGCAGGGCAGAAAACAGACCTGATGAATACCTTTCCTGGGCACAGTAAGTGGTTTCATATTGCATCTGTATGACAATTTCCACTCTCCTCCCACATAATATGTGCAAGAGGGACGGGACACTGTAAACCAAAGCCAGGCCTGAGAGAAAAGCCACGGAATCACAACTTAATTCCAACCCTGAATGAAAGGGGAGAGGGGGCTGACTCCCAGCCAGGCCTAACAAGGAATACCATATCCCCAGTCACAGAAATAGAAACCAGGTCAGGTTTAAAAGGGTGGGAGAGACATCCCAAATACTTTGCCTCTTGGTTGAAGAAGAAGAAGAAGAAAAGAATGGATTTATACCCCGCCCTTCACTACCCAAAGGAATCTCAGAGTGGTTTACAATCCCTTTCCCTCCCCACAACAGACAGACACCCTGTGAGGTAAGTGGGGCTGAGAGAGAGCTGAGAAAACTGTCTTTGAGGGAACAGTTTCGAGAGAACTGACTGACCCAACGTTACACCAGCAGCTGCATGTGAAGGAGCAGGTAATCAAACCTGTTTCTCCCAGTCCATGCTCCTAACTACTGCACCAAACTGGCTCTCCTGCACCAAACTGGTTGCCAGGGATGCCATAATCTGAGACCACTGACAGTCAAGAGCTCCTCCCAGGCAGCCAAGTATAAGTTCCACTTTTTAAAAACAAAGAAAGCAGGCCTGGATTTTTCATTAAAACAGACTTTGCACTTCTGTTTCCAGTTGCCTCACCCACAAGCAGCTGCTACTCACAACCACCAAGGAGCATCATTTCTCCCCTCAGCCCCTATCCTCTGAGTGGCAGACGTGCACCACAGGGGATAAGCCGTGTGTGTGTCTCGGAACCGCTGCGTGCTTGCTTGGAAACTTCTCCACACAGCAATTTTCTTTTCGGCGTGCAGATATAATTAATTTTAAACTGGTAAACAGTGCAAAAACAGTGCTTGCCAAAAGTAACAAACAAAGTGCACTGGAAGCAGTTACCTGGACTAGGAGCTGGCACTAATCAGTGAAGAAAATCAGCTAGTTCGTTCTTAGTTCAAAGGGAACACAAATTTCTGACTCCCACAGATGTGTGAATTAGAGTGACAACCTTTTATTTATTTATTTCCCCCTGTGGGTTCATGGAAGAGTCAGGAAGAGAGTGCGGCAATTCCTCCTTGTACATCAGGGATTCCTAACACTCAGGGGTCTTGTTGTAGAAAAAGAGCTGCCGGAGCTCATTAGCATAACTCATTAGCATAACTTATTTGCATATGCCACGCCCCCTGACATCACCGGAAGTGACAGAAGGCCACACCCCCTGACATCACCGGAAGTGTGTCAGAAGGCCCGGCTACTTACCCTCCTGCTTCATCCTCATTCCCAAACGGAATGAGGATCGAAGCAGAGGGCGGGGTAAAGAAGGGGGCGGGGCTTCACCACGTGACCGCCCCGCCCCCTAGAGGTTCTCTTCCGGAGCTCCGTACCTGAGAGCTCCCCCCCGACTAGAGCCCTGCTAACACTAAACAGCATCTTACAAGGGTTGACAGAAGTAATTGTGGGGGCAAAGCCTGAAACAGAAAATGCCTCGTCTTCTTTCTTGCAGCTGAAGAGGCAATAAATAGAGGGGGGGGGGGTGCGTGGGTGACAAAAGTCAGAACACAGTGACGTCCACATGCCTGGCACACAGAAGATCCCAGATTCAGAGTACAACCCCAAGTACACTTCCGGAGCAGTAAGTCCTAGTGAATTCAATTCAGACTGTACAGACTTCAGGCTGCACGGCTTGTCTAGCTGAAGTAGCACATCTGGCAAACAATGCTCCTGCTAAGCTGTAGAGTCTTGTGAGCAAAAATTCTACTTTGTGAGCTAAAGTTGGCATTAAAGTTGTGAGCAAGCGATTTGGCAGCTGCATAAATTAGCTTGCTCTGGAGTCACCTTTCCTGAGCTAAGACAAAAATGTGTGGGCTGGAGACTAAAAGACTGTGAGCTAGCTCACACTAACTCAGCTTCGAGGGAACACCGCTGGTAAATACCCTACCTGAAGTCTTGGAGAGCCACTGCTCCTCAGAATAAACAGCAGCAGTCCACATAAACCAATACTCTTATAAAGCAGTCTCATAAGTAACCATGTTCCTAAAGCAGTAACGCACCAAACCCCAAATTTACTGCACCAAACATGGTTAAATTTTAAGATTAGCCAAGGGAGGGGTGGGGGGAGGGGATCTGTCCTTATAACACATTCACTCAGCTACTGGCGATGTTCAGCCAGGCTTTTTCTTCACTGTCAACACGCCAAATTTTTCTTCCCTCACAACAACCCTGTGAGGAAGATTAGCCTGACACTTTCCTAGTCACCTAATTTGCTTCCATGGCAGAGTGGGGATTCAAACCTGGGTGTCCCAGATCTTAGCCCAACACTCTAACCACTACACCACACTGGCTGTCCAGGGAATTAGCCCAATTCACTTAATCAGGGCCCCAACAGTTAAACCTATATTTTCACAGCAGCAGCATATTAAGTACATCACCATTCTATTAATATGCAAAGCCTACAGAAAACCAAATGCAGCCATTTCAGAAATGCCAAATCACACAATAATGAAAAACCATCACTGGCTCTGCCAAAAATATTTCAACTTTAAATTACTTCTGACATTTCATTAAGTGGCAACACAATTGAGTAGAACTTTACTAATTCCTGCTTCATTAATCTGCATCTGCTAATCTTCAACCATGGTAATTTCCAGGGGGGAAATAAAGTAGCCTGCTAATACTTCCCAGCTAAAAAGGGGAAAAAATCACAAGAGCCCCCTGCATCACAGGATGTCTGCCGGCAATGTGGTCATGTCACAAAAACCCAGTCGCCATCAGAGTAAAACTGATGTTCCAGGCATGATGGGGGTAGTAATAGAGATCAAACCTACTGAATATTCTTGAGGACAGGCCACGAGGATCCCTAAACAGGACTTCCAAACAGCTTGGAAAGCAGGAACCCAAAGCGCCATAAATGGTACAGCAACAAACTGCAGTGGGGCAAAATTGACTGGACATTTTTATCTGGCAACACGACTCCGGCCACATGTGGCATGACAGCCGTGGCAGGCAAAAATGGGACTGAAAAGATCTTGGGGATGTAGTGCATCGTTCAATTCTAGGGTTGCCAGGTCCCCTGGCCGTCATGGCCGGGGGATCTGGGGGGCGATCCAGGGGTAGGCAGGACATCAGATGTGACATCCCTGACACGATGACATCACCCGGAAGTGACATCATCACGTCGGTGACATCGCAAACATCACTCTGGGTTTGGGGCAAAAGCTCTACTGTTTTTGGGGCTTCAAAACCATAGAGTTTGCCCAAAAACCAGAGCGTCGCTGTGCAACGTCACTGATGTGATGACATCATTTCCAGGTGACATCATGCTGTTTGGGGTGGGGTTTCCTCTGCCGGCCAGGTGGCTGGTGGCAGATCAGACCTTCAAAAGCAGGGGAAACCCCGCTGGGACTTGGCAACCCTATTAAATTCAAATGCTAACTCAGTGGGCGACTGTGGGGGGAAAAGGCAAAATGCCATACTGAGAATAAAACAACCAATAAAGAAGAATGTCCCAATTATTGTTGCATTCCTGACTTCTGAGTAGCCCTTTCGGTAATGCACTGTGTTTGTGTGGCAGCAAAGCTGTTCACATCCCCTCATCAATGCTCCCTCTAAGCCACGGAGTCCTGTGAACAAAATTCCAGTTTGTGAGCTACTGGCATTAAAGTTGTGAGCAGGTAATTTGGCTACTGTACAAATTAGCTTACTCTGGAGCCATCCTTCCTGAGCTAAGACAAAAATGTGTGAGCTGGAGGCTGAAAAACTGTGAGCTAGCTCACACTAACTCAGCTTAGAGGGAACACTGCCCCTCACTGAATTTATTTATCTATTTACTAGAAATAAGGCCCATTGTGGAAATAAATACAATGAGCGCTAGAAATAGGCTCTGAGAGAGTGCCAAGGCCGTGCTCACTCAGCATCAATTTGCCATGGCAACCTCAGCAGGGTATAAGGACACAAAATCAACCATTTTCTCCAGGGGAACAGATCAATGCCTCTGGAGAGCAGTTGTAATTCTGAGTAGTCTCCAGCCCCCACCTGGAGATTGGCAACAGTGGTTCCCCATGAGGGAATGGCTGGTTTGGAGGGCAGAGTCTATGGCACTGTAGGCACTGTACCTGTTTGAGGTCCCATCCCTTTCCAGGCTCCATCCCTCAAATCTCAAGGAATTTTCCACCTGGAGTTGGCAACCTTATCTCCTTCCCAGCCAAGCATCAGGCTACCTTAATTTCCCCCTCACTGTTCAGTTTTCCATCTCCCCCCCACACACCTGCAGCCTCTACTGTGCTCTTTAGCCCTGACTGCCACGTCACCTTGGCTGTCATGGGGGGAGGGGCCTGTCAGCAGGGTAGAAGGACACAATGAGTTTTCTCCCAAGGCCAAAATAGGTGTGGAAAGGGCCTTTTACTGACAGAAACCATGCTTGGTTGTCCAGCAGCAGGCACTGAGGGGAAAGTAGGCTTCCCAGCTCTGAGTAGGGAAATACCTGGAGAATTGGGGGGTGCATCCTGTGGAGGGCAGCGTTTTGGGAGGGCGGGGGCAGAAGGACTCCGCAGCAATTTCCAAACCTGGAGCTGGCAACCATGCTCAGGACTGGGCCCAATGACAATGAGTTACTCACAGAGGCGTAGAAAGGTTTTTGTTCCTTTGTCTATTTACTGGCAGAACCAAGCTTGGTTGCCTACCAACAGCCACTGAGGGAGAAGTTAGAATGCTTTGGCCGGTGGCCTCTATAGCATTCTATTTAACTGAGGCCTCCCCTCTCCCCTCCCCAAACTCCAGCTTCCTTAAACTGGCTTCCTTACATGGAGCTGGCAACCCTGTGAGTTCCTCACAACAGCCACTGAGGGAAACCTATGTCTCAGACAGGAGCTAAGCAAGAGAACTGTGTTCCTCGCGAGACAGAGTGCTTCTGACAACAGAGCACAGTGGTTGAAAGGGGAGTGGGCGGGGAAGAGGAGCACACCCGGCCAATGGCATGCCAGTAGTCTTGATTGGCAGCCGACGGGCCAATGGCTGAGGGAGTGGATGCAATCTCGCCCCCATAGGACAGAAGCCACCATCATTCGGCAATTATATATAAGAGAGATGCCCCTACGAGATCTACGATGAGGCCTTATTTGGAATACTGTGTACAGCACTGGTTGCTGTATCTTTAAACAAGGTATTGAGGAGCTGAAAGTGCAGAAGAAGTAAACCAAGATGGATTAAGAGGTTGTCACACCTCTCCTAAGAGTTTGCAGCTTTTCCATTTAGCCCTAAAAATGACTGGGGGGGGGGACATAACAGAGGGTTATAAAATTCTGCAAAGGATGGAGAAAGCAGATAGAGAGCACTCTTTTCCTTCTCCCATAATATTGGAATGCAAGTGTATCCTATTAAGTTGATGGACAATTGTTGGGATATTACAAGTTTACTCCCTTCATTCATGAAAGAGTTAGTTTGTTTGCACATGCTAATGTTAGTTATTTAGTTTAGGACCAATTCGATCTTAGGCAAATATTTCCCACCAGAGAAAAGAAAGTGATATTCCTAATGCGCTTGGGACTGGGGTCAACTATTGGATGATCAATTTTATTGGGGTACTCCATGCATTTGGTCACATACACAGAAGTTGAATGAATGAATATAACCTATTGCAGCCCACAACAAGATACAAGTTCACAGAGCAAATCATTTTGAAGGTATAGATGTTAAAACACTCCAGTTAGAAGAACAGATATAGAATTATAACAGAGTAAAATACATATAAAAGTTAACAACATCATAAAACCATTTAATTATAAACCTAAAAGTTAAAACAGGCACTATTTAATTGAATTCCTAATAAAACCTAGATCAGAACTCAGAAACAGAACTAACATTTATTACGTACTCTAATTGCCTGAGCACAGAATTTGGCTGTTGCTTTAGTAATATCTGGGGGCTGCGGTGGCTCAGAGGTTAAGATGCTGAGCTGCAGATTGGAAGGTCTGTAGTTCAGCAGTTCGAGACCCTAGTACCGCAGGATGGAGTGAGTTCCTGTCTCTGGCCCCGGCTCCTGCCAACCTAGCAGTTCGAAAGCAAGAAATTGCAAGTAGATAAATAGGTACCACTTCAGTGGGAAGGTAACAATGTTCCGTGCGCCTTGGCGTTTAATCATGCCGGCCACATGACCACGGAGAAGTCTTCAGACAGCGCTGGCTCTTCGGCTTGGAAATGGAGATTAGCACTGCCCCCTAGAGTTGGATTCAACTAGCTCTCGAGCAAGGGAAAACCTTTACCTTTACTTAGTAATAGCTGGTTTTTCATCTGCTAATAGTTTATTTAAGCAGGCCCTGTCTGACACAACGGTGGATCTGTCAACAAGGGACAGGAATGTTGTGTTGCGTATTTCTTAATAAACTGGGCAGCAAAAAAACCCCAAAACCAACCTATGCTCTATTTATGCTAGAGGGCAAGGGCGGGTCCTCTCAGAATATGGGGTCTTCTTATATCTTCCTTCCAAAAGCCTGGATGGCAAGGCGTCACATCTCGCCAGGGCAAAACCCTCCTATGAGGGGGGAAATCTAAAGTTTTAAGGTATTTGGCCATTGTCATGATGTATCTTGTCTCCTCAGAGGCCCTGAAGTTGGGAGACTGTAAAGAAC
Source organism: Gekko japonicus (assembly GCF_001447785.1). Taxonomy (NCBI): domain Eukaryota; kingdom Metazoa; phylum Chordata; class Lepidosauria; order Squamata; family Gekkonidae; genus Gekko; species Gekko japonicus. Next base: position 948,345 of record NW_015165842.1, on the reverse strand, counting down.
TGAGCCTGATGCATAGCAGAGTGATTTCAGCTCATGCTTTATTTGGAGTCGTAGAACAAGAAGAGAGAGATGCCGGCTCGCAAGCCGGTTTATATTCATGAAGTATACCACACCCAACATACATCCTACACTCGTGATAGGATTATTTACAGTGGACTAGAGTTCCATGGGTCCTTGCTTGGATCCTAGCCCTCTGATAGGTGCGGGCTAGGATCCGTTCGGGCTATTGTCTCTAGAAGGGAAGCTAGGGCTCTTCGCATGACCGTGTGCAGACCCGACATCGCACGTGGTGCTGGCATTCCATGTCACAGATCCTTTGCTTAATGAAAGATTTAGCCTGATCAAAGGATTGTAACAAAAGAGTGCCAGGTTGAAGACCCATTTTTCCAAGGCCTTCCTCAACTATGTGTAACCATCTCGGTTGGTAAGAAACCTGCAGTACACAAGGGAGAAGGCATTTTGGGATCATATATATCTTAAAGCCACTGAAAGGCTGTCATGATCTGTGCAGGACTGGGAGCAGGGTCCAGTGCGGCCTGGTCCCAGGAGAGACCCGCATGGCAGTGAGCAGACAGCCTACAGTCCCCATAAGGCTTAGCAATGGGCTATAGCCAATCAGAGAGGGAGATTCTGTGAGGAGACTGTTGAACTGTGTGAAGAGAGTCGGTCTTAGCCATTAACTGAGGAAAAACAGGGTCTCTCTCTGCGGCCTGGTCTCACTGTGGGGACAGGCTGGTCTGGGAGAGAGGAAGATCTCCACTGAGCTCAGCGTGAGTGCTAGGCAGGCCTGGAAGTAGAACAGGTAGCTGCGTTAGTTTATGTTTATTTTGCCTTTTCAACCCTGTTATACCCTTTTTAAGCACCTTGCCTTGTCTTGTTTTCCCAGCCCCAGTGTTGTTTTTAATAAACCCTTTCTGTTTAATTATGTTCTCTGCCTGGGTCAATCACACCTGTGTGTTCTCGGCTGGAAAAGGGGCATTTTGTATGTGCTTGAGAAGGTACCCTGGGCCTTCTCAACAGGGACCATAAGTCCAGGGTGGTGGCGGCGGAAGGCAGAGACCCCCTTGGGTCTTGACAAAGGCGGGTGCCAAGAAAATCCTTGCCTCGATCCTCATTTGGCCAGTTTCTAAATGAAGGAGGGAATTAGGAACATTGGGGGGGGACACCTGTAAAATGGCACAAAGAAATTTAGATTGTAACTTTTCAAGTAAATTCAGACTTCTAGCCGAAATACCAGTAAAGGTGCCATGCAGAAGTTGGGCTGTTACTTTTGCCTGAAAGAGCTTCAGTGCAGCAGGTACATAGAGGCCCCAACTTAGAACGGTAAAATCTCAGTATCTTCTGCCATGCAGAAGTTGGGCTGTTACTTTTGCCTGAAAGAGCTTCGGTGCAGCAGGTACATAGAGGGGCCCCCTTAGAACGGTAAAATCTCAGTATCTTCTGCCATGCAGAAGTTGGGCTGTTACTTTTGCCTGAAAGAGCTTCAGTGCAGCAGGTACATAGAGGCCCCTCCTTAGAATGGTAAAATCTCAGTATCTTCTGCCATGCAGAAGTTGGGCTATTACTTTTGCCTGAAAGAGCTTCAGTGCAGCAGGTACATAGAGCCCCCCCTTAGAATGGTAAAATCTCAGTATCTTCTGCCATGCAGAAGTTGGGCTGTTACTTTTGCCTGAAAGAGCTTCAGTGCAGCAGGTACATAGAGGCCCCCCCTTAGAACGGTAAAATCTCAGTATCGCATGCATAGTCCTTTTGGTGCACTCTGCTCTCAGTTTGCAATGTGCAGCATAAGACCCGTTTTCCTGGAATACTACCCCAAGATAAATAAATTTGTTAACCTGCTCAATTTTATTTCCCTGCATCGACCATAGTCTTTTTGGAGGGCGTTTGTACCAAGTACCATCACTTTACACAGAAGTTGGGTGGGAGCCTTTGGGGAAACTTTCTACTTCCTTTGTTCTCTCTCACGCAAGGTTGAGAAAAGTGACAAGATGGAGCTTACAACTAGTTAGCCAGGATGTTTATTATTTTACCTTCCCTGTCACCCTTCCTATTAATTTTTTCTAGTAAAGTATTTTTCTTAACTCAGTACTCACGTGTAGCTGCATTCCTTTTACTCTGCTGAATATCCAACAACAATAAATCTAGAATGGACAACAGGCAGCACTTCACACAAAAAGAAAAGCTGTAGAATTCAGTGCCAGTGGGCATCGTGATGGACCCCTCTAAGGAGGGTTTTAAAAGATCAGACAGATGCATGGAGGGGGAGGCCCATCAGGGGCTACCAGTCATGGTGACTGAAAGAACCTCCCTATGCAGAGGCAGCAAACCTGCGAACACCAGGAGGCAAGATCCGGGGAAAGCCTTCTAATGCAATGTTTTTGGGTCTACCGGGGCAAATGGTTGGCCACTGTGCGGAAGACGATGCTTCACTAGATGGAAACACTGGTCTAATCAAGGACACGTGTGAAAAATGTTCACGTTGAATGGCTGGCAACGGGGCTCTCCAAATTCCTTTGTCCTTGACACAGCTGCCAGGTGACTCATACAGTTAAAAAAAATGAGCTGCTGAGCTTCTGATCTTTGCAAGTGGGAGGCTGAAATGAAACAGCTTTCCTTTCTCTCCCCAGTCACGGGAACTTTGCCAAACAAGGTCACAAAGTTCTGCGCTACTGTAGGAGAAGCCAGGCTCCGTACAGTAAAACATACTTTGTTCCGCGGGGTCTAATCATGCCAAGCTGATCTCTTCCTCCCCTGCTATGCAGCTGATTTGGACTAAGTACCACTGAAATCAATGGGACTTTATTTCTAAATAAGCACGAATAGGAAATACGTTAAGGGGAGAATGCTGGGAGGAGAAAGAGCGTGAGAAAATAAGGTAACTTTTTTGGATGTTCAACTCAGCGTGGTAATCACCAAAAAAAAAAAAAGCTACTTAATGGTGCCTGCCACCTACGGAAAAAATTGCCCAAATTGCAATCAAGTTCATAATGTTTGAAATTATTTCTTTATATTGTGCTCCTACAGAATGCCTTTTCATCACTGCAAAGTCATTGTAACAGCCAGCCCTCGCCTCTCTTTCACAGGCAGGAAAAGTTGGTCCCCACCTGATTGTTGCAGGACTGGACTTCACAGTTAGTGACTGGAAAGTAACAATTAGCCATCAAGATAATTAGGAGCCCCCTTCATAGGTGCCCAGCCTAGCTGCTGGGTACAAAGCAGGCAGATGCATGGTATAAGCAGAAGAAGAAGAGAAGTCTCAGCGCAGTTTACAAACTCCTTTCCCTTCCTCTTCCCACAACAGACACGCTGTGAGGTAGGTGGGGCTGAGAGAGCTCTTTCCACAGCTGTCTTTGAGAGAACAGCTCTGACAGAACTATGGCTTACCCAAGGTCATCCAGCAGCTGCAAGTGGAGGAGTGGGGAATCAAACATGGTTCTCCCAGATTAGAGTCCGCACACTTAACCACTACACCAACACAGGACAGTGCCCACGGCATTCAGAGCATTGCATAAACAACGTCCAGCAGAGGGAGAAAAATGGCGATGGAAAAGAAACCTTCCACAGGAACTACCCAGACAACAACTCCTACCTGGATACCGGAAGCAGCCACTGATCTCTCCAGTATGCTGGCAATAGTGCTGCGCCCTCTGCTGGAGCAGATGTCTAACATCAACAACAAACCTGACGGAGTTCAAAAGCAACTGATCGGAATTGACAAAAGAACAGCTGAGGCTGATAAAGCCATCAAGAAAGTTGAAGAAAAAACAAAGAATATTACACAGAAACTGGAAGAAGTGGAAAAAGAGCGAATTTCTGACAAAGGACAATTGCTACAGCTTCAGATGGAGAGATCAATGTATGTCTTACGTTTCCAGGGTATCCCAGAACAGAAAGGAGAAAATCTAAAAGAAATATTAAGCGAAACTTTAGCACCAGTGACAGAGCTTAAGCAGGATTTACTACAAAATGATATGGACTTGGTTTATCGAACTTATCCAGACTTTATCACAAGAATAAGCTACCTGGTGAAATATTTGTGAAATTCTCCAAGAGATCTACTAGAGACGCAGTCTTAAAAGCGATATCTGGGAAAATCCTGAAAGTTAAAGATGAAGAAACGAGAATTTTAAAGGAATTCCATTTGAGGTGCGGAAACATGAAAGATAAACAAGAAGTTCAACAAAATATAATGGACTATAATTCACCTAAAGATTAACATTAATGGCTCAAACTAGCTTTATTAAGCAAATAAGGCATCAAACACAGTATTCATACTTAATACAGAGTATTGTAAGAACGATATATGAAAATGTAACCTTTAAAATATGATCCTTGCCTTAAATTGTAGCTTCTTTTTTTTAGTTATAGTTATTTCCCACTCCCTTTTCCTGTAGTTGTGTAGTATATAAAAGCAATAAAAAAATTATTAAAAAATTAAAAAGTCTTTGCTTGGTGCAGAAGTATCTTATACCAACAAGACCCTTTCTCTTTAATGAAGGGGTTTTTTTGAAGACCACAAGCAAACAATACACAGACTAAAATCAAACTCCCTAGTGTAGTTTTTTTGCTTTTTTTAAAAAACTGCTCCCTGCTCCAGTAAGGTTAAGGTACGTTGGTGAAAGACCTACTGAAATTGAAGCCCGGATGATGTTCCTCCCCACTCTTTGAATCCCATGAGTGAGTAAAGGTCTCTTTACTAATCTCCCCCCACCTCCACCCCGATCTTGTAATATCAAGCAGATGGTGAGACACACAAGCTGATTTGACACATTTAGTCAAGGATCACTGTGACTCATCGCATAGGTGGGAAATCCCATTTTCCCACCTAGAAAACATTACAATCTCCTTCCTTGCTCGAAAAAAAAGAAACGTGACTTCCTTGCAACCGAAACACTACTAAAGAAAATACATTTAATTTCTTTGCGACAGCTAGGCAAGAATGATGCATTTGTTGCACCAAACGCTTGCTTGGGAGGACCATGGGAAAGACCAGCAGAGGCGCTTGAATCTCGAAATAATGCTGCAGTGTGCAAGTCAGCCCATTTTGTGGCTCACAGAGGGCTGCTAGTTTACAAATCCCCCCCACACACACACCCAAAATAAACACACTGCAGCAGTGTCCTCTGGCAGCAGTTTGCCACTTCAGCACCATGGTTAGTACTGCAGTTTCAGTTCTGAAACACCCCATCACAGAAGTCCTTGTCCAAATCGAGAGGGCTGGGAGAGGCTATACACCAGCTCATGGCTTACATACAATCCCAGGAATGACTTCCATGAGGCCAAATTAAATTCTGGATCCAATTGTTTATAGATTAGTTTTAAAATAAAAGTGAGGTCCATCTTCTTACACAAAAGTGTAATTTTTTTATTGACAAAACCTTGCTGAAATGGGGGGGGGGAATATTCAACTTGGGCTCAGCTGGAACGAGAGAACGCTGTTATCTGAAATATAATCATACCCCTGTCCTAGCAAAACTCACCTGATAAGGTGAAGAAGAGCTGGTTTTAAACCCCACTCTTCAATACCCAAAGGAGTCTCGGAGCGATTTACAATCTGCTTCCCTTCCCCACAACAGATACTTTGTGAGCGGTGATCCCTCTAAGCTGAATTAGTGTGAGCTAGCTCACAGTTTTTTAGCCTCTAGCTCACACATTTTTGTCTTAGCTCAGGAAGGATGGCTTCAGAATTTTTTGGTTTGAATGTAAGGTTGGCTCTTTCTGCAGACACATGTAGGGAAGTAAAGTTGTTGCTGTCTTAATCTGGCACTGACCATGGTCAATTTTAGATTTTTTTCTCTAGCTACGGTTGAAGTTGCCATTCCAAAGCACTTAGAAGTTTCAATATTTATGGCATTTGAACTGTTATTATTAGTAATAGCTATTATTTCAAGATTAGAACAAATTCAAAGTACTGTGTGAAATATTTGCCCAGATTGTTAATTCTATTGTTTAAACATTGGTGTACTTCTGGGTTGGGATGACAGATCTTTAATGTCTTCTGAGGTACGAACCTTAAACAGCAATATGAATTTTGACTATTTTCTGTTCAATTCATCAATAAGGAGCAAGTTTTTTCCCACGGTCCGGTACTTTGTTTCCATATTGCTAATGAAAAGCATTTCATTTATAGAAGCAGCAAAGTCTGCTTAGTAATATAAAACAAACTGGTAGTATACAAAACCTCCATTACAGCATTGAAAGCTCTAAGGGAGCCCCACAACACCCAAAAGGAGCAAATTGTAAAAGAATACGTTTTGATGGACAGTGACAAAGCAATAGAAAAGGAAGGGTTAATGGACAAGCCTTAACTTGACTGTTTTAGGAATTCAAAACAGAACACAGGCCCAACTCAAAAGAAATGCCACAAACAAGTGTAGACAAGGAACACCTAAAATGTACAGATAATGATTACTTCTACAATAAATAATATCAACCTAGAGTCCCGAGATGGTTGAGAGAAAGACAGGTATGTACATATTCTACATAAATAAATAAAATTGAGTAGCAGTATTTTATCAATGCATGATTTGTGTAGGTAGAAAGCCAAAGCTGGAAAGTAAACAACACAGAGAATCCCATTTACTCATTTGCACATATTTCCATAGTGTGGTGCAGTGAATGGCCCAGGGGTCATTTTATAGAAAAAGAGGTGGAGGAGCGCAATTGCATAGCTCATTTGCATATGCCACAGCCCCTGACAAAGGGCAGGCATGCAAGCATGCCTGGGTTCCCTGCCTGATCTTCTCAAGATCGGGCAGGGAACCCAGGCATGTTTAAAAGGGGGAAGGGAAAGAAAGGCATTTAAATCCCCCCAGGCGGTGTGGGGGGGCTCTGCAGGCCTTCCCTGGCCTGTCCACCTTGGCAGGCAGGCCAGGAAAGGCAGTGGGGGGGCTGACCTTGGACTCCTTACTGCCGGAGCACTGCTCCGGCGCGCTCCAGCAAGAAATGACCCCTGATGGTCACTCTACTGACCACCTAAGTTGGAGGAAAGCTTTAAACTTTGCTCGGTAAAGTGATGGTTCTTCCTTCAATGGAAGAATCACTCAGTTTGGAGGGAGGCCCCTTAGGATGGAGGAAGTTTCTCCAGCCTAAACCAGGATACCTGCCGATATTAAGCGGACATACTTTGCTATGTGTCTTGCTGCGCCCCCAAAAATGATAGTGCTCAGCACACCGCAAAACCATGAGGCAAACATGCAGGGTCCTGAGTTGAAATTCATAGCACTACTTTGGAAGAAATAGCTGGAAAAGGCACTTGGGACTTTCCACAGGATTGGGAAATTCGAGCCAAGCAACAGAGAACTCCGCCACATCTATCTATCTAAGGTCCCAGGGGCACGACAGATATATAAACACATAGAATCCAGTCATAAACGTGAGATTATCCTGCAAGGCACTTTTGCTTTGTCTCTTTGCTCTCTTTTTGAACTCTGTTAAAAGAAAACCACCCTCAAGTCTTGCTTAGATAATAACTACGAAGTTCGGCTCCTTTTGAGTGCTCATAACGGTACCAGATATAAACAAAAGCCCTGTATTATTATTATAATCCCAAAGACAGCATATATTCAGATTTGCTTCTTTCTTCCCCTCAAGAGCCTGGGATCCTTTCAGCAACACATATTTTTTTAAACCTAATTACCATCTAATTAGCAAAAAGTGTCAACTTGAGGCTCTTGTTTCTTTGTTGTCACAGCTAGCGCCTTAAAAACCTCTCTCTGGATATTGGGAGAGGGTCAGTTCATTGCCGCTGCAGCCACACAGCAGCTGCTACAGAGCCACTGAGCCCAGTTCCAAAGGAGACAAGAAGTCCTGTGAGGTTGCCTAGCAACCACAGGACAGGTCGAGTCACTTCTGGGTTGACCTATTCTGACAATGGTGGCTGTCGAACAGCTGGCCATGCTGCATTCCAGCCAGAATCCATGCCTCTCCTGTCCAACAGGCAGCCCAGTACTGCCTGCTTTGTTCCGTTAAGCCTTCCTTCTGGCCAAATTCACAGAAATCACACACACACACAGAGAATAAAGAGGCTCACCTAGAGAGAGCTGCTCCCAGCACAAAGGACGCATATTCCTTCAGCAGTGGCTCGGTGCTGTTTAGCCCATTAATCAAAAGTTGTAAGCCACCAAGGGAAAGCAAATCTTTGGCATTGTCCACCTACAGAGATGAATGAAAAATCACATTTAAAAATTACATTTAAAAAGACGTTTATTGATTTAAGAGAGAGATGGCCTTCAAGCCACCCGACAAATACAGCCCTTTCCTCCTCCCCAAATTATTTCCTTATTTTTATAGTCCCCCTTTCTCACAGGGACTCAAGGTGGATTACACATTTATGGTTCAATCAACAATACGGGACCTTCAGTAAACAGGGAATGAGGATTTTAGAAGTCCGGAACCACCAGAAAGAACTGAAGCATAGCATAAGTATTCCTATGACCCATTAAGCAGCTGTTGGGTATTACAAGTTGAAAACACTCAGTATATCTGGGGTTAAATGTTTGTTTATGTTACTCACAGGAAGTCACATGTTTCTCATGTAACCAATGTTCTTTAGCTGTCGAATGCCCGGGAATTTTCTCCCTGATCTAGGAATTTGATTGGGACTAAAGTGTCAAGGTGTATTACCATTTTATGGCTTCTCTTCCCGTCTTTGTTTGGTGTTCTGAAGAACAAGAAGAGTAGCCATAATCTCCCTCTTCTAGTTTTGTCTTTGTAGAGTAAGGATGTAGCCGATTATGCTCTGTTATTTTCATTCCAGTTACCCTTCTCATGTTAGAATTTAGTAAAAACTTTATATTTTAATCACACATGGACTCTCAGTCTGAATTATTTTACTCTGGCACTGCTGGACTATCTTATCTCTGCTAAATACCATTTTTACAATATCTCACTATCACCCAACGGCAGTACAGAAATTACACAACAGGATCCGACTTACACTGAGCTATACGCAGCAGCACAGAGCACAAGCCCAATAATTTATCCGGTAAGTTTCTGAACCACTTTGCACAGTGCAGCCCGATTACCTGTGCAGAGAAACACTCTCTCTTGGGGGGGGGGGTATTTTTGCATTTTTGTGTGTGTGCGCCCATGCCTGAAAGTCATGCTGACCTCTGGCAACTCCTACTGGGGCCTGAAGGACACTCAGAGAAGTGGCTTCATAGCCTGCCTCTTGCCTCCCAGCCCTGGTGTTCTCTGGAGATCTCCCATCCAAATACTTGCCAGGGTCGGCCCTGCTTTGCTTCTGAGATCTGATGATAAGAACATAACAGAAGCCAATGGCCCATCCAGTCATCAGGAGGTCCAGCAGTGGGGCCAGGACACTAGAAGCCCTCTCACTGTTGCCTCCCCACAAGCACCAAGAATACAGCGCATCACTTGCCCCAGACTGAGAGTTCCTATCTATACCTTTTGGCTAATAGCTATTGATAGAGAAGTGGCTTGATAGCCTGCCACTTCTCTGAACGCCCTCCATGCCCCAGTAGGAGACGCCAGAGCTCACCATGACTTCCAGGCACGAGACCACACACACACACAGACAAAAACACCAAAAATACCAAAAAAAGAGAAAAGTATGCAAATCTAAATCTGATCCTACCTTATAGCGACCAAAATGGCTAATTAACTTTAAAAGACAAAAAAGTTAAAAGAGCTCCTGCCTCCAGTGATACACAACGGCCCCCCACTTCTAGAAGCAATACATTTCACGTTTGCAGGAACCATGTACTATTATGACTACCATGAAATACAGAATGAATCACAGAAAATTCAAAGAATGTGATTAAAACATCCCCCAGAGAATTATTTGCCATAAAAAGAACAACACTATCAAATGAAAACAAATCTCTCCTTCCTTTGGAAAGTCATTACTAGGAATCTGGATGAGCTGCACATGCAATTTTAAAAAGTAAATGAAACACTGCTAGCAAAGTTAGACAAAAGTATCTGCGGTCTAAACATAAGCATCTGTATTACTGACAACGAACTCATCAGTAAGGAAGAAGAAAAAGGAAGTTGAGATATTGGATTTCCCTCATGGGGGGGGGGTGTCGGTTCTGGCCCCATACTGCTTAGGTTTATCCCCTGATTTCCGCATGCATTTTTGTGCCTTTAGTTTTCACTTCAGGTTTTTATTTTTTGCTTTCCCCTCATTTGTCAACAGAACTTGCCTCCACATTCAGGATTGCAGCCCTAGACTATGCCGATCTGGAACAGATTCCAACACTGAGACCTAGTGCAACTAGTTTCTAGAAAGCCTGGGTAAACTTGCACAGAATATAATGAGGTTTCTTGAATGTGCATTCAAGCTGTATGCCGCAGCATACTGCAGCATCTAACGTTGGTTACAACCCCCACGTACAACTTTATACATAACAACATTTGCCCCCTTATGACCATGTACACCTGTGCTGGCAAAATGTCAAGTGTCAATAAACAGAGTGCCCCAATTACATAACATCTGGTATGGCGGTAGATCTATTTTTATGATTTCTTCTTCCCAGAATATAGCACAACAGCTGTTCGTGCTTAAAAAAAAAACCCTTCTTACCTGATGAACATAATATTCAAGATCATAAAGTGCCGCTATTTTCTCTTCCAACGTTGAAGTGGTACTGTTGAATCTGTTGATTAGTTTAGACATAATTTCAAAGTCTGTTTCCAGCTGCATATTCAGCTCCCTAAACTCTTCCTTGAGTTTTTCAATAGAACGGAACCTTCGTCTGACATCTTCCTGATGAGCCTGAGAAAGGAGGAAAAACAAAACCAAAATAGCACACTCTCCAAAAAGATAAACACCAATTTCTACCCACATTCTGCTTCTTGGGGGGGGGGGGAATCCTGTCAAAGCAGTAGCATCTTTCGGTATACACAAGTAATTGCCGCTAAACACAAACATGAGTGCTTTTAATTATGCAGTTAATTATGCAGCCAGATAAAACACACAGCGTTATTGGCCACCTCCTATCAGCACATTTAACCTCTCAGACAAGAGCACGGTATTGTATTGGGATGGAAATCATACTATTCCAACAGCTTGGCTTCAAGGGAGCTTCAGTTTTGCGGCACATTCTGCCCAGGCCGACTGAACAACAGTGTGCTCAAGCTCCCTCCTCCTGTCCGGGATTCACCACAGCGTTTCTGCAGAAGGAAACATTTCCACCTGCCAAGTGTGACTTTCTCACCTCAACAGTCCTCTTGGGAACAGGGACAACCCGCCCCCACAGAAAGCAGAATTTTAGGGAGCCTTTTGGGCTGCAGTAGCAGCGGGTGTGTGTGTGAGAGAGAGAGAGAAAGTCATGCTCTACAGGTGGAAATGTTTCCTTCTGTGGAAACGCTCCAGTGAATCCAAGCCAATGCGTTACACTGTTTGTGTGTACAGGCCACCTCCCTGAGCATTTAAGATTGATTCAAGAGGTGGCATTAACCTTAAGACAAGGTGAAATGACTGCAATGATGCATTAATGGGCTGGTAGTGTGATTTACAGCTACCGAAAACAGTCCTCATTACTTAGCGATTTTGTTCTTACATTCTGTTTATCCACAGCTCTGCCAAGGCAGTTGACAATTTGAAATGCTTAACAGTCACCTGGGAAACATCTCTCCCCCCCCCCCTTTTTGATCTTCCTTCCTTTTATCTTTGTAAATTTGCCTACTGCAAAAGCTCCTGCAACTTAAAACTTAGGAGATCCTTGGCCTCACGAGCCAGAAGGAAACCCCACAAGTAGAGCTTCAGTCTGGATCTAACCATCTGAATGCATCCTGGTTGAGGAATGGATCTTCCCCACCTCCCCTTTTTTATTGCAGACCACTGGCCTCCCTGAAATGCTGCCCGGGTGGCATCGAACCATTAGGAATGGCATGGGGCACAATGGGAGAGTCTGCAACGGAAGAGGGGAACTGGAGAAAGCCACAGCGTGTCCACAGAAGTGCCCTTCAATGGGCAAAAGGTAACTCTGATTCCAACTCAAGGACATGAGCCCATTCCCTATTCAAATACAAGACTTTTCAAGGTCATTAAGCAAGCCTCTGGATTAGAATCCAGGTCTCAACTGTTGAAAGACAGCATGATAACCACCAATGAAGAGCAAGTTGTTTCACGGGTAGTCAAAGATCCCACTGAAAATAATTCCTAAGAAGAGACATGAAGAACAGCTTTCAGCGTGATCCTGAACGGAGTTATACCATTCAAAATTCAATGAAGTCAGTAGATAGAGAAGGGTATAATTCTGTTTAGGGTTATCCTGTAACTCCACTGGTCCAACTTCCCAGACTCTACTGGGCTGAACTGCAGCTAAATCGGAAAAGAAGGAGCTTATACACTTGGCTGGCCCAATAATTTTCAGAGAGTTGGAGAACTCTGGGGCAAGTGATGCTCTGTCATCTTGGTGCTTGGGGGGGTCAACAGTGGGATGGCTTCTAATGTCCTGGCCCCACTGGTGGACCTCCTGATGGCACTGGTATTTCTGGCCACTGTGTGACACAGAGTGTTGGACTGGATGGGCCTTGGCCTGATCCAACATTGGCATCTCTTATGTTCTTATGTTCTTAACAAGAGAAGGTTTTCCCAAGAGCACCAGAAATTTTACAGCAGGGCATTCTAGGGGTAGGAACTGGATAGGGCATAGAATACCTCTCCTTCAGGCCATTCCTCAGGGCTTTTTTTCTGGAAGAACACATCGGAACGGAGTTCCAGAACAAAATCATTTTTAAAATGTTTAAAAGTTCATGCATTTTCAGTATACAGATTGAAAACTTCATTTCCCTCTTGAGAGTTCCGGCACCTCTTTAAAAAAACAAAAACAAAGCCCTGCTACTCCTCAATTTAAAAAAAAACAAACACTTAAGTTATTTCCATCTTAAATACAATGGGGGGAAACTGGACAGAAGACAATCACAGAGTTCCCCCTGCCAGCAGCCTCCTCAATAAGGCTCAGAGTCATGGGAGCCTTCCCCTCCCACACCATTTTCACCAGCAGAAATAGGGGGGGGGGGCTTGTTTTGCTCCTTCCTTGGGCTCCACCCATTTCTGCTGGCAAAAACAGTGCCAGAGGGAAGCCTGAAGCCCCTCCTCCCCCTTGCAGTGCTCCTAAGCCAAGCAGAGCAATTGAACACTTTGAAGGTGAGTTCCACCAATCGTACATGTGACTACAAGCTGGGATGGGCACCTATGCTCCAACTTTATGCCACATGTACCGTGTATTTTGGCCCTGATCACCAGCTTTTGGGAGCTTCCAGGAAGCTACTGGGGAAAGAGGGAGGCTGAAAAGGTCCACAGCTCTGAACACCCTGACTCCCGTGATTCAGAAAACCCCACCCATTAGTACACAGTGAATGGATACATTCACAGGTCTACCCGATCAACAACCCACACAGACCCAGGCAGAAGAAAACTGAGGTATCTCTGGGTTAACAACTGGTTCTTTAAAGCTAGAAGTTGTTTCTCTTCTCCTCCTTGGAAAGGATAACCACACTGAAAGTGAAAAGCACAAATCATCTGGATTATATAGAAACCAGCCTGGCTTTGGTGGCCATGGACCACAATCAGACAAATCTAATGTGCACTTTTAAGTTGGAAATATTTGCAGGATATTTCTGAACTTTGGACTCTCAGTCCAGATTTGCATCACAGGCTTCCTAAATTTTGTTTTCCACAAGCTGATCCAAGTGTGTAATTGCTACATTTTCACTAATGCTCCAATTTATGTTTTCCTAGATGAATACCTTTTGTTCCAGCGTATCGGCTTTCGTGCTCTCCTTCATTTTAGCCAATGCCTTTTTGAGCTCTTGTGTTGTAAATGAACTTGGGTCAAGATCTATGGGGCCCAACCTTGCAGAAAATAAAATGTGCATTACACAGGTGAACAACTTTTCCACACTGAAAGAACATGCAAAAACCATTTACCTAGCAACCAGCGTTCTTCTGCCCTGCTTATTTAACACAGGCTACACAGCAAATGCTACAATCTTGCATTTATCACCTACAGCATGTCCAAATTCTTGAAAATGGCTAACCAAGAAGAAGAGGAGATTGGATTTATACCCCGCCCTTCACCACTCAAAGGTGTCTCAGAGCGGCTTACAAGTTCCTTTCCCTTCCCCTCCCCACAACAGACATCCTGTGAGGTAGGCGGGGCTGAGAGAGCTCTGACAGAAACTGCTCTTTTTTCAAGAACAGCTCTTATCAGAACTACAGCTTGCCCAAGGTCATCCAGCCAGGTGCAAGTGGAGGAGTGGGGAATCAAACCCAGTTCTCCCAGATTAGAGTCCATGCACTTAACCACTACACCAAACTGGCTCTAGCATTTTTTATTTAAGGCGAGAACGATGTTCTAACATGCATACTTTCAAAGGGCGATTTGTACTGTCTACATATATCATTGGACATGTACATCTTATTAGGTACAGTGTTTGAAGTTTTCCAGGTACTGAAATGTTTTAAAGTAACATGAATCTGTCTCTCAGGAACATCAATTTGAGACCCTTCCAATACTTGAGAACAGACTTTACAATTCCCACACCTGTAATGTCCTATGGGAAATGAATTGGACTGGGGCTGACCCCTAATATCTGATCTTACAATGATGTCTTTTAATATTTTGAGTTCTTCTGAACCCTATAAACAAGGGTAACTGACATCCAGGAACTTCATGTAATAAATGCCAATGTTTTAATATGGTACAACCTACCTGATTGGCAGCTAGAGTGAAATCAAGAGCCCAAAACATCCTATTGTTTGATGTCTTTTTTTGATCAACCATTAAAGACTCCTGTCCAATTCAGACAGGCATTATTGATAATTTCAGAAGGATACTCTCTCTCTAAAATGTCTATACAAGATCTTACTCTCACTTGCATAATGCCTATAATAAGTGGAATTTCTCCTTATCCGAAGAAACTGAGTAAATGGAATACTCTGTCTTAAGGGCAAAGGGTGAAAAGAACCATAGTGTAGATATGTATTCTGGTCTGTCTCTTTCCTATAAGGACATACCACTAACTTGTTATCAAAGGATCTATAAACTACTATGTCCAAAAAAGGCAGACAATGTCTATGACTCTGCCATGTATATTTAATGTTCTCATCAAGTTGATACATCCATTTACAAGAATGTGGTAATTGAACTGCATCATTAAACACAATAAAACAATCATCAATAAATCTCTTGAAAATAGTCACATGTTCAAAAAAAGGATTGGTGTCTGGATTCAAAATAAATTTTTCCTCTAATGTTGCCATGTATAAACAGGCTATACTAGGGGCTGCTGTACATCTTATGGCAACTCCTTTGACTTGCAAAAAATATTCTGAGTCGAGTCAAAAATAATTTTTTTCAAGAATAAAGATAACAAAAAATGAGTAGGTGGATCTGATTTGTCTCTTGTTACCAAAAAATTCTCAACCACTCCACGTGCTCCACAGTTCAGGAGGGGTGTTGAAAGACCTGAGTCAGATTGAGGTGACGAGAGAGGAGGTCCTAAAACTGATAGACAACTCAAAAACTGATAAATCACCAGGCCCAGATGGCATACATCCGAGAGTTCTGAAAGAACTCAAATGTGAACTTGTGGATCTCCTGACAAAAATATGTAATCTTTCCTTAAAATCAGCCTCCATTCCTGAGGATTGGAAGGTAGCTAATGTCACTCCCATCTTTAAAAAGGGTTCCAGAGGAGATCCGGGAAATTACAGGCCAGTCAGTCTGACGTCGATACGGGGTAAATTGGTGGAAGCCATTATTAAGGAAAGAATTAGTAGGCACATAGATGAACAAAACCTATTGAGGCAGACTCAGCATGGGTTCTGTAAGGGAAGATTTTGTCTCACTAACCTGTTAATGTTCTTTGAGGGGGTGAACAAACATGTGGACAAGGGGGATCCAATAGATATTGTTTACCTTGACTTCCAGAAAGCTTTTGATAAAGTTCCTCATCAAGGGCTCCTAAGTAAGCTCAAAAATCATGGGATAAAAGGACAAGTCCTTTTATGGATCAAAAACTGGCTAATTAATAGAAAACAGAGAGTGAGTATAAATGGGCAGTTCTCCCAGTGGAGGGGTGTAAGCAGTGGGGTACCACAGGGATCAGTACTTGGTCCACTGCTTTTTAACTTGTTCATTAATGATTTGGAGATGGGAGTAAGCAGTGAAGTGGCTAAATTTGCGGATGATACAAAGTTGTTCGGGGTGGTGAAAACCAGTGAGGATTGTGAGGCACTCCAAAGGGATCTGTCAATTTTGGGCGAGTGGGCGTCAACATGGCAAATGGGGTTCAATGTGGCCAAGTGCAAGGTGATGCACATTGGAGCCAAAAATCCTAACTATAAATACACGTTGATGGGGTCTGAACTGGCAGAGACTGATCAAGAGAGAGATCTTGGAGTTGTAGTAGATAACTCACTGAAAATGTCGAGACAGTGTGTGACTGCAATAAAGAAGGCCAATGCTATGCTGGGGATTATTAGGAAGGGTATTGTAAACAGATCAGCCAATATCATAATGCCGCTATATAAATCAATGGTGCGACCTCATTTGGAATACTGTGTGCAGTTCTGGTCACCACACCTTAAAAAGGATATTATAGCTTTGGAAAAAGTGCAGAAAAGGGCAACTCGAATGATAAAAGGGTTGGAACACTTTCCCTATGAGGAACGGTTAAGGCGCTTAGGGCTCTTTAGCTTGGAGAAACGACGACTGAGGGGTGACATGATTGAGGTTTATAAGATTATGCATGGGAAAGAGCAGGTAGAGAAAGAAGTAATTTTCTCCCTTTCTCACAATACAAGAACCCGTGGGCACGCCATGAAATTGCTCAGCGGTCGGGTTAGAACGGATAAAAGGAAGTACTTCTTCACCCAAAGAGTGATTAACACTTGGAATTCACTGCCTCAGGAAGTGGTGGCGGCTACAAGCATGGACAGCTTCAAAAGGGAATTAGATAAGCCTATGGAGCAGAGGTCCATCAGTGGCTATTAGCCACAAGGTATAGATAGGGACTCTGGGGCAAGTGATGCTCTGTCATCTTGATGCTTGGGGGGGTCAACAGTGGGAGGGCTTCTAATGTCCTGGCCCCACTGGTGGACCTCCTGATGGCACTGGTATTTCTGGCCACTGTGTGATACAGAGTGTTGGACTGGATGGGCCTTTGGCCTGATCCAACATTGGCATCTCTTATGTTCTTATGTTCTTATGTGCTTCACTGTGGGGGAAACTGGTACAAAGGGAGCTTATATTCATAGTTAATAATAAGACGATTTCAGGGAAAGGTTTCCCTTCCACCTGCCAGATAAAATCTTTAGTGTATCTAAGATAAGAGGCTATTTTAGGAAAGAAGGATTGCAAAAAAGAGTCAACATATTTTGAAAGAAGTTCTAAAATGGAATTAGAGCCAGAGACTATCTGTCTACCTAAGGGTGGTCTTTCCTTTTTAGGTATCTTTGGGAGGATATAAAACACTGGTACCACAGCATTGTCAGTGTCACAGAACGTTTAACATTAAGACTTGGAGTAAGCATTTTCAATAGGTAACATGGCTTCAATATTTTTCCGTTTTTAGGTTCATTTGCTGCTCATATGTTGAAAAGGGGAGGCACACAGCTTAATATGGCAGCACATGTTTTTGCATGTATAAGGATGCAAAAGTGATCACGGGCATCTCCCGATAAGGGATAGCAGGCATCCTACTCTAGTGTGCAGAAGCAGCAATTGCTAATTCTGTTGCAGTACCCAAACCCACTTCCATAGAAAGAGCTCCTCAAAAAATAATAATAAAAAGAACATTACTGGAAGAAGATGAAAATGAAGAATGAAGACAATTTCATGACTCCCAGGACTATGGTCTTATACCAGTGGTCCTCCTGTGGGTGCCATGATGTTCATGTGCTCCTTCCTTCCTTCCTGAAGTCTTTCTTGCCACACAACAAAGAACCTTTTTGTGACTGGTGTCGCTCTGATGGCAGCCATTTTGTTCCCCTTGACGGCCATTTGCTTATGGTGCCCTATTCTCAAAACTCCAAAAGTATCCACAGGCTCAACAAAGTTGAGGACCCTTAGTCTCTATACCATTAAAAGACAACCATCACTTTCTTATTTGCCGTGTAATGGATGAGGCAGGCAGAGCCGAATCATTAACAACTTAGTTCAGGTTAATGAGTTATATTTAATTTTACAGTTCAGTCTCTTCAAACACTTATCTCAAAATGGAGAAAAATGAAGTAAACTAATTAAATAGTGGCTCACCATCAGGTTGAGAGTACACCTACAGATTCAGCTACATTTCATATACATCAAAATTACAACTGCAATATAATTCCAATCAAATGAATTACATATCTCCCTGGAGAACTCTGCCATTTATAGCTGCTCACTGAAAGGACAGAATGAACTTTTGTTCTCATATATGCTTACTAGACAAAGTTACATAGCAGGAGCTGAAAAACAAAATGCTAGCTCCTTTTAAAATGTTTAAATGTCTGCTGGCAGTAAGTAGCAAATGCAATTATATAAACCCAGAGGTCATTTCGGGGGGGAACGCGGGGGAACGCAGTTCCCCCGGGTGAGGTACGGGGGGCGGGGCACATGACGAAGCCCCGCCCCCTGCTTCTGGCCACCCCGCTTCCGGCCCTCATTCAGCCAGGAGGAGGCAGGAGAAGAGGGAGGCCCTCCCTGCCTGCCTGGGGCCAGGGAGGGCCTTCACGGGGCTTCCTTGCACTCCCGCCGGCCTTGCAGGTCCACTGCCGGGCCCTTCATGGGGCTCGGCAGTGGAGCTGCAAGGCCGGCACCGGTGGCCGGGACCGTTGGGGGCGGGGTGTGTGGCCTTATGACACATTTCCGGTGATGTCAGGAGGTGTGGCCTTATGACACACTTCCGGTGATGGCAGGGGGTGTGGCATATGCTAATGAGTTATGCTAATGAGTCCCCCTAGCTCTTGTTCTACGAAATGACCCCTGTATAAACCCATGACAAGGCCGTATCTACAACATGCCCTGAGTTATCTCATATGTGCTCTCAGCCCCCCTGCCCAAAAAAAAGGTGTCAGAGCATTAAAAGAAATACAAAATGGCAATAAATTAATTTGGTAAAGGACTTGGAAGACCGTCCTATGAAAGATGGATCTAGGGCTCTAAAGGGGGGGGGGTGTTTACATTTTTATTGCACCCTTCTGCCAAAGAATTCAGAAAAGATAGCACAGTTCTCCCATCTCCATGTTTATCCTGATAACCACCCAGGGGTAGGTTAGGTTGAAGGGGAGGGAATGAATACAAGTAGGCCAAGTTCACCTAATGAACTTCATCACCGAGTAAGGATTTGAACCGAGGTCTCCACAGCACTAACCCAATGCCCTAACCACTGTATTACACTGGCTCTTGCTAAAGCAAACTGGAGCGCAATGGACAGATGGGCTGGAGAGAGCAGACACATTTCTTCTCCTTCAGTAGCACCCAATCAAACCAATTAGCTAAACAAACAGGAGTCTGAGGGGCAGCCTTGAACACTAACAAGTTTTTATTCTAGCATAAACTCTTGTAAACTGGAGAACCACTCCATCAGATTCGTGAAGAAAGTCCTTCACACAGGGTTTCACGAGAAGAAGTAGCGCTCACATTCTTCAGCCACATCAGCTGTTTTAGAGAGGCGTAACTGTGCCTGTCTAAAGCCGCCCTTTAACCAGAAGTTAATTTCAGAATTGGGGGGGGAAAACTCTCTCTCAAAGGAAGCTGTCTCATCTCATTTAGAAAGAAGGGGGGGGAAACAACATTGTTCCCCCCCACACAGTCGGGTTAATTCCACCCACACACATATAAATCCTTGAGTCCCAAAGTGTTGGTTATTAAAATATTTTAATTAAAGAAATATTATAAATAAAATACTGGATCTATGCACAACAAACACTGACAACATATTAAGGAGAGAGAGAGAGAGAGAGAGAGAGAGAGAGAGAGAGAGAGAGAGAGAACGAACGACTAGATTTTAAAAATCTAAGCAAGGGGGGGAAAGAAACCCTGTTTGTCATTCACTAAATCCGTATCTCAAATATCACCGGCAAAAGAGACTTTCTTCATTGTAATTATATGATTAAAACTAAGACGACACATGACCACCACCATCTGGCTTGCCTGTAACATCAATATCCCAAAGCTGTTCCAAAAATGCATTCTCTGTTCCTGGGAATATAGATGTACATGATGTTTTGGGTTTTCTTTAAAGGAAAGGAATGAAGAAAAAAAACATCTGGAAGTCAGCATGCTTTTTCTGAAGCTTGAAAAGGGCAAAAACACATCTAGCAATGCAATCCTGACCAGAGGTACCCCAGTCTAAATCCAGTTTCTTCAGTGGGCTTCGGCTGGAGTAATTCTGGATCGCGCTGCAAGAATATTCTAAATGGTTCAGAGCAAAGATCTGATAAGAATCAGTAAGCACCCAATAAAGATATTCAGATCCCCCCCTCCCCCGGCTATTATTACTGCAGTTTAACAAGGATCTCTCCTGGGTGCTTTATCAACCCAGATTTTTTTTATCGCATTGTTTATGGCAGGTGTTTACAAGGCTTTATTATAGTGTTTTATATTTCTGTACTCCACCTCAAGTCTCAATGAGAAAGACAGGTGATCAACGAAGCAAAATAAAAAATATCGTTATTTTAGCCCGAATTGGCTAAAATCCCTGGGCTGCTCATCTGCCTGTTGGAGAGGGGCAATCCAATACTGTAAGAAAAGGACTGGGGTTTCTTCAACAGCTCACAGGGTCTTTGGAGCTATTCAAGTATTTCCTTTAAACCGTTTCCAATCTTAGAGTACTTATCGCAGCAGCAATTTATATCCTCTCAGTGGTCCCAGTTTCACACATGGATTTAAGATTTGTTTGTTTCCTACCTGGGTATTCCCCCCCCCCTTATTTATATATATATATGTGTGTGTGTGTGTGTGTGTGTCTTATTTAATATATGTCTCTCTACTTCAACTTTTTCCTTTCTTGGTGATGTAGGTTTAAAAGAACGATTACCTTTATGAATCTTTATAACTCAAGAGAATAGGACCAATACAAGTTAGTCTATATGTTAAAAGATATGATAATATGGTCGATACAGTTATCGTCGCTCTTTATCTGTTGGATTGTATCTTGGTATAATATGTTATCAATATTAACCATGTTTGTACTAATATCATATAATATCTATTTTAGCTGGCTGTAAGCACTTTAATACAGTTTGTATTTTGTTTTCACTGTTGTTGTAATAGAAAAATAAAAATAAAAAACTATAAATGAAAAAAAAGTATTTCCTTTCAGTC
This sequence comes from Gekko japonicus, assembly GCF_001447785.1. Taxonomy (NCBI): domain Eukaryota; kingdom Metazoa; phylum Chordata; class Lepidosauria; order Squamata; family Gekkonidae; genus Gekko; species Gekko japonicus. The sequence goes on along the minus strand of NW_015165842.1, from coordinate 927,058 downwards.
ACTTAATTATTCTCCTTTTAAAAACATTTTTATCCAACTGTACTCTCATTGAGATTGCTCATTATTTAAACATTTTCATCAGCTTCTGTCTTCGGCATAATCACACACAATCTTCAGTTCTATTATTATGCATTTTCATATTGCCTTTAATATCCTGCACTGTTTAACTTTTGCCAAAAAGATACCCTAAAAGCCCTCCAAAGAAAGGAGTGACAATCAAAATTCAATTCAAAGAGTTAGTAACAGTAGCAACTCTCTTGCAACGCTATCCATAAACATACACTTAATCTGCAAAGCACGGTCATACGCTTAATCATTCATTGGTGTCACATTTTTATCCTGTGCTTTTCCCAAGGAGCTCAGGGTGGTGTACATCATTTCCCTCACATCTAACCCTCACAACAACCCAGCGAGGTAGGTTAGGCTGAGAGAGGAGAGAGCATGACTGGCTTACAAGTCGAAGAAAACAAAATTTCAACAATGTAAATCACATGAATACAATAACAGAAGGTGGCACCAGTTAACACGTAATTCTTAGAGACCAGTAATTAAATCTCAGATTGCTAACAACAAATTCAGCATTCATGTTGTCCTTGTATATTATAAGGGACAGTTTCAAGATCCACCCTCCAGGGGCTGCAGCCAATCACTGCCAAACCATGGACTAGAATGTTGAAAAAAGAAAAAAGATGCATTTGGCAGTCTGATTACTGGCCAACTGACACAGTTGGCTGCTACTGGATTTTGGCGGGAGAAGGGTTAGAAGTTCTACTGGTTAGGCAAGGAGTCCATTAAGGACTTTGGGCATTATGAAGATAGGCAAGGTTTGGGTGCTGTTCCTGTCAAAAACAGTTAAAAGCTAAAAGTCTATCTGTTCCGTGATATAAGACCACATCAGTCAAAACAAGAAAGCTTCTTTGTGATGGTTATGCTTTCTCAGGCCACAGCTCTCCAGTAACTTTTGTTACTGTAAGTAGAGAGGGCTGAAGAAAAGGAAAACAAAGAAACGACAAAGGCATGCATACTCACTGAAAGAAACCCATTTTTTAGTTGTTCCCATCAAGCCTACTGTACAGTTCCTTCCAGCCTATAATTCCCTCGTAACAGGCCAAGTGAATGGCAGGAGGCACCCTGAGGCCATGTGTTGCCCTTATTGAGGAATAAAAGACTAAGCAGTCCCAAAAGCAGAGTCCACACACACACACACACACATATATATATGGCTTTTTTTGTAGAAAAAGCCCAGCAGGAACTCATTTGCATAATAGGCCACACCCAACAGCAGAAACTCATTAGCATATTGGGCCACACCCCAACAGCACAGCTTGTTAGCATATTAGGCCACACCCCCATGCCTTCCCTTGAAGGGAAGGGAAGGCAGCTTAAACTGTCTTCCCTTGGCTTGCCTGAGTGCCCCAAAGCTGCAGGGCGCCCAGGATAGTTGGCCCTTGGACAGGCCAGGGAAGGCATGGGGAGGCATTTAAATGCCTCCCCAATCCTTCCAGGCCCCCCCCCCCCGGCCCCCCCCCCCCGGCCCGCCCGCCTCGGAGTTGCCGGGGGTGTGTGTCGCTCTCCAGGCCTTTCCTCTATAGCCACGCATGCAGAGGTTTTGGCTGTAGTGAGTGTGGCCAACTCTGAAGCCAGCCGGAACTCCATTCCTGCCCAGAACCAGCCCTGTATATATATGTGTGTGTGTGTGCATATATGCATATATACACACACACACATAAACTTGCAAAGCATGCACAAAAATAAACTATCTGCAAAGATTTCCCTTTAAATGAAGTTTATTTCTTTCGTAGGAATCTTGCCGGGAGGAGTAAGATCCTTAAAGTGAGTGCATTCCTTACAGTGCATTCCTATGCAGGGTTGCTCCAGTCAATGTGCACTTAAATTAATGGGCTTAGACTAATTCCGCATAGAATTGCGCTATCAGAAAGAGTTCCCCCGTTCTAGACTCTTTTTGCCTTGTCAAGCCAGTCACATGCTTATTTGCATGGAAGTAAACTGAGTCCAGTAGGTTTTGTTCTCTTAACAAAGCTTATTCTATTACAATTATAAAAGAAATTAAGTACACAATTGAGAGACGAGCCTGAGTACCTAGGGGCTGGTTGTGGCTAGAGGAGGCTGGAAGGGTTGGCAGACACCACACTGGTTTCCCCTTAACAGAATACAGCATGACGGCACACAAGCCTACTGAATCAACGTCAGAGATTCTTTGTAAATTCACTTATATGTTATCCGTTAAGAAATGGATTACTGTGCAAGCGGGGCAGATCTACTATGAAACGAATGAAACTGAAGCTTCAGGGCCCCTAATCCTGGAGGGGCCCAGAAGCAACTTTTTTTATAATGAGTGGATTTTTCAACAAAACTGATGGAGTTTTTTAAGTGTTTGTTATTAAAATAAGACTATTTTGGTGACAGAACCATAAGCCAATGGATTGAAGTACTTAATATTGACTTTAGAATATCCTCTAAATTAAATATGCTCTAATTAAACTAAATATGCTCTAAATTGAAGAAGATAACAGCAGTTACTCAGATCTCATTGCCCACTGTACAGCCCATTTTCAAGAGCTCCACCCCACCACCCCGTTCTCTCCCCGTGGACCTTGTCGGATGTTGTCCTATTGTTGCTGGTTAAGAAGCCCCCCCCCACAGTTCAACCTTCAGGGTCCCAAAAATGTAGGGCCGCCACGCTGTGCAAGGGACAAGGATGGGGACAAAATCAGAGCTAATTCATTATGTCTCTGCCCAACATTTACTGCCCTCTGCCCTATCAGTCCTGTTGGGCACCAGCCACCACACTGCAACCAAGCATTGTGAATTTCAGACTTTGGGTGGTGTTGTGTATGTTCAGGGTTCCACACTACCAACTCCCCCACTACCTGCCCTTTTTGAGAGTAGTAGTCAGGCCATCAGAGAAAGTTTGAAACTGATGGACCTCCTGATGGCAGCTGGTATTTTTGGCCAGTGTGGCAGAGGGTTGGACTGGATGGGTCCACTGGCCTGATCCAACATTGGCTTCTCTTATGTTCTTACGTTAGAAGCAGTTAAGATCCTTCAAGTCATCAGTGTTAATATTAAGCAGCTTGTGTTAATTCAAGTCATCAGTGTTAATATTAAGCAGCTTGTGTTAATGTTCCTGGATGTCTGGCGGTAAGTAGACTTTAAAAATAAAAACATAATCATTTGGTTTAATGTTAATCTCATTGAAAGCACAAAAAGTGCAATTGTAAAAAAAGGGTCACACCTGACGTAATTTAATTTTGTGTTTTAAATAAAGTACTAAATTAAATACTTATGTAAGTGTTAGTTGAATCTGTCTGCAGCTCTCATGATTAAAACAAACACTGGCTGCGATCCCACACAATAAATAATCCACCTTCAATCCACTTTGAGTGCACTTTCCAACTGGATTTTACTGTGTGTGAACTGGCAAAATCCAATTTGAAAGGGCACGGAAAGTGGATTATTTAGTGTGTGTGATCGCAGCCACTGTGTTGTTATTCTTGTTTCTTGTTATTTACGAATTTACCTTTTTATCAAAATAACTACTATGACAGTATAGGGGGGTTACGGCTCTGCCCCAAATCCTCAATTATAAAACAAAAAGTATAGAGGGGAAAATTTCACACCCTACAAACTTCTTTCTGTTTAAGTCCCCCCTTTCTAGATCTGGAGACAGGCGTCATCACATACCATTACCCATATATGCACTGACTTGTACTGATCCCATATACCAGTTGGCTTCTCAGACTGGCAGTATGAGCTGGTTCAAAGGGACTCTAGTCCGTTGGCCGTGTCCTTTCAGGAAGCAGACAGAAACATCACCTTTCGTCTGCTATGGGAAGGGGAACTCACTTCTGGATGAGCAGCAACTGGACTAAAGTGTCTGACTGCTTTGCCACATTTATTCTCCCCTCTCAGGCAGCATCCTGAACCCTCCTCTCCCCTGTACAAATCAAGGCGGCAGTGTTGGTGGTGGGGGGCACTGAAGCAGAAGAAAGAGAGGCAAGGACTATGGGAAAGTAAACCCGTGAATCTGACTCGTACTGAATCTAACCACTGGTCTATCAAGATCAGCACCATCTGCTCAGACTGACAATGGCTCTCCAAAGTCTCCAGTTAGAGGTCTTCCATATCACTGACAATCTGATCCTTTTCACCGGAGGTGCCAGTGACTCCAGCTGGGACATTCTGTATCCCAAGCAGACGCTCTACCACAGAGCCCTCCCTGTAAACACTCTCATACTTCCTGGACCCTTTATTAGTGTTTAACAAATGTTCATCAGGATTAAAGTATTTGAATGATTAAGATGTTGTGACACGGACAACCTTGAAAGTGAGCTGAACAATAAGACTGCAGGGGTAAGAGAGACCAATGGAAGTCATAGGCTTTCTAGAAATAATACACACTACCTGCTTTGATGCACCACAGACTCTCTTAAACAATGGAGACTAAAATGTTGTTACCATTGCAACTTTAGTTGTTACCATTATAACTTGAGTACTATTGTTCCCCCCAGCCCCAAGAAAGGTGTAACCTTGAAAATGGAAAATAAAATCCAGCAGAAGTCAAGCTATTCAGCAGTGATAGAATGCCAAACTAGGTAAAGAAGCATACACGGAAGGCCTTTTTTCAAATAAAGAAAGCGGGGATGGAATCAGAAGCTTGCCAACTTCCAATTTAAAAAACAAACCACCAACAACAACAACAAAAAACTCTTTAAGCTACTGTACCTTTTATTTTTTGAAGGATCTTTCTCATCCGTTTTTTCATTTTCATTACTGGGAAGCCTGGCTAACCTTTCTCCCGTCTGAAGATTTAACTGCACATGTAATCCTGCAGGAAGAGCCTGACCTGCAAGCAACATGAGAATTTTATGACGCGTTTACAGTGCAATCCTAAACAGAGTTATACCCCAGGTCCACTGACTTCATACGGTATAACTCTGTTTAGGATTACACTGCTGTTCTCAGGATTTGAATTGTTGGTATATACTTAAGCCACAGAAGGGGTCACGGTTCAATGAGATACAACCAAGAAACTATGGTGCTGTACACTAATAAAAACTGGTTTTATAAAAACACTAAAGTACATTGTTTTCATTCAAATTTCAACACATTATTATACAATACACTATCAGAGAAACACTCTTATCACAATATTTTCTGAGAATCCTATAATGTGGGAAAATCAGTTTCTGTATGTCTTTTACAAAATTCCAAAATTCTACAGCATTATATTTAATAATACAATCCAAATAGTATGGCTTGTGTAGAAGATAAAACATAAGCTAAAGAAGCACAACTGTATAGTCATTTAAAGTCCAAAATGTCCCAGTGGGAAAGAACACAGTCCTGAATTCCGATGACTAGATCAGTAGACAAAGACTCCAGATTTGTTCGCTTCCTATCATACTGTCTTCCTCAGATCATGGACTGATATAAAATAACCATCATTTACAAAAAATAGTCACAATACAACCTCAGTAGTGCCATGTCATAACTGGATCAAAAAAGAATTAAAGACGAACACACCTGCTACTAAGGCTATCCATTGTATCTGTTGGACACCGCAATTATTCATTTTTGTTCTTATAACCCAATTTTCCAAAGTTTATACTAAAGAGAAAATCAATCTCATTTTAGTACTTTTATCAATTCATGTTGTTGTTCAGTCGCACAGTCGAGTCCGACTCTTCGCGACCCCTTGGACAAGATCTCGCCAGGCCCTCCTGTTTTTATCAATTCATAGTGCTACACATATCTCAACTAAAACTTCCAAATATAATAGTATATTGTTTAATAGTGTGTTGAAATTTGAATGAAAACAATACACTCTAGTGTTTAAAAAACAGTTTATATTAGTGTACTGGGTCATATTGGCACGGTTTCTATAGTTTCTTGGTATATATTTAAGTACATGGATTTTTATATCAATTTTACAAAACTTACAGCCCAATCCTATGCATGTTCACTCAGAAGTAACCCTCTTGTATTCAGCAGAACCTGCTCCTAAATAAAATTAAGTGTAGAAGTGCTTGACATATTTAATAGACATATTTACATAATTAAAGCTCTTCTGTGTAACTTGTCAGGCAAAGAGCTTGTTTCGTGGTGTGCTTTTAAAAGAGACTATAAAGTGCTTCATATTTTTATATCTTTTCCATTATATCTTATTTTCTTTCACTTTACTTATGTGCATAAATTTGTTTGCTGCAGTCTTTAAATTCAACAATTAACTTTTGCAGCCAGTTTTAACGGCATGAGCTCTAGACTAGCTGTAGCACGAATGAAAGGAGCAGTGACAGCACGCCTAGTAGGGATGTGCATTCGGTTCATCCGAACCGAATGCACCCCCCAAAATGGCCCATTCGGACCCCTTTCGGGCTGCTGAAGGCCGATTCAGATTCTCTGATCTGAATCAGCTTGCCACCGAATTCGGCCCCATTATATCCTATGGGCCACTGAAGTCAATGGCGAAAACATAGGGTAGATTCTGGGGGCTGGAGGGGAGGGGGTTTGAGGGAGAGGCTCCAAACTCACAGGCTGCTGGAGCCTCTCCCCAAGAACTTTATTCCCACTATAGAGAACAATGGAGGGGATAGGGGCATCCTATTTGAGGACCCGTAGAATTGGACTCCCTGGTCCAATGCTCTTGAAACATGGTTGGTATCTTGGGGAGAGGCTCCAGCAGCTACCCTGCGAGTTTGGAGTCTCTCCCTCAAGCCCCCTCCCCTCCAGCCCCCAGAATATACCCTATGTTTTTGCCATTGACTTCAATGGCCCATAGGATATAATGGGGCTGAAATTGACATTTGGCTGGCGGAAAGACTCCCCAATGGGCTCCTACTGAGGAAACTGACATGCGGGAGTCTTACTGCCAGCTGAAATTGATTCTGCCCGATTCGGCCAAATCCGAATGGGGCGAATTATTTTTTTTAGCACACCCCTAACGTCTAGGTTGCTTTGCCATTCCTTAGGGCTTCATGAGGCTGCTTTTCTTAGTGATGGAGCTCAACCCAGCTCTGGCAAAATTCAAAATGACGTCTATTGCGTGCTTTCTTCTGGAAACTCTTCTCTGTACCGTGAGCCAGTGACCCCATCAATCTGAAGAGAGATTTGTACTTTCAAGGACTATTAGGTCACTATTCAACTGGTGCAGGTGTCATTTATGCATGGTGGCGAAACCATTTGTTATGTGTATCATTTTTGGTTGTAAGTAGAACTATATAAGAAGACAGTGGTCTCTAGTGTGATTTGTACAGCGTGACAGATTATTCTGGTTATTTGCACAACTTTTAACTTACCCAGCCGGACTGTTTGCCACTGATGGGTTGGATAAAACACTTCCAAGTCTTCAGGATCAAGCTCTTCCTCTTCATCCTCCACTGTCACTGCCTCTTTCTTGTTCTGTTCTTTCAAATCGCTCTCTTCTTTTTTTGTGAGAGCAAACTCCTTGGTAAATTAAAAAAAACAAACAGCTTTTGTTTTGCAAATGCATACAGGTTATTTGTTAATGGAAAAAATTCCACATGCCCTGACCTGGACAGCCCAAGCAAGCCCGATCTCGTCAGACCTCGGAAGCTAAGCAGGAACCTGGCAAATACTTGGATGGGAGACCTCCAAGGAATACCAGGGCCATGACACAGAGGCTGGCAATATCAAGCCCCCTCTCTGAAATGTCCAAGCCCCACTAGAGGTCGCCAGAAGTCACCCTGACTTCCAGGCTCACGAGCTCATATACCCACACACTCACAAAAGATACTCACCAACCGCCGCTGCCCCCAAAAAGTACAAACTTTTATACCAATGAGAAAGCCTTTTAAATACCCCTGATTAAATACATAGGGTTGGATCTCGTGATCTGCCAGAGGAAGGAACGGAGGCCTGTGGATCTCCCCTCGCCCTCCCTTCTACTTACAGTGGTTTCTGATTCCAGGAAAGTTGATTCTCAGAGCTGTGGGATCTGCATGAAGTGACAGATCCGTGGGAGGCAGTGAAAAGGGTGAAGGAGACAATATCGCATTCCTACATCTTCTGTCAGCCGAGCCCCACTGATGTAAGAGGAAGAAGGAAGTTCTTACACCCCCTTCCCGCTCCTTACACAGCCCATTGACCTATGTGGGTATTCCTTAGGACCAGTGTTCCCTCTAAGCTGAGTTAGTGTGAGCTAGTTCACGGTTTTTTAGCCTCCGGCTCACACATTTTTGTCTTTGCTCAGGAAGGGGTGGCTCCAGAGCAAACAAATTTATGCAGTGGCCAAATCACTCGCTCACAACTTTAATGCTAGTAGCTCACAAAGTAGAATTTTTGCTCACAGAACTGCACATCTTAGAAGGAACATTGCTAGGACTGCCTGGAGATTTGGGGGCAGGGCCTGGTGAGGGCGGAGTCTGGGAAGGGGAGGGAGCTCAAGGTGGGATGGGATGCCATTTTCTCAGTCCCATTCCAGAGTGTTGGGAAAGGGCCCATACAGCTTGAAATGGAATTAGAAAAACACCTCAGAGGGCCTCTAGGCTTCGGCATACCATCCTCAGGAGAGTGCCAGGTTTACCAGTCACAGAAGGTGGCCGTCTCCACATGAATCAAGCCCCTTTTAATCACATTGTCCTTCTTGCCCGACACTGTGGGTTTGTCAGGGGCTCCATGCCAAGCTTAAAGGTCTCTTGACTCTACTGCACGCCTGATAACAGGATTCGAGAGCTCACCGGGCCTAGTGTCTGCCTGCAGCCTGCACCCTGCTTGACTTGAATGAGACCTGTGCTATCTCTATCCACCCCGGTTCACATCACAGAGGCTGAGGGTGATGGTAGACACAGACCGATTCCCCACAAGCAGCTGTGCCGCCCTCACTCTTCCGTTTTCCCCCACTTGCATTGGTCAATTTCACACTATTCGCTGCGCGGCCACAATTTTGACCCGCAGCTCCCCCCAATTTCCCCCGCGTCTTCTTGATCCTTGTTTTTTGAGATCGAGAAGATGCTGGGGGAATCCGGGGGGGGGGGGGAGCTGCGGGTCAAAATTGTGGCTGCGCAGCAAATAGTGTGAAATGGGCCACACTCTTATTTCAAGTGAGGAGGAGAAGCGCAGGCCAGAAAAAGGCACTGGACACTTCTACACATGTGCTGAGTCACATGAACACATGAAGCTGCTTTACACTGAACCAGACCTTTGGTCCATCAAGATCAGTATTGTCTACTCAGGCCGGCTGCAGCTCTCTGGGGTCTTAGACAGAGTTCTTTTACACCACCTACGACCTGATCCCTTTAACCGGCGTCCAAGGGCCACGTGAACTGGAATCCAGAAGCCCAGATGTTAGAAACCCGAACAGAGACTCCGCATTTAGCCACCTAAAATTCTTTTCATACAACAATCTGCAGACCCTAAAAGCATTTTTTTTTAATGGGAGAGGTTAAAAGGAAACCCTTGCCCAGCCCCCAGCACACTCATGATAATGTGTCACTGGTACCTCTCGTCTCCTGCTTCTAAACCAATCCATACAAATTTGGTTACTTTTCATACACTTGCTAAAGTATACTAGCAATCCTGCCAACCTAGCAGTTCGAAAGCAAGAAATTGCAAGTAGATAAATAGGTACCCCTTCGGTGGGAAGGTAACAGCGTTCCGTGCACCTTGGTGTTTAGTCATGCCGGCCACATGACCACGGAAACGTCTTCGGACAGCGCTGGCTCTTCGGCTTGGAAGCGGAGATGAGCACCGCAACCCTATAGTCGGACTCGACTGGCTTTCGAGCAAGGGAACCTTTACCTAAAGTATACATATGTATACTTTACATACATATACATACATTAGAACCAGACAACTGGGATATCTGTCCATCACAAACAAGACTTGCTAGGAAAGGGACGGAAGAGGCTTGTCTCTAATCTGATGCAGAAATGCTTTCCCAATTTTTTTCCTTCAGTCCCATATTTATTTATTATTTATTAGATTAGATTTTTTTTCAAACACCCTTCCCTGCTTGTGTGGGGCTCAGGGCAGTTCACAACAATTTGACTAAATACAGAGTAAACACAATACTTAAAACATTCAGAACATTTAAACATCTTAAAAACAAAATGGCACTGCTAACATTCAGGCATGGGAGGGGAGGGGGAGGGTGTCGGGCAGATGTAGGGAACCGCTGCTGGCCTCAGTCAAAGGCCTGGCGGAACATCTCTGCCTTACATGCCCTGCGAAACTTTAATAGATCAGACAGGGCATGGGTGTCACTCAGCAGAGAGTTCCACCAGACTGGGGCCAGGGCGGAAAAGGCCTTTTCTGCCCTGGCCGAGGCCATCTGGATATCTTTTGGGCCGGGAACCACCAGAAGGTTCTTATCTGCTGATCTTAATGCCCTTTGGGGGGACATACTGGGAGAGACGGTCTCTAAGGTACTGTATTCAAGCTGTATACAGGAATGTCCTCCTTTGCAGGTAAACACACAACTGAGAACCAGTGGAAGGAAAAGCCACATGTGTGGGGGAGATTTGGAACAGTGAAATAAGATGAAGAAAAGGAACAAGCATTACCCAATAGCAATAACACGGTACATGTAGTAAAACCGTAGACTGTCTTAGAACTTCACCCCCTTTTCTTTCACTTCTTTAATAAGCTGACAGCTGTTTTAAATGTAAAAGGGTTTTTCCTTTCCCATGTTTACTAAAGTTTCCAAATATGTGGGGGGGGGGGGAGTAGTGTAATCAACTTAATCACTGAAACAATTTTTCCCCCATGGGGACAGCTGCAGTTAAAGCTTTCCCCAATGATCCAGAAATTAAGCAAGCTGTGCTAAAACTCGTGGTTAACTTCTGGAGGAAGAAAATTGAGAGCAAACCTATCCTGCCAGTTTGAAATCATGCTGATGGTTGAACTTTCTCTGGTATAACCTCCTCCAGTATGCAATCATTAAGGACACTCACTGTGACTCTGTCGCTTAAGCATGAAGGGAAGCTTATTACAGAAAGCAGCAAGACCACCAAGTTGAGCTTGGACACAATGGACACGAAACAGATGCTCGGAGACATCGCAACCTGAAATATGAGATTTGGTTAATCACACGGCTGCCCCCGCATTCTGCCATTTTACTAGCTAGCAATGATTCACAGAACCTAAAAATTCTACTATGCGGTAAATACAAACTCTCTGAAATTGTTATCTGAAGGCTGCATTCTCCAAGGCAATTAAAAGTGAGTAAATCTCATGGAAATAAATTGTAAACATGCATTTAGCATTACAGAATGCAATTCGAACCTCTCCAGTCAAAGGCAAACCCACTATGGATTCTATGGGACTGAAACTACAGCCAAATAACACATTTATGCAATCAGGGCATAGATTTAGTATGCAGTGCAAGGTATCACTGTGTACGTATCTATCAACCACATTTTTCCCCTGTTCTTCTTCCAAGCAGCTCAGGGCAGTTTACAGCGATCCCCCTTCCTCCATTTTGACCATGCAAGGTAGGTTAGACCAAGGGAAGGTGACCAGCTCACATGATCAACCACACTGGCTTTCCTGTGTACTTATGGTACAACATACGCTGACCCAATGAGTGGTTTCATGTATTTGATTCCTTGTTCGTCTGGAAAGCAGCACATTATTTCACATTGTTCGTCTGTTTGCGTGTGTTTGGGGGGGGGGGATGTTTCTGTTGTTTGTTACGGAAGTGGGTGTTCCCTGCTTAACCATGCTTCTTCTCTGGATAACAACATGTGAACAATCTCTCTCCCTTGAGACTCTGGCCAGTGGTATAATGACTCTCCACTATCGCTGCCTGCCACACACAAGTAGTGCTCTCTCAAGAGGTCTTTCCTTTACATACTGATATCAGTCCTCAGATTTTCTATGCCTGCCCACCTTCTGAAAGGTAATAGAGAGTTGAGGTAGGTCTTGTTTAGCCTGGACAGCTGGACTTGGCCTGGGATTCTTGGTTTGCCACACAAGACGGTAAAAAGCGTCTTAAAATAAAAAAGCCACAACTAAGAATAATGCATGGCCCTGAGCTGGATGTCCTAGGCTAGCCCAAATTTCTCGATCCTCGGAAACTAAGCAAAGTTGGCCTTCGTTAGTACTTGGATGGGAGACCTCCAAGGAAGCCCAGGGCTGTGATGCGGAAACAGACGGTGGCAAACCATCTCTGAACACCTCTTGCCTTGAAAACCCTCCAAATCAGAGGTGTCATTTGTTACAAGGGCTGGATCTGACATAAATGTCACTTTGTCAGGCCAGACCAGGTGTGCCATAAAATGTAACACGTGGTACCAGAGATATAAACTTTAGAAAGATGATTTCAGACGCCAAATGGCAATAGCAGGCTTGACTGGATTAGGTGTGATATGCAGAAGGGTAGTAGGCATGGCGATATCAGCATTGGTAATGAGACAGGAAACCTAGGCCTCAATTTCACCCAGGAGGATTCAGTCCAGGAGGATGCAAACAATAAATGGACATACATGGCTCATAGGTTTCCCTTGCTTGAAAGCCAGTCGAATCCGACTCTAGGGATGCAGTGCTCATCTCCGTTTCCAAGCCGAAGAGCCAGCACTGTCCAAAGATGTTTCTGTGGTCATGTGGCCGGCATAACTAGACACCGAGGCTCAAGGAATGCTGTTACCTTCCCGCCTATTTATCTACTTGCAATTTCTTGCTTTCAAACTGCTAGGTTGGCAGGAGCTGGGGCCAGAGACGGGAGCTCACTCTGTCATGCGGCACTCGGGTCTCAAACTGCTGAACTACCAACCTTCCGGTCTGCCACAAATTTTGTTAGTCTTCAAGGTGCTACTGGACTCTTACTCTTTCTACAGCTATAAGAAACCACATTCAAAAAACAGTGGGGGGACATTTTAACCTTCCAGGACATTCAGTTGCTGACCTAAGAGTAGCAGTTCTCTTACAAAGGAATTTCAAAGGGAGATTAGAAAGAGAGACTGCTGAATTGCAACTGATAATTGAGCTTCATTGATCCTCCTGGGCTGAATTGAAACCTAGGTTTCTTCTCTCATTACTAATGGCTGCTGTTGTTATTTGGGATCTGAAATCACTTCACTCTCTCTCCAAGATATAAGGACAGATGGACTCACATTCTAGTTGAACCCCAGAAGTGAGCAGTGACTCATGAAAGCTTGGCCTGTAGCTAATGTGGGGCCCATGGGGCCTGGCCCCCTAGTGTTTCTTCTGGGCTCCCTCCCTCCTGGGCTGCCCCCAAAGTGCCCCAACTTACCACCTGCACTGTGCTTTGATTTAATTAGCTGGCGGGCCCCCCAAGGCCCCCTCCCCCCAAATTCCCTAGCTAAGGGGCTGAGAAAGCTAATGCCCTGAACAAATTTTATTAGTCATTAAGGTACTTCTGGACTCTTGCTCCCTTCCACTAATAAAGACTGCAAACTGCACTGTTGTCCCCCCCCCGATCTATTAGAACTGGAAAGGGGGATCTCTCCATGTGAAATAATGTGCTGCTTTCAGACTGGACAAAATCCACTCACTGCTAGTGATAACAAAAAGTTTAAAAAGCTGGGGGGTGGTTTACTGTGAAGAAAGGCAATCAGTGATGTGGGAGGGGAGAGAGGGAGACCATGTGTTGAACTGGATTATATAGAGCCATAAACGTAATTTTAAATACTTAGCCTTCTACTTCCAGTCATTCAACCATGGAATCCAATCCAGGTGTTGTAATTCCTAATCAGGGTCTTTTTGAAAGAAAATAAAATCATACCCGTCCCCCCTATGATGCTGCTGGGAATGACATATCCTGGAGCCAAGTGCCTGAGATGGCCCCTCTTTGGGGTGTTCCCACCAGAGGTGGTAGGGGAGAAGAAAACAGCAATGGGGCAGCTAGGCAGTTGCAGCGGATTATATGCACTGGATTCACTCAGTGGAATACCGAGTCAGGTCCAAGGTCTTGGTATTAACTGTTAAGTCCTTGAGCAGTCTGGAACCACCGTATCTATGGGACCATCTCCTTCATTATGTCCCAGGGAGAGCGTTACACTCCACAGATAGCAACTTACTGGTGATCCGTAGCCCTAAAGACCAGGGCCAGGGCCTTTTCAGTCCTGGCCCCAACCTGGTGGAACTCTCTGCCTAATACGGTTAGAGCCCTGCAGAACCGCATGCAGTTCTGCAGGGCCTGCAAGGCAGAGATGTTCTGCCAGGCTTTTGATTAGGGACAGCGACGGTTTTCCAACACGGCTGGCACCCACGCCCATCCCCCCTCCTAAAGAAAGCAAAAAATGAATTTAAGAAGTGACCTAAACCATCCAGAACCCCACATTATCAATTGTATAACTGTTAGTGATGCCATCTTGAATTTGTGTTAAATAGGTTTTTAATGTTATTAATTTTATTATATTTAATGTTTGTATGCCATACTGGTACACCACCCAGAGCTCGGTGCAAGTCAGGATAGGGCAAATTATTATTATTATTATTATTATTATTATTATTAATAATAATAATAATAATAATAATAATATGCTACAGTCATCCGCTATACATTAAAAGGAAAAAAAGCTCAAACCACATTCACAGCACCGTGAGCCTTTTAAGGGATGCCAGCACACTTCCAGGCAAACTGCCCCATCAGAATAAAAGCCCCAGGAAGCTCCATGGCACGCAGGGGTTTGAGCCCAACACTAACCACTACACTGGCTTTGGTTATGTGGGTAAAAGCAGAGAAGCGACCGACGCTCACCATGGCTACTTTGTCCCTTTAGCCCCTCTTACCAAATGCATTTCTCCTAGGATGCCCTGCAGCTCCCTGGGGTCAGTCATTGTCTCTCAGCCTCACCTACCTCACAGGGTGGTTGTGAAGAAAAAATGGGCGCTGCAGGCAATGCTCCCTCTAAGCTGTGGAGCCTTGTGAGAAAAAATTCTGCTTTGTGAGCTACTGGCATTAAAGTTGTGAGCGAGTGATTTGGCTTCTGCATAAAGTAGTTTGCCCCGGAGGCATCCTTCCTGAGCCAAGGCAAAAATGTGTGAGCCAGAGGCTAAAAGCCTGTGAGCTAGCTCACACTAACTCAGCTTAGAGGGAATGCTGGCTGCAGGCACACTACCCTGAATTTAATGGAGGATCAAAACACACTAAGTAAAGTTTAATGTTAAACTCAATCACTCACACACAACCCTTACACCCTAATTCTTGTAAAGGGGGGAGGGCAGGGGTTCACCCTGTGTCTGGACTGTAGTATCTACAGACCAGGAATAGGGTCAGCCCATGCTCGGACTGTACCACGCAACTGAAAGCCCCACCATACAAAGCTAAATTGGTACAATTGCTAAAGCCCTCAGTTCAAATCCCCACGGCACCATGAAGCTCACTGGGTGCCTTGAAGACTAGTCTGTGTCTCTTATTTCTCCACCTACCCTACCTCACAGGGTTGTTGTGAGGGCAAAAATGGAGAGAGATCACCCTAAGCTCCTGAGAAAGAGAAAAAAAATAGAATAGAAACATACTAAATAAATCAAAGCAACAACCATACATATAGAGGGTGGGCAGTAAATTAGCATACAGAATAATGAACATGTTTCTAACAGATTAAAAGAGGAACAAGCTTAGTTTATATGACTATCATCTAGGGGGAAAGACAGGTTGTTATAAATCATGAGCGCAGTAGGACCTTAAACGTCAACAAAGTTTATTCCAGCATAAACTGTAACCATATTTGTCTTTGAGGTGCTGACTCGTAATTTATTCCGCGGCTACAGACTAACAAAACTACCTAGTTTGGATAATTAACTCGGTTATTCCGATTCCTTTGCCGGACCCGTGCAAATAACTTCCTTCCTGAATAAGGAGCGCATCCTTCGCCCTCCTCCTGACAGCCCGCAATAGCAGAGGTCGGCCCACCACCTCACCCCGGGGCAGTAGCAGCCCCTGTCTGCCTTCCCACAGCGATCCTAGCCCAAGGGCCACGAAAGGCGACAGAAGGATGAGTAGGCAAACAAACCCCCCAACAAACCAACGGGGGTGGGGGGGAAACTGCAAGGTGCTGCCTACAAACCAGCGGCAGCCAAGACCCCGCACCGCCCTCCGCCACTCCTACCTCAATGCTGGCGTCTCCGAGCAAAAAGAGCCACAGTCAACCAGGAGGCGCGCTGGACCAATCAGGCGCGGCCGCGTCACACCCTTCCCCCCAACTTCTTCCAGAGAAGCGAGGAGCGCTGGCTCCTCCCACTCATTCGCAACCACGCCCCCTCTGCTTTTTATTGCTGCGCCAAAAGACACCCCCCACCCCCCCCAAGGCCCGGCAGTGGTGTCTTTGGGCGTTTTGGTCGCCTTTGCTGGTACTCGGGAGTGCTTGCCGGCGGGAGGCGTAGTGCCGACGAGAAGTCGCCCAGCGGTACTGTTTTGCCAGTTACAAAGCAGGTCCTTTAGTCTCCTCAGGTAGGGGGAATCAAAGACAATAAGGAGCTACAATAAGGAGCTACTGTTTGCTCTATGGCAGTAGAAAAGAGCACAAGAGTCCAGTAGCACCTTAATGACTAACCAAATATGTGGCAGGGGAGCAGGGGTCCTTTCGTAGAAAAATAGGTGCAGGAGCTCATTAGCATAACTCATTAGCATAACTTATTTGCATGTGCCACACACCCCTGACATCACCGGAAGTGTGTCAGAAGACAACACCCACCGCTCAGGTTCCACTGGACTTTTGGATAGCTAGCTATTGGGAGGGGGGGATGTGCAGATCTGTCCTCGCAGAGGAGGGAGCGCTTGTGCCTGAATAAAACTTGGTCTTAAAGGTGCCACTGGACTGTTTTGGGCCGGTGGACCGGGCTGCTTACCTGGCTGCTTCTTGCTCTGACTGAGGGCTGCTGGGAGCAGGGGGCGGGGCTTGTTGCATATGCCCACCCCCTGGGCTCCTTACTGCAGGAGCTCCACTCCGGCAGGAAATGAACCCTGCAGGGGAAGAGCTTTCGTGAGTCGCAGCTCGCTTCTTCAGAACCTGAAAGATGGTACTGGTGGACTCTTGCTCTTTTCTGCTGCTACAGACAGACTAACACATAAGACGCCAATGTTGGATCAGGCCAAAGGCCCATCCAGTCCAACAATCTGTATCACACAGTAGCCAGAAATACCAGGTGCCATCAGGAGGTCCACCATTAGAAGCCCTCCCACTGTTGACCCCCCCCCAAGCACCAAGAAGACAGAGTCTTGGTGAAGAAGTGCTTCCCTTTATCCGTTCTAACCCGACCACTCAGCAATTTCAGGGAGTGCCCACAAGTTCTTGTATTGTGAGAAAGGGAGAAAAGTACCTCTTTCTCTACCTCTTTCCCATGCATAATCTTATAAACCTCAATCATGTCACCCCTCAGTCGTCGTTTCTCCAAGCTAAAGAGCCCTAAGCGCTTTAAACTTTCCTCATAGGGAAAGTGTTCCAACCCTTTTATCATTCCAGTTGCCCTTTTCTGCACTTTTTCCAAAGCTATAATATCCTTTTTAAGGTGTGGTGACCAGAACTGCACACAGTATTCCAAATGAGGTCGCACCATTGATTTATATAGGGGCATTATGATATTGGCTGATCTGTTTTCAATACTCTTCCTAATAATCCCCAGCATAGCATTGGCCTTCTTTATTGCAATCACACACTGTCTGGACATTTTCAGTGAGTTATCTACTACAACTCCAAGATCTCTCTCTTGATCAGTCTCTGCCAGTTCAGACCCCATCAATGTGTATTTATATTTAGGATTTTTGGCACCAATGTGCATCACCTTGCACTTGGCCACATTGAACCCCATTTGCCATGTTGACGCCCACTTGCCCATCTTTGACAGATCCCTTTGGATTATTACTATTACAGCATAAGTTTTCGGACAAATTTAGAGTCCAGTGGCACCTTTAAGACCAACAAAGGTTTATTCAAGGTCTGAGGTTTCGTGTGTAAGGCAGTTTTTCAAGTTTTCGTGCCCTAAAAGCCAGCTTGCGGAGGTGGTGGTGAGCTAAATCTCTAAGGTGCCACTAGATTCCTCTTTAATTTCGATGCAACGGACTAACGGTGTGATCTTATGCAGAGTTAGTGTAGTCTAAACCTGTTTTATTTCGAAGGGCTTCAAAATAGGGTTGGCGTTATAATACCATTACTTCCTTCGGTGACATTTATCCAACCAGGATTCTGTCCGAAACCAAACCTAAAAAGGGTTACTCAGAAGGGAGTTGCATTTTTATGTAATCGGGCTTACTCCCAAGAAAGTTGCTAGGATTGCACTGACAAATCTGTAGGAGCAGAATGACACAGAAGCGCAGGAGTTCCTGTAAAAATACATTTTGTTAGTCTGGGCTCGTTTCATTTTCATCGTATTTACTAACCAGATTTGATTCGGTTCCCGCGTAACCTTGTATGGACGAGACAGAGCCTGCTTCTGCAGATGCAGTGTGTGTCACTCCTCACTTAGCAGGGGTCTTATGTGGAATGTATTATATGAATAACAGACTCAAAGAATCATCAGCATCGCACAGTCACGTTTCCTTTTGTGCTTCCTGCATTTCATGCCCCGTTGACCCTGCCTTTCCCCTTATTGCATAATATGCCACTCCTCCCATCTAAAGGAGGTTCTAGGCAGCCAAATTTTATGCGGGAACAAAATGTCGATCGTCTTTGAAGCGCTCCAAGGTTCCCACTTGCTATTCCCCCAGTTAAAATGCACGGAAGATCGCATCCTCTGTCAAGTAAAGGGACCAGACGCCAAGCAAACTGGACTGAGGCATTTATTTCTAGAATAGAGTTAAGAGTCCGATGGCATCTTTAAGACCAACAAAGTTTAATTCAAGATGTGAGCTTTCGTGTGCAAAGCATTTATTTCTAAGTCAACATTGCGAGGTTTACAGGCCAACAGCTGTCGAAACCCAAACGATATACTGTTGTGCTTTAGTTCCGTTTTTTAAAAACACCCGGTGAGGAGAAGCGAAGAAACACCACAGGCATCTCAAACAAAGAACCATCGAGAACTTAGGAATTCCTCTGAAGTGCAACCCGGAAACTGCCGCTCTCCCTCCGCTTCGGAGGCAATTTATCGCGATAGTTGGAAGGGGGGGGGAGCAGCTACTTCAAGGGTACGTTCTCGCGCGAGGAAGTCGTCACGCGCTGGGCGGAAGACGCATGCGTGAGGTGGATTAGCGGTCTAGAAGGGGAGCTGTGTGGAACGGAGTTCTACGCAGTTCTTTTTCTTCGCGGCGCGCGGACATTGGCCGTTTGTGGTGGGGTGGAGTGAAAGCGTAAGGCTCAGTTGCCGACTGAGGTAAGAACGGCGGGCGCGGATTGTGCTTATCAACGCAGGGTCACGTAAGTTTCATTTTCTGCACTTGGTGTGCGTGTGTGGCCTGGACCGTTGGAAACTGAGGTGGGGGAGGAGGAGGAGAGCGCGAGGAGACACTGCGCGTGCGCAAATGGGGGAAGGTAGGCGACGGTGGTGCTGGAGTTGGGGTGCGCGTGCGTAGATGGTGGGAGGGGGGGTGAGCCAAGCGCTTGCGGCTGAGTGGTCGTGCGCATGCGGGGCCTTGCACGGAAGGTGAGGCGTTGTTCTGGCGGTTTTGTTTCCTCTCCTCCATGATTTTTCTGGCGCATCCGGCCTGTGCGCCGCTTCCCAGTCCCTTGAGTTAACGAATTTAACGTGTTCATTAAGGAGAAGGATTGCCTTGGCTTGACTTCAGATTGTTGGATGTTCTTGTATGGGAGTCGGTAGTAGGGCTGTGAGTAGCCTGGAGAAACAAGATGTCCTACCTCTTCAATAAAGGCTTGTTGGGCTTATTCACTTCAATGCTATGAAAACCTTCACCTGCCCATTTCCACACGTGAAGCCTCTGTCGAAGGAACAAGAGATTGGCACCTTTAGTAATAGGACACCATTCAGACAGGAACCTTAGGTCCTCCTGCTGTTGAAGCGAGGGCTGTGCATGTTTACTCATTTGCGAGTTCCATTGTATTCAGTGGGGTGAGTTTCCTGGTAACTGGGTACAACCCCACCCCACCCTCTGCATATTTACTTGGGAGGTATTCCTGGTGAGCACTTATTCCCAGATAGGTTGATATTATTAAATGCAGCATTTAATTATTGCTGGTACTTATGTTTTCAAAGTGGGAGTGGCTATTGCTGCTTTGTCTCCTGCTGTTGTAGTGGAGCAGGATAAGATCTTTTGCAGGGGACTCAAGCTAAGTTAATTAACAAGCAAGGAGCTTCCTGAACTAGCTCTAATACACTAAGCAATGTTTTGTTCCAGCGAACGATTCCTAGTTCTCACTGAGGTGGTCAGCTTGTATCTGAGCTGTATTGCTTGAGGCTGTGGGGAGGGCTCACAGGATGCAGTGTTTCTCCATGCAAGAGAGTTCCCTGCTCAACAGCACCAACAAACATAGATCTTTGTAATGCTAGGGTAGAATTCTTCCCTCAGATATCCCTCGTTCCTTGGTATAAAAGGAATTAGTTTGCTGTGGGAAACATTCCATCATGTGAGCCCCAACTCCGTAGTCTTTGAATGCTGCAGCCTCAAGACACAGGCTGTCTGTGTCAATGAGAAACAGGCTTCCATCAGCTGGATTTGAAACCGCTGTGCTCTCTGCCTAATATTTAGATAGGGATGTCTTCAGGTTTCTAGTTTAATGCATCATGGTAGAAATACTGCAGCTGAGAACTGCTGTTCATGCATACTAGACAAGTGTAGTACTCAAGTAACAAATGTGCATGGGTGAACTAGTGCCTGGAATCTAGCTTTCTGATGAAGTTATGTTGGAATAATTGAGTGGCTATTGAAATGAAAGAGCAGTTGTGTAAGACAGCATTGTCAAGGCTATTTTATGATGTAACTGTTAACTTCATTGTGTGAACCTTTTGGGATCTTGAGTTGTGTTTCTGTATTGGGTGAATGGGTTCTCAACCCTTGTTTATGTGAATAGGTTGGAAGAATCTAACATGCCTCTGTGGTTTGCGGACTATTTTATTGAGAAGAAACTGAAACAGGGAAGAGTATGCTATCAAGAGTCCCTTATGTGAAAAGGAGTGTTGTTTTAAATCAAATGTAAATATGGGTAGGGAGATGGAGTTTTTTTGAGAGTGTGAAAAGGAGTGTTTTAAATCAAATGTAAATATGGGTAGGGAGATGGAGTGTGGTTGAGTTGTTCCCTCATCTATGTATAGACACAAGGATAACTGTTCATTTCTGTCTGGATTGCAGTTTTTTCTTGTGCCTGAGTTCGGACAAGAAATACTTTTAATGGGGAAGGATCTATTTAGGCAAAACAAAATAAATTAATTTGTTCTTTTATCTTGGAGCTGTCTTCCCCATTGTGTGGAGGAAACAGTTGCTAACTAGAGTTAAGGTCATAAAAACACAGCCCATTAGAATTAAATTGTATGCCATTTTAAAAGAGGCTTCCTTTTTCTTAATGAGTTCCCTCTCCTGGAACATGCTTCTATTGTGAAAGTGGTCAAAAGTTTAACTTGTCTTAGCAAGGGGTATACCAAATGTGCAGTTGGCAGAGAGGTGAAGAATGAAATAGATCATTCCTCTGCTGCATTTCTTTACATGACACACTCCTGTTCTCAAACCAGTGACTGCTATTTTATCATTTTGGTGAAATAAGGTGGTTTCTATTCCTGTATGTCTTGTGAATGCCTCAAAGGGGACATTGCTCCATTGCTTTGATGGTGGAAAGTGCCATCAAGTCACAGCTGACTTACGGTGACCCAGTAGGGTTTGGGTTTTCAAGGCAAGAAACATTGCCGTTAATTGTCTCCATGTCATGATCCTGGTATTTCTTGGAGGTCTCCCATCCAAATGCTAGCCAGGGCTGACCCTGATTAGCTTCTGAGATCTGATGAGATTTGGCTAGCCTACGGCTATCCATTGCTTTAAGCAGGGGTCTTGTTGTAGAAAAAGAGCTGCCGGAGCTCATTAGCATAACTCATTAGCATAACTTATTTGCATATGCCACGCCCCCTGACATCACCGGAAGTGACAGAAGGCCACACCCCCTGACATCACCGGAAGTGTGTCAGAAGGCCCGGCTACTTACCCTCCTGCTTCATCCTCATTCCCAAACGGAATGAGGATTGAAGCAGAGGGCGGGGTAAAGAAGGGGGCGGGGCTTCACCACGTGACCGCCCCGCCCCCTAGAGGTTCTCTTCCGGAGCTCCGTACCTGAGAGCTCCCCCCCGACTAGAGCCCTGGCTTTAAGTATATTTATTCAAAGGAGTGGCAGTGGAGCACTTTAATCATAAAGGAGCTTAGGACTTAGTGCAATTCTACACAGCTATTTTGCTGTAAGCCTAGTCCATTGAAGTAACTGTAAAGGACTGCACTTTAGGAAAGGCAGAGAGAAGCAAATCTCAAACTGATGCCAAGGGGAGTAGGGGTGAGGAACTCATGTAACTTCAAAGATGATAGCTCTTCATACTTAAAACCAAATGTTCTGATTTCAATCTCAATAATTTCAATTTGATTCTAATTTAAAGTTAATTTGAAAGGTTTGACTACTGCACTCCAGAATCTGCCTGTGGCTGCAGAATAGGGTTGATGTTTCCATCTGTTAGTTGTGCAAATGCCTTGTTACTGTGTGGCCCAAGCAATACACCTGATAGAGCCCCAGATCACACCCCTTCAGGATCCCCCTGTCAGAGTCTTGTGCTTTGCAAGATTTGAAGGGAATTTCCCCCAGAATTTTCAGCTTTTCTGTATTTGAGCGGACGTTTTCAGGGTCCCATTTCACATTTAGTCATGACCCATATTGTTTCCAGTAATATTGCTTGAGCTGTCCACTGTACCTGCCTCTTCACAATGAAAGATCTGGCTCTTAGGTCTGTTACTGTGAATAAGCTAAACTGTTGGGAGGAGTGCCAAAGGAGAAGAATGATGAGAAGTTTGGGAGAGTTGAAATAGACAAGAGGATGCCTTGCACTGATTTGAGAACCGGTGCTCTGGTTTGTTGGGAAAGGAATACGCGACGATATTATGGTTGAATTGTTTTCCTGGGTATCCTGACAAGATGTGGCCTAGTCCCGTTTCCCCCCTGTAATGAATTCATATAGTTACTTTGATCCCAGAGTTTTTCTGCAAGATATAGCTGCTGTCTTTGACAGCCTCTGGAGGCCTGGCTAAATTTTAAATGTGGGTGATCTTATAGGCATTCTGTGTAACCATTTCTTCTCCCCTGAGGCAGAGGCCATCTTGTGGGTGATTCCCATCCATCATTCAGGGAGGCAGGAACAATTCAAACTTCTTGTTTCCTGTGGTGGGAGTCACCCCAGTCTCAGTTTTGTTTCCTGCCTCAGTAAGGAGAGCAGCTTGTTAGGTTAGCCTACCAACCTTTAACAGTTTTTTTCTTTTTACTTACTCTTGACTCGTTCTTTTTTCTAACTTCTAAATTCACTGCTAAACTTATCCTATCTTAATCTTCCCCTCCCTTCCTTCCCCTCTACGATTCGGGAATTCTATCTGCAGCAATTCACCATAGGCTGCATAAAACAAGTGTGACTCCTTAATATGGATCCCACGCAGACCAAGGATGGACTTTTAGCCACGCCAGAGCGTATTCTGGCCGGGTAGGAGCCTAAGGACGCCACGGAGGCGCCAGAAGAGCAAGGAGAGCCCGGCGCGGAAAAGGGCGCCGTGCTGCTCATGACCCATTTTGAAGCGATCCGGACGGCATGCTTCAAAAATTGTGGAGAGCCAATAGTGCGTACCCCAGCATGTTAAGCCAGCTGAAACATGAGCCATTTGGACGAGGACGCTGAAGAAGGAGACGACGAGGAAGATGAGGGTGAAGTATGCCATTACGGTTCCCCCTCTCTGTCTCCAGATGCGATGGCCTTTCTACAGAGGGCCATCAGGGAAGAGATGGCCCGTTCCAAGGAAGGGGGGAAGGGTTCCCGCCACAGATCTCCCCCTCCCCCCAACCACATGGCCCTGGGAAGACAAAGTCAGGGGATCATGGCCTACCAAGGCAGCTCAAAAGGGTTTCCCTACTCAGAAGGAGCTATATGATCCTCCTAAAGAGGACTGTATGTCCTTCAACTCTAGTGAGAAGGAGGAGGGGGAGTTTTCATCCGATGATGGGGAAGAGAGGGGAAAGAAAACTGCTTCATCAGAGCAGTCCTTTCGTTTTTTCAAGAGAGAAGATTTCCAATACTTATTGTCTAAAACCCTATCAGCCTTACACATTCAAAATACCCATCCCACAGCTAACAGAGGGGATGGCATAGCAGAGGAAGGCGATGAGATTACTGATGAGTTCTTTCCACCAGTGAGAACAAGCATTTCCTTTTCCTGGTTTTTACGTCAGAAAAATAAAGGCAGAATGGCAAAGGCCTATGTCTAACAAACCCGTTCCAAGCTTTATGAAAAAATTGTACCCTACCACCTCACTTGCTTCCAGTTTATTGCAGGTACCATCAGTAGACGCCCCGGTGACGGCATTGCAGTCTTCCAGTCTAGTCTCTGAGGACGGTCACGGCAACCTGCGCAACAGTCTCGACAAACGTGCGGAATTTGCCCTTAAGAAGTTGCACGATGCTAACGCCATGGCAATCAAGGCATCAGCTTCAGCCTCTACGGTCTCCAGAGCATCCATCGTGTGGATGAGGAAACTCATCCAAATGCTACCTGGTGACAACTTAAGACTGATGGAGGAAGCTACGAGAATTCTAAAAGCAATCTCTTATACAGCAGATGCTACCTTGGATACGATGGTTCTCACCTCCAGAGCCATGGCTTCGACAGCTGCTGTACGACATCTAGTGTGGCTCAGATCTTGGTCTGCTTAACTATCAATCAAAAGCCATAGTCGTCGCTTACCCTTTTCAGGGCGATAAACTCTTAGGTGAACTTCTAGAAAGGATTCTGGTGGAGACTCGGGATAAAAAGAAAGCGCTTCCCAAATTCGTACGCCTTGGAGAGAAGGCATCAACGTCTTCGTCATTTCGTACGCAACACACCCTTCCCAGATTTCGTCCAGGTTACAGGAGATCTACGTGAGGCAACACCACCACTCTCAACAACTACTCCAGGCAGTCCTTTCGTAGAGGGGCTTCCAACAGCAACAGATTCTTGAGACCAAACTTCTTCGGGCAAGACAAAGGTGAGAAAAACCCCAAACCTGCGAGAGCATGACTATCGACAGCCACCAGTAGGGGGGAGACTAACACACTTCACTTAAGCATGGGCCAGATCCAGTTCAGACTCCTGGACCATGGGAGTGGTCTCAGAAGGCTACAAGATAGAATTTCTGCAAATCCCTCCTCAAAGGTTTGGTGCCTCTCCAATACACAAGAACAGCACAAAGCGAGACAGAACTTGGTTAGCCATATCCCACCTTCTGGACATTCATGCAATAGAACCTGACCCAATAGAACACCTGGGGCAGGGAGTCTATTCGATTTTCTTCACTGTCCCCAAAAAGACTGGGGACTGGAGGGTGATTTTAGACCTGAAGTTCATAAACAAGTACGTCAAGTTCAAACACTTCAGGATGGAGACCCTCAGGTCTATTGCAGAGTCCCTCCAGCCGGGAGAGTTTCTCGTATCAATAGACTTAACAGAAGCCTACATGCACATACCAATGTTTCCATCACACAGGAGATTTCTTCGTTTCTGTTTGGGGGAACACCACTGCCAGTTCTTTCTGTTTGGGTGACCACCACTTCAGTCTTTCATCGGCTCCCAGAATATTCACGAAGATGATGGTACACAAGAGCTCCCTGAAACCATCTCGGCGCCTGGAGCATCTCGGCGTGATCATAGACACCAAAGTGACCTCATTGTATTTTCCACTGCACAAAGCACGAAAGATCAAGGCCTTGGCCAACCAAATCATTCTGGCAATCATCTCTGGTTTCTCATCTCTTTCTATCCTCACCAAGATGTTGGATCTCATGGTAGCTACCTTCGACACCCTGCAGTGGGGAAGATTCTACTCCAGACCACTTCAACTATTCCTAAGACCCTTCCAATCCTCCATCGCATTGAAATTGAACATCTCTCTGAAGGTTCCATTACAAGTAAAAACAAGTCTTTGTTGGTGGACCAACATATCCAACCTGACCAAAGGAAAAAGTTTCTGGATCCAGGGCAGGATTCAACTATTCACCGACGCAAGTCTAGAAGGCTGGGGAGCCACCCTCCTGAATCAACCAGCACAAGGGAAATGGTCTGTAATCGAGCAGACACTGCCGATCAACCTGTTAGAACTTCGAGCTGTACATCTTGCCCTTCAATTCTTCGCGCATCAGATCAAAGAAAACCTATTTTGATGCGCACAGACAACATTTCCGCGAAGGCCTATCTAAACAAACAGGGAGGCTCGAGATCCTCCACATTGCAGAGAGAAGCATTCAAACTCCTGAGATGGGCGGAGATGAACTTAGCCTCCATTCAAGCAGAACATGTGAGTTGGCAGGAGATCCAGGAGAGCAAATGGTCCCTGAACAAGGAGGTATTTCATCTTATATCGGTACAACTGGGCAGACCAATCATGGATCTGTTTGCATCTCCGACAAACGCTCAACTGCCTTGATTCTTCACGAGGTTCTGTCAACATCAAGTGGAGGCCACGGATGCTCTGACGACTCAGTGGCCCAGAGGTCTTCTTAACGCCTTCTCTCCACTACCAATTCTACCATGTCTCTTAAGAAGGATCAGACTCTTGCAAGCAGAGGTGATAGTGGTGGCACGGTATTGGCCAAGACGCCCCTGGTTCACAGCCTTACAGGAGATGACGTCAAGTCATCCATTGATACTACCAGTTCTTCCAGACCTGCTGGTGCAAGGACCCATAATGGCACCCCAACCTGGAGTGGTTCCATTTAATCGCTTGGAAATTGAAAGGCTAAATCTCCTGAAACTTGGATATAAGCACTTGATAGAGACAATCTTAGCATCCCATAAACCGTCTAAATCAAGAATTTATAACTACACATGGAAAGTATTCGTACAGTGGTCAAGAAGGAAGAAGGTAGATCCTATGCGTCCGAAGATCGGAAACATCCTAGAATTCCTACAGGAGGGCATCCAGAGCAGTCTAAGAGTCGCTACTCTCAAAAGGCAACTAGCAGCTCTTGCCTCAGTACTGCCTCATTTCAAAGGTCTACCAGTTTCCCAGCATCCTCACGTCCTCAGGTTTCTAAAAGGTGCCTCTTTCAAGAACCCAACAACAAAGCACAGGTTCCCAACTTGGAGACTAAACATCGTGCTCAACGCATTAACAAAGAGTCTCTTTGAACCGTTAAGGAAAGTGACTATGAAATTTCTACGGATGAAAGTCTTATTTCTGGTGGCGATAACGTCTGCTAGGAGGATTTCGGAATTGGGGGCACTATCCACTAGGTCAGATCTCTGCGTCTTTCACAGGGATAAAGTTGTCCTTCGAACGGATCCTGCCTTCTTCCCTAAGATCAATTTGATATTCCATAGGTCCCAGGAAATCTATTTGCCATCCTTTTCACCAAATCCGGTACATCCAAAAGAAAAATTGTGACACACTTTGGACGTGAGGAGGGCTCTCAAATGCTACCTACACAGGATGGCTTCCTTCAGGAGATCAGAGGCCATGTTTGTAAACATATCTCCACCACACACAGGAAGGAAAATGTCCAATTCGGCCATAAGTGCGACCATCAAAAAGTGTATTGCAGAGGCATACAAGAGCTCAAATCTGTGTGTTCCCGATGGAGTTACAACACATTCTCTGCAGAGCGCGGCTACAAATGCAGCGTTAACTAACAGGGCTTCGGTTGAAGAAATATGCAAGGCCGCTACGTGATCTTCACTGTCCAGCTTTATTCGACACTACAAAATCAACGTCTATGACTGCTGATGCAGCCTTTGTGAGGAGAGTGCTACAACCTGTACTCCCTTCTGATGATGACCACCCTCCCGATATTTAGGGACACTGCTCTGGGAGGTCCCACAAGATGGCCTTCGCCTCAGGGGAGAATGACCATTGGTACTCACCGTGAAGGGTCCTTCTCTAAGGCCTGGAGGACATCTTGGCCCTCCCGGGTTGTCATCTACTTTACGTTTGTCTATTTCCATTATTCACAATTACCTACAGAGAGAAGTGAGTCGATCAGATTTATACCAGATACTAAGTGTGATTTCTTCCTGTTCGACTTTTCTGATTCTATTGTTACCTTAATTCTTATGGTTAATAACCTATGTTACGAGTTATCAAGTTCTTAGAGTATTTTCAGCTTAGAATACTGCTTTCGGAGCCCCCGAAACTGAGATTGGGGTGACTCCCACCACAGGAAACAGGAAGTTTGAATTGTTCCTGCCTCCCTGAATGATGGATGGGAATCACCCACAAGATGTCCTCCAGGCCTCAGAGGAGAAGGGCCCTTCATGGTGAGTACCAGTGGTCGTTCTTCTTGGCTCAAAGACCATGTATTGTAGCCTTTAGCTCTTCCAAGTCCATGGTGTGGCTTTGATAACGGTGAAAAATGTCTGCCCCCATTGTCACGCGTTTGAAATGTTTCAGGAAATTAATAACCTTGTAAATTCTGGCTTTCTCAGAACACACAGTTAAGCTTACTTCCTAGATAGCAGATGAAATGGTTGCTGTTTCTGGTATGACTTGACAACTGTTAGGTTAGTCATGAGGACGTTCATGGAGATCAGATTCATGCAACCAGTTACAAATTGGACTTATGGCCATCTGGCTAGTCCTGGCCACCACTATAGAGAATATGGGTCAGCCGGTAACTGGAATTGGCTGTACCTTATTTCTGAATAGGATTCCTGTTCATTTCTTGTAGCTGATTTTCTTGGCCAGCTGGCAACCTGCTGCTGATTTTCCATAAATGAAGTCATACAACTGGTTGCATTGTGGCTCTTGATGTCAGGACAGCTTTACTTGTTGCTGATGAGATCTCTGGGCATTTGGAAGCTTCTGAGTCCGATACCTGGACCACAATAAAATGCTCTTTCAAATTCATGTCTTGCAGCTGTGATCAACATGTTGGAATGTTCTCTACCATTAAACTATGGCCCCTCTCCTGCAAACCGCTTATTGTATAACTGCTGTTTAAAATGCTTCATGTGGGGGTTATCTTTAGACTCAACCTATGCAGTTAACTAATTCTCACTGTACATCACCACCATTCCACTTAACTGTGATGGTGGCACCTTGGTAACGTTTGATTATTCATCAACTGTCTAGTATTCACATATTCCGTGAATCAAAGAATGCTTTTATGGAGGTGATAACCTTCCTTATTAATTGCATCCTCCAGGATTCTAGCTATATATAAACAATTTAGGAAAAGACACCCACTACTTTACTCTGACTTTATGTTCAAAGGTTGATTGGTTTGAGCTTAATTTTATTTTAAGCTGTTTTTGTTATCCTTGGGGTTCCAGAATTAAAGTTAATGTAAATGGCTTCATCTCTTGCTTATCTTCCATCTAAATATAATTGTAATTTGTAGTGCATGGATTAGAATTTCATATTTTCATAATTAATGAATTTGGTTTTTGTAAATCTTAAAGTAACTGTTTGACTGGTATTTGGCTAGTTCATCAAATGAGCTAACTAGGCTGGAGGCTCTGTTCCTGCCACCTGATTAGAGCTACGATGTGAAATGTTAATAGACCTTCGTTGGTCTTAAAGGTGCCATTGGACTCAAACTTTGTTCTGTTTCTGAGGAAGTGTGCTTGCATACAAAAAGTTACACCTTGGTCTTAAAGGTGCCATTGGACTCAAACTTTGTTCTGCTGCTTCAGACCAACATGGCTACCCACCTGAATCTGTACATTACCTTGTTTACCCATAGCATTCACAATTTAAAGTGCTAGCTTAAACTTGCAAATTCTCTTCTTTTGTCCTGTTGTAATGGAGAAAAAATATATACAGCTGTATAGGTCCATGCACAAATATGTGTAATGCTCTTTCTTTTGGACCCAACATTGTGCAAACAAGATAGGAGAGTAGAAGGAAGATTTTTCAGGCTCTGATATTAAGGTCTGATCTTGCATGGATCTTCTGTGAAATGTAAACAGGCAGTTAGCTTAATTTGATAGTTGAGGTGTTGAGTTACAGCATAGGAGGGACCAGGTTCTTTTGAATTGACATGGTCTGGATTTGGTGTGTAATATCACCCAAACAAAACTGTACTTAGAAAAAATGTGCACTTTTGTAAAATATTACCTTTGGCAGAATGAAATTTGAGTGGCACCTTTAAGACCAACAGAGGTTTATTCTGGGCATAAGCTTTTGTGTGCATGCACACTTCTTCAGATACATACCAATATGAATCTATCATTTGGCTGTACAGGAATAGAACAAAGGCACCAGGGAGAAAGTGTAAACAGCGAATACAATTTTGTCAATTTCACCCTTATATTTTTTTAAACTTCAATACGCATTGCAGGGGAGGGGTAAAAATGAACTCAAAGCTGTCAGGATTGATGCTAAAGTTTACAGAAATTGCAAGGGGGCATAGAATATTACAGGGCAATTGACCTCAAAGTTAAGGAATATATGCATATGAAGTTGTAGAACACTGGAAGAAGTTCTGTAAACATTGTTCTTCACTTCTGCAAGTTAAATTGACTCCACTTTTTGATCTAGTAGTGAACTAAAAAAATGGACTGACTACCCTTTCAATAATGTAGGCATTCTTATGTTGTAATGCTTTCTGGCCCTTGGCCTGCTTTGATCAGATAGTACAGCCCATACCACAGTATGATGCCTTTTAAATATAATAGCAGCATGGTGCTTCTTTCTGTGGTGTAACACTGAAAAATTCAGACAGAGCCAGTTACATGAATCCTGAACAGTTAGTACTGCCCAGGTGGGATTGGAGGCAACAACTGTTGCGATCAAAGAGATCCTTCCATCTGATTGTCCCTAATATTGACTGTGCAGCATTGATTTGTAAAGACCCACCAAATTGGCCCTGGTTTCATGGTGTCTGACCTTTTGAATGTTACAGCAGACTGCTTCTGTAATCTTGGAACAGTACCTGTGTCATAGAAAAAACACACTGCAAATGTGTGCTGATGGAGCAAATAGGACATATAACCACTAGACAGATGTGCAGTAAGAACCAGAATGTTAAATTGACTATGGGAAAATTAAGCACATAGAATTCTGAAACACGTGTAAAGCTGGCTTGTAAACTTGAACAAAAAGATGCTTTATTTAAGATAATTAGTTGTTTATATGCTGCCATAAATATACATGGTGCTTTTGACTTTTAAAACAAAGAGTTGTCCTGGCTCTCACATGAGCTTACAACAGAAGTGAGCAGTAAGAAAGACAATAGGAATAGAGAGGGAGAAACACATGTTTAGCAAGGAATGAACAAAAGCAAATATAACCACACTTCCTAGAACTTTGTTATTATTTGGGACTGAGGATTAAGGAGTTAAACTGAAGACCATGCAGAAAATATGGATTTTGAGGGGGGATCAAATGGATGCCTGAGAGGTTTAACTGTTTTTATTTATTTAAAATATTGTGAATGTGTTGCCTACTGTGGATCATCCTGCTGTCTACAGTTAAAGGTGGCTGTGACCTTTAATGTCGTGCACCTGCATGAAGGAGGACATTTCTGTCCAATAAAACATCATTGCTTGCAATACCATTGTTGAATTAGTACTGTTTAGATAGTTGCTGATTAAACTAGATCACTTTTAGAATAACAAGTCTGGCTGTCATCCTTCAGTTATTTCTAACCGAACTTTCCAGTTAGTTTGCTTTTGTAAACAGTCTCACTGTAACAGCTATTTGGAGATTTTTGTGCTACTGAGCTCCAGTCTTATAAATGTAGCTCTCCTCAAGATCCTGGAGGTTTTATCTGCCACTTCAGGATTTATATTCATTCTTGGTGGTGAAACGGCATAGTAGCTCTTGAAGGGCATGCCTTTTCAATACTGTCCTGATACAAGATAAGATAGTTTCTTACTTTGTTCATAAGACTGTAGGCCATATGTTAATGCTTACACTTTGAAGCTATTCATTCTAACATCTCCCAAGTTAATAATTGTTGAAGATAGATAGGACTAGTTGGAGTGTACGCAAGTGATGTTTACCCTTTTTTGTAGGGTAATATTGCTATTGTCCTTTCACCTTTTAATTCCCCACCACTGTTTTCCTCCAAGTCTTACTTCCTTTCAGTGATCTCTCTTTAAGACATGTTTCTCTGATATCTCCTTTTTCCTTGTAGGTTTTCATCGCTTTCATAATAAGCCTGAGCTGGTGCAGCTTTTGTGGAAACCAGGCTATGCAGTGAAACCATCTGTACAGGCCATCTCTGTGTCAGGAGGTACTCTTCAGATGCTCCTGGGTCTGATGTCCAAAGTTTTCAGCAACATTGAAAGTGAAGGGTGTAGGTTGATGGTGGATTTGGGGTTTTCTTGCAGAGGAAAAGAACCAGCCTCATTAATAAGTTCACAAACATTATTAGCCTGTCTAACCATTCATCCTCTGGATTTTACAGTTCTTTTCAAAATCTAGACAAGTGCTGTAATCACATTTAAAAACCACAGGTAAAAAGCAGCTGTTGTGGGATTACAAAAATAAGAAAGAAGGAAAACACACATTTTGGCTTTTACCCTGCCTTGAAGTAGTTTTAGAGAAGCGTATGTCATACACACATGAAGATAAGCCTGCTAGAACATGTGGAAGGATGTTAATAACATCAAGCTGTCATGTGTTGTACAGTAAAGAGTTGTTCTTGTCAAGGCTTAGCAGTTCAAGTCTGTGAATCTCTGTGCTTCCCACCACCAGCATTCAGTACTGTGTTTCAGGTTCGGGCTGAACCTGTTTCACCTGCCAAAAATCAACGCTGAAACATACAGCTTCGAAACAGAAGCATATTTCCTGCTGTGTAAACACACACTTCTGGGAAGTAGTTTTTTTTTAAAAAAAACACTAATATTAGACCCTTAAAAATAAGTGGAAAACACAAAGGAAAACCATGGGTACTTAAATGAGGTATAGATTGCTGTTTCCCTTTCATATATTCCATGTGGCTGGGGAAGTAGATGGACACCCCCCCCACACTCATCTCTCTATTTTTATAACCAGTGTTGACAGTAGAGCTTTGCAGCCGATCATGGGAATCCTAATCTCACCCTAGAACTTAATTTGAGGCAAGTTTTGGGCAGCATCTATTTTTTCAGTGCCAGGACCCCTCAGCCAAAGAACTTTGACTTTAACAAAGGGCATATGAGTGCTTGAAAAGCATCCTTTCTTCATCACTAATAACCAGCCCACACATCTGTTGAGAGGGCGATCTTACAAAGCTCAGAAATAAGCCGCACACAGCTGTCTCTTTTCCAGTCCTCTATTCAAGTACAGGCAACTATCTGCATGAATTTAACAGGCATTCACTAATAGTTGCCAATACACAAGCAAATAGAAGTCAAGCTAAGGAAAGGACGTAAGAGCTTGTTTAAATACTGGGTGGGGGGAAAACTAAGCAAGAGGTTGTTTGCATAGCAAAATGGCTAAATTTAACAGTGCACAAAAGCAACCCTGAACTGATCTTTAAAATGGCTAAAATCACAGTGAAGACCTGTGAATCATAGATTCTGCGTCAGCACCTGCAAGTTTCGGAGCAATTTACTTCTCCAAGTGAGTAGTTATTTGCAGGCATGGATATCACTCCGTGTCCCAGTTAACAAAATTTACCAGTGTTGTTGCCAAGCGTGAGACTGCCATCTTCAGTTGCAGACCTTCTAGAATACCATTTTGCTTAAACATCCTTATGTTCAGCCAATAGTGTGGGTGTTTTTATGTTTGTTACTTGGCATTTGCCCTTTCCTTCCCATCTGTTGATACCTGCTCTGGGTCTGCAGTATCTGGGCCATCTTTCTGGTTCCACCCTTCCATTGAAGCTTTTCAGTATTTTTCTTCACCTATATGTCATTGAACTTTATGAAATTTAGCTAGAGTTGTAATGAAACACGTCTTTAATAGTGATAGACTGAACTGACTACAAATTAAACAGTTCCTGATGAGCAGTTATTCGAGGCAACACCTTTGAGAGCCTCATGTTAAAATAGCCCTCTCTTATTTTTGTATAATATGTGTACATATACATATATCAGAAGATATCAATCTATATCTGATACAGTATCTTACCCACTGCAAAAATTAACATTGGCAACAATCTTTTGATAACGTCAAGTAGTGGCTTCAACCGTTGTTTCACTTATCCACAAAAAGGCTATGCACTTTGACATGTTCCAATAGGTTTTTCCCCTTTTTCTCCAATTTCTGCTGTAGTGGCCTGCCACTACTTCTGTCTTTCCTTAAATTATTTCTCTCTAGCAGTATGAGTACTAGGAGACAGCAGTTAGTGGGACTTTCAGAAGTGCCTAAGTAAGATTTCAGTTTTCATTGGAGCTTCCATTCTTGGGTACTTTAGCAAAACCTCATGAGCTTTTCTGTTCTTGTAAAGCTATTCCAGAGAAGTGCATGGGTTTTTAAAGGTAGCTTACAGTTTGATATAGAATGATGCAGATAAGCACTGCAAAGATTAAAGCCTTGTTTGAAGAATATTTATGTCAGATGGTCATGGGACCACCTGTAGTTTTAGTATAAATGTCAGGTCTCATCTCAAAGATAGCAGCACATATCCCTGAATGCCTAGATTAATTAGAATAGTGCCAGAGAAGACCTAGATTTGAGTGCAGTAGTACCTTAGAGACAAACAAGCCCCTTTGTCAATAGTGCCATAGACTTTCTCTTCCTTAAGCAAACAGTTGGGTCTCCCTGTTTGAGTACTGATGAGGTCTGACCTTGGTTGGTTTGAGATCTTGCAACACAAACTATAGTGTTGAAATAGGCAGGTACAGTTTATATGTGGTGCTAACAGCATGTAAACTGTGCCTTGAATAAGAGGTCTTGTGTGATTCTACTAAACGATGACCTTGTCTTTCATTACAAAAGTCTTATCAGTCATTCTGTTTTACTGAATAGAAATGATTTGGTCTCATATAGTGAGTCTTTCATTAGACACTGTCCACACATCACTTACTTTTAAGTTCTTTCTGTCCTTCCCCTGGTGGTGCAGGTTTAACTTCCAGCAAATGTGAGTTACATTTCTTGCTCCCACAATTGTTGCATTGTGGACTTTTTCGGGAGTTTAGCACAATAATATGGTGTATGCACCCTGCTATTTAATATGAAGCTTGGAAAATAGAAAAAAATTTCCAGCCATCTAGTGCTTGAACACCACTGCTCTTCCAAACAAAAGTACACATTACAGGCAAAAACATGGTGCATATCTGTGGGAGGGAAGAGAATGCTTAGTGGCGTTCTGGGTGCATCTTCAGTCTGTTGAAGTTACGCAATAAAGTCCAGTAAGCCCTTAAATTGTTAGATCAACAGGATGCATAATATTTAAAACTGCATCTGCATAAAGGGATTTATGACTAAAACTGCTTGTTTTTCTACAGACTTGTCTGGTGTTTCTCAGCTTGAAGAAGATCTCCGGTCATTATTGATCCCTTTTCTTGGCGTTACCTTTTTGAAGTGAAGTTTGCCTAGCTTTCTAGTGTGAGCTTTCTTTTTGAGACATCTCTAACGTTTGATCCGTAATAGACAAGCTATAGCTCAGCAATGTCCAAGTCGTTCCAGCAGTCATCTCTAACTAGGGATTCCCAAGGTCATGGGCGTGACCTGTCTGCAGGAATAGGCCTTCTTGCTGCTGCTACCCAGTCTTTAAGTGTGCCAGCATCTCTTGGAAGGATGAACCAGGGTACTGCACGGCTTGCTAGCTTAATGAATCTTGGAATGAGTTCTTCATTGAATCAACAAGGATCTCATAGTGCACTGTCTTCTGCTAGTGCATCTTCCCATACCTTACAGTCTTTATTTAACCTTGGAAGTAGAGGCCCACTCCCTTTGTCTTCTCAGCACCGTGGAGATACAGAGCAGGCCACTAACATTCTGGCCAGCTTTGGTCTGTCTGCTAGAGACTTAGATGAACTGAGTCGCTATCCTGAGGACAAGATCACTCCTGAAAACTTGCCTCAAATTCTTCTGCAACTTAAAAGGAGGAGAGCTGAAGAAGTCCCTTCACTGAGTTATGCTAGAGATGGCAGATCAGCTGCACGGGATCCTCCGTACAGAGTACCTAGGGATGATTGGGAAGAGAAAAGGCATTTTAGAAGAGATAGCTTTGATGATCGTGGTTCTAGTCTCAACCCAGTGGTTGACTATGATCATGGAAGTCGGTCTCAAGATTCTTATTATGACAGACTGGATTTTGAAGAGGACAGATTAAGAGATGGAGAAAGGTGTAGGGATGACCCTTACTATGGCGAGACATCGCATAAGTACCGTAAATTTGACAGTGAGTATGAGAGATTGGGTCGTGTCCCCGAGAGATCTCTCTTTGAGAAAAAGAGGGGTGCTCCTCCAAATAGCAATGTTGAAGACTTCCATGGACTCTTACCGAAGGGTTATCCCCATCTGTGCTCTATCTGTGATTTGCCCGTTCATTCTAATAAGGTGAGTTAAGCATCAGATGCTTATTTTTCTTTACTTTGTAGTCCCTGTTGCCTGTTTCTTTGCCTCAGTTTCTATGTTCTGGTTATACATAACACTGTGGTCTCAAAAAACAGAAAAGGCTGGTTTATTTTCAAGGCGTTATTTGCAAATCTGTTAAACCAGGACTTTATTAATGTTTCACCCATATGGCTTAAGGCCAGGTCAGTTGTCATCTAGTCAATTTATATTTTGCATCTACATACTCTCTTAACTTAGTTTGGGGTAGGTTTTTTGTCATTTTGTTTTTCACTTATTCAGGCAGTTAGGTTCGGCATCCCTTCCCATCTGTCTTGATTGCTGATTGATTTGTAGTTCAGATGCATCTTCAATTCTGCTCCCCCCCCCCCTTTTCTTGTTTACGGCCAAATGGTTAATGCAGAATCCTGGAAAATATTGGCGGCAACGTGGCTCACATTTTAAAATTCATTCTTGCTTTTGTGACATTCACTTGAACTGTTTTCATACTGTGGCTGAAAAGTTCTCATGTTTTTTCCTCCCCTTTCGTAACCTTCTTAAACACTTCAGGCTCACTTTTTATTATATGTTGCATCTGCCCCTTTAGAATCTCAGAAACCTCAGCCTGCTGCTCCATAGTGCCATGCTCTCAGTAGCACTCTCTACTTGTTTGAGTAGATCATTATTAAAATTTTGATCAAACTTCTCTTCATAACTTGGTTCTCAACATAGCAAGTGTGGCTTTATTCGGGTTTTCTGATTTTGTCAATTGGTTATCAAAACTGGCTATTGGTGTTCCTGTCATTACTTGTTTCAGAGCATGTTACAAAAATATTGCAGGTAAGAGCACACATTGTGAGCCTAAAACTGTTTTGCTCTGTATTGTCATTACAGTACTCTGTGTTGTCATTAATGCTTCCTTCACAGTAATATCTGGGAGGTGCATAATCTACCTTTGGAAAATATCCTAGTGATCCAAACCGTTCTTAAAACACTAAAATAAGGTTTTTAAAAAAGCAATATAAAAGCTTATTATTGGAAATAATTTTTGTAAGGTTTAATCTCTCTGGGGAGGGGCATTTACAAATCCTGCTCTGTGGTTTTAGACAGAAGATCTTATCAGAACATCTATCTTCTCAGCAAACTAAAATCTGTAGTCTTTTTAGAGGCAAATATTAAGTTACCTGTTTCCAAAGTTAAGCATTTTAAGTTTTCGCATCTTTAGCTGAAATACAAGATTTTAATATTAAGCTTTGACGATAATGATGCAAATAACTGAGGCATTTTAATGCAAAGTTGTTTATTCTGCCTAAATTCTGGGTATGCTTTCTGTAGAATTTCTGAGAAAGCAATCAATGCAGAGAGATTTACACTTTCAACAACAGAAGAAAACTTGCAGTATTATAGAATCCGCACCTAGAACTGCACCTAATTGAGAGAGACATTCTAAAATACCTCTGAATTGGGAGAGTTCCCACTTTAGCGTTTTGTGCTCTATAATCAAAATAGTTCTGCTGAGAAGAAGGGGCATATCTATTGGGAGAATCTTCTTGTTTTGTACTGTTGATATCTTTCTCTCTCTCCCCCTCTCTTTTTGATATTTCCACTTTCAGCAATTTCTTTTCAGTCCTAAATATTTGTGTGTAAGGCATACCTTCCAAATTGCCAAATGAGAGCCATTCTCAGCTTTGGCCCTTGCGTTTGAAAAGAAGTCACCCACCTAAAGACAGTTTCAAATTGGCAATTTTTTTAAAAGTGTGCTTCTCTTCAGGTTTGTGGTCATCTTCTCAGATACTCAAATATTCTAAATTCACAATTCAGTTCAGACTGATGGAGCAGCACAAGTCAGAGCAGCTACTTGAGCTTGCAGGATAGCCGGCATGAAACACACAGCTTCATATTCACATTTTTTCAAACGTCTGAATGGAAGATTTGCTTAGAAGCTGTGTTGGTTTTGGAAGGTGACCTTTCCCTCTTCTACATATTAGGATTGGATTAACTGAGAGACATATTATTCACATGACCCTTCCTGCTGGTAGCCACAGATGACAACTAAGAACATCTCTGGCTGCCACTGGGGTGCTGTGCCTAGGCAAGGAGGGAACCAAGGAAATTTCCTGTCTTGACTGTCCGCCCAAATAGGGTCCCCCAGGGTGCATCCTGTTGGTCATTTGGACGCTCTCTGCTTGGCAATCAAGGAATATAAATGTTCAGTTCTGTATTGTGTGCTGGCATTTATACAGTTGGAGGGAGCATCTCTTTGAATTGCTGTTAGTATAATTATGGGTTCAGTGGAATTTTGAAGTCCAGTAATCCTAATTTTTGTGTTTGAGAATGTAAAGGTGGAGATCTCTTTACCTTTTTACAATTGCCGAAATCACTTTGAATGTCATAAAAGTAATTTCAGTTTAACTCTCATTATGAATCCAGAAACAAATTCTTTCTGTCATGCTGATCCAGTAGATTTTGATGTTATGCTTTATAACTCTGTATTGGGGACCATGGGAGGGGGCCAAAATCTGTTTCCTGGAAGGTCTATGCGGCCCCCCTCTGGCTTCTGAGTTTCACAGGGCGTTGTCCATGCTCTTCCAAGCATCCCTTTGCAACTGTAAGCCTGCACATTTGTTTAAGTGACAGAGCTGGAGTTTTCAGAAGACTGAATTCCGCACTGGTGGCGAATACTCACAGATTTGCTTAAAAGCAACAGAGTGAGTGTTGCTAACGAAGTGTCTTTAATTTCACTATCATCTCAAGGTTAGTAGTGAAACCAGGGCTGTATTCAGGTTCATGTTGAGAATAACCCTGGTTTATTTTTGAGTTCATGTGCTTCATCCCTCTTCCACTTGTCCAAGGAGCTGAAATTGAAGATTTGCTGGTTTAGAAAGCTGTCAGACTAACTGCAGCTTACTGCAGAAGCTGATTAGGAGTTTATTTCTTGCCCACAAATGAGGACTGTGAACCACAGTTTAATTTTAGCATCCTGGCATGTAGAGGGGGAGGCATTGGTTTCTTATGCCAACTGAATTCATATGTTACAACCAGTGTTCCCTCTAAGCTGAGTTAGTGTGTGCTAGCTCACAGTTTTTTACCCTCCGGCTCACTCATTTTTGTCTTAGCTCAGGAAGGACGGCTCCAGAGCAAACTAATTTATGCAGTAGCCAAATCACCCGCTCACAACTTTAATGGCAGTAGCTTACCAAGTAGGATTTTTGCTCACAAGACTCCACAGCTTAGAGGGAGCATTGGTCACAACTGACAAGTATTAAGGGGAAGACTGTCTAAACCGGCGGAGAGTCTTCAGTCTTGGCTCTGCACCCAAGGGAAGGATGAATCCTAAGCCAGGCTTGTTCTCATCCTGAGCAAACTGGGTTGTATGTGACAACTGACTAGAGCCTTGCGGAAATGGTTTCTTTGCTGCACAAGCCCAAGAAGAAAAGACAGTGGGAATTAGAAACGCTTTCAGTTTTTCAAGCACTCTTAGCTGCTGACCTCTGGAGCCAGCCCGTGCTATATAACTGCGGGTAAGTGTTGGGGATGGGCTGTTGGGAACATGTCCTCGCGTCCCAATCCCTTTCATTGCTGGAAGTCATGAAAAGTGAGATCAGCATAGCTTCCCAACCACATTTAATGTTCATCAGGCCTTAAGGGTGCTTTAGAAACAGGTTAATTGAGCATAATTTAAATGGATTTAAATTAAGCACTCAAGCTATTAGAAGATTTTGCACCAGAGTGTGGGGGACAAGAGAGACAGCAAGGTACTGTGATCTATTTCCAATTCCTTCCCCGTGGTTGTTTTCGCAGAGTATAGTCATTAGAAGTAGAAAGGGCTGGATGCTCAAACAGTGCATGTGTTGCTGGGGGTGGGTGAAATGGAGAGACATGAGCAGTTGCTGCAAAGGGGGGGCCTGTTCTTTCCTTCTTTTCCACTGCCTTTAGATTTGAACTTTACAGCAGGTTAATTGAATCTCACATACTCCATTCAATCGTGGAACATAATTCAGACTGTTATATTGTTTGATTAGTAAAGCCCGATAAATTGGGGGGGGGTGCCCCTTCTTGCATATATCATCTTTATTTTGTCCCATGTTCACATGCAACATCTACAATATTCTGTGTCCGCCTGTCCGCCCCCCCAAACTCAGAAATCAAACAAACCAGCTCTGTTGGTTGATATAAGGTAAATACATTCCACTGCCCCTGTATACCACTCCTTGAGATTTTGATTGACATGCAAATGATTCTGTGGGTGTTTTTAACTTTGAAGTGCGTGGTTTTTTAAAAGCCAGCTTTTGAGTTC
Source organism: Gekko japonicus (assembly GCF_001447785.1). Classification (NCBI taxonomy): domain Eukaryota; kingdom Metazoa; phylum Chordata; class Lepidosauria; order Squamata; family Gekkonidae; genus Gekko; species Gekko japonicus. The sequence continues at coordinate 886,300 of NW_015165842.1, read as the reverse complement.
CTGATAATTTTAACTTTGTACTTTGCAGGAGTGGAGCCAGCATATCAATGGAGCAACACATAGTCGACGTTGTCAACTTCTCCTTGAAATGTATGGATCTGAATTTTTAAAAAATGTTTCTTTTTCATTATAATTGCAATATCTTATGTGTGTTTCCCCCAGAAAACACAAGTGCATCCATTCAGAAAGTTCAAAATGATTACCTCTTCTGTGTTCAATTTAAGTGCTTAGTAATAAGCATGCACCGTATAGTCGAGCTGTCTGCATATCATTTTGAAAGCTAATCAAATTGGTTTAACCAGTTCTGCAAAAATTTCGTGGAGCCATTTTTCCTTCTATAGGAGACTGCAGCAATACATGTGGTAGTGCAATGCAGCACATATGTAAATTAAACCATCAAACCATCATTTCTTATTGGCCTTGACTTAACTCAGTCACTCTAAGTGAATTCCATCTATAATACTAGTCTCACTAATAACAGAAAAATTACAGGCCCATCTGTCCATATACTTGGGGGTTTTAAAAATGCTTTTAACAGTGCTGTAGCCTTAGACTTCTTTAAAAAAACTGGTTCTTTTAAAGTAACAAATTATTGGTAACATGATTTTTTAAAAGCCCAGGGGAACATTGGTGCTTGGAAAAGAGCAATTCCTTGCCTCTTCCCTCCCACCTCTCCCCTCCACACCACCAAAAGAAAGAAGGCAAGTGCCATAGGTCTAGGAGAACCATGACCAAAGGCTTGCATTACTGCCACTGAATATGCATTTTGATTAGCCAAAAAGACCAAAAAGGTATCTGACTTTCACAAACAATAGTCATTTGCCTGAGAATCCCTGTTCTCAGAAATAGTTTTGCCCTTGAGCAAGAGTGCCAAAGCTCTGCGTGTGTTCCGTCCTCTGCTTCCAACATCAGTTTCTGCAATCGTGATATTTCTAGCAATTCGGATGATATTACAAGATCTGATCATTCGAGCTGTTACCAAATCTCCAGAAACTGTGATATTCCTAAAAGCAGAGTGGTCTTTTGCCTTAGAGTGCCAAATATATTTTGGTATACGCTTTCATAGGCTACAGTCTGCTCAGTTGAGTAAATGACAAGAAGCACCATCTTCCAGATCCATTTTGCAGGTTTGATGAAATAGGTGATCTAAGGAGATGCTGCAGTAAATGTTCTTGCTGAAGTAGTTTTCACTTGTCTTTACACTTTAAAACGATGCAGACATAATGAGCTTGGCTGTTTAAACTTGCGTGCGTATAATATCGCCAACAATATTTGACACTAGAAAGTATAAAATGTGTGTACCATCCTGCTTTGAAGTTCATCTCCTTAGAGCTATCATGGTTATGGGTTTTTAAAGCAAATGTTAGCTGTTGCTAAGCAGTTTTTTGGGGAGATGAGGAATATTTAGAGTGAGGAACTCCTTTTTTGTTGTTTTTGTTCCTTGGGTAAATGTAGCAACAGCTCTACCTTAGGAAAAGAAACCTCCTTCTTAAGTGTTGGATCCAAATCCTTCAAGAAGAAGACAAGTTTGCAGAAGGGATCTCATCCACTTCCCTAGCACAGAACTTAGTGCTCCCTAAACAGCCTGCTAGGTGGTATACCCACAGGTGCAGCAGCGTGGTGGTGGCACCAGAAAGGGGGGAATTGGCAGAAATCACCCCTCGGGAGCCCCACTCATGCAGCAGTGGGGGGTGTCGGTTTCTGCCCGCCTGGCTGCACCCCATGCTTGTTCCTGGGGTCTGCCTCCACAGGAGCTCCTTGGGATGGGGCATGGCAGGCTTCATGGAGAATGCAGCAGCAATCCATTCCATGAACTCTGCACAAAAGAGTTGGAGGAATTGCATAAAAGTGAGAATGACTCTGAATCTTGATATCATTCATACTCAAATCTGCCATACGTGTCTCCTCCTGCATCATTTCTTTGCCAGACTAAAAATAGACTTTGAGGTTATAATACAGTGCCTTGGTGTGGTGTGATGCTGATATCACCGAAATATTTGATCTTGTTTTAACATAGAGGATTGTGCTGAGACAAGCGTATGTTACCGTTCTTTCAGTTCCATCTTAAACATGTTTACCTTGAAGTACACTGTATTCCTGAGTTTGGTACTTAACTTCCAAGACAGTATGGAATAGATTCCAGAACTGAAGTAATTTATAAACTTGCTAATAAGAGAGACTGTTTGTGAAACACATCAAACAATGTCAGACCCAGTGAACAAGACGCTTTCAGACATAAAAAATATGAGGTAATATCAACGGTGCTAGCAGCCTTTTCTATTGAGAGTTTGGTCCCATAGCTACAATAGTAGTCAGTATTTTTTCCACTTGAGGCATTTGGGCTTTAGTTTTAATTGCACTGTAGCTCTTTAGCCATAATACTTGGGTTGCAAGAAACTATGTTGTGACTTCTTCTTCTTTTTTCTTTTTTAAGATACCCGGAGTGGAACCCTGATAGCGATTCTGGAATTGGGTTGTAAGTAAAATAGCTGCCAAAATGGAAGGAAATGGCTATGCATATTGCTTCATGTTTTAAAACTGTTCTCCTGTAGCTGTTTCTTTAAGCAGCTTATATTATGGAAAATACAGTGGGGAGTCTGGGGACAAACAGGAGAGAAACAGAAAAAGAAAGGGAGAGGGCTTCTGAATGCGGAGCATGTCTTTTTCTCTCTGCTAGCAGTTCTTCCTCATTTTAGGCTGAGAGCCCTTTGGCTTGGATCACTGGGCACAGCCAGGCTTTCAATGCCTGTAGCAGAGGAGAAACCAACTCAGTCAGATCTTACTCATCGGCTGCTAGCCAGGTAGCAGGGCCTTCCTGTCAAAGAAATAGATTTACATCCCAGTATGCCCCTTCTTTCTTCTGAAACAGTTCTGCTAGTCCTCACTTTTTGAGTGGACTTCTTGAAATGTTTGCTTTGTGACTTTGTGCAGGCATCCGAATTCATCAGCAAACTGTATGCACAGAACCAGCAAGAGGGTCTTTAAATCCCCCAATAGAAAGCAACTGTTAAAGATGGTGCTTCCTGTTGGCTTGCTGCCATGTGCAATTGGAATGACACATGGAAGTGTCTTCGGAGATCATACAGCTCCAAGAAGTATGTAGTCATTGTCCAGCAGTGGGCCTTGTTCAGTCAGTTATATATATATATATTAAAAATGTGACTGCAGACTTTTTGCATGGGTTACCACAGCATTGTGTCTGTGTGTTCTAGGAGTGATCCGTTCATGTTGCAGCAGTCTACAAATCCTGCCCCAGGAATTTTGGGACCACCACCACCTCCTTTTCATCTTGGACCACCAATTGGATCAAGAGGTAACCTGAATAAATGCATCTTTGAGAAGAATCCTCTTCCATTCTTGGCCATATTAAACTTTGCTGACCCCTATCAGTATGCTGTGTGAGTTCTTAATACTCGATAGGTACCTAAAGAAATCATAGCTGTACTTGAACTACATGTATTAAAAATGTCCTAAATTATTGAGAACAAAATGTTAAGTGCATGTTCCTTCAGTATTTGTAGATTCTGTTTAGGGATGATAAGGGGTGACACTGATCCTTTGGAGCAGTGGTCTTCAACATTTCCAGATTCTGCAGAGCTGAAAACATGTGACAGGAGGTTAGGTGACTGATGTCATGCAGCAGAAAGCAGCAGAACAGAGTTGCAGCCTCACTGGTGAGTGAAGGCTGGGATCATGGGCAATAGACCAAAAGCGCTGGGGATGAAGCACAAGTACCAACAGATGTACAGTAGTGAGGAACAAACTAAGGATCAGAACCATAGAGTTGTGTTCACCTCTGAGTGAGCTTAACCACAAGCAAAGAGGCTCAAGAGCCTTGGCCCCCTTGTTCTCTACACAGCAGAAGATAGCAAAAAAGGGTAGCTCAGTAGGAGCTCACAAGCCAGTAGGAGTGGCTACCTGATCCATCAGTTGAAAACCACTACTTTAAATATGTCTGTAGTGCAAAAACATAAAGCTGTATTGCCTCATACATCTTAAACCGGTCATTAACGCACGCCGTATGACTGCTTTCTACTGAAGTTTCAAGCGTTCTGTGTTGTAATATGGTTAGATGTTACCTCGTGCATAATACTGTTGGCAGTTTTTCCAGTTATGCAACTACAAATTTGCTCTACTTTGTTTATATCAAGGACCTGGAAATGGAAGTATGCAAGGACCAAGACACATGCAGAAGGGAAGACAGGTTGGTATCAGGCCAGAAAAATATAGATATTTACATCGAGCCATTGACTGCTTTGGATGATGATTTATTCAAATAATATGAGGACTTCGTTGTCACTGAAGTCGTAAACTTGTTTTTGGACCATAGCACTTCCAACTGCAGATGGGGGCTTCCAAGACGGAACATTCTTCCATGTCATGCAGTTCCCTTCATACGGAGATAAACTAGTATCTCAGGAAGAAGGGCTCCCATCTAGTTTTCTCCCTGATATATTAGCTTCCTTGTACAGGGATTCTTTTCATATGGAGGAGGATTCCCTTGTGTTAAACCCCCCCCACACACACACTTTCGGTCTGATGGGTGCAACCTAGACAACTTGGTAAGAACCTGATCACAACTGGATTTGGAGGCCCTTTAAGGTATACATTATTTTTGGCATGTTGCTTTAAGTGTATACTCAGGGCGACATGCTAAAAGGCCACAGGTAAGACAAAAACATCCAGAAGACTCACTTCTCAGACTTAATTGTTTTCAGAATAATTGGATTTAATCTGGGATGAAAGATCCTTCATTCCTGTTTTTAAAAATGCTTGTGCTGACTAGCTCATCAAAAAATTAATTAAAAGATTCACTACCAGAATGACTAGGATGGACATTTTAATCATCTCTCTTTCTGCTTCATGTGTTAATTTGTTGATTGTTATTCTTTGCCATTAATAGGAGACAAGCAGAGTTGTTCACATTATGGATTTTCAGAGAGGAAAAAACTTGAGATATCAGCTGCTGCAGCTTGTTGAACCATTTGGAATGATCACAAATCACCTTATCTTAAACAAAATTAATGAGGTAAGTTTTTTAACCTTGTCAAACTACAATTTCTCTAAATGATTTTGGAGGATGTGAATGTTTACTGTACTTCAGCAGGCAACTTACATCAATGTCCCATGCCTTTGAAGGAGACATTGATGTAAGTTGCCTACTTTTTGGGGTCTGGCGAGTCCTGTGCTTCATGATGTCAAAAAGTTGTTTTCTGCCTTCATGATTGGCGAGAACTGGCTTTTGAATATTACAGGATTTAGTATCCCATAGTTTGCATATGCTGAGATGAAACATGCTTACGCTGATGATTAAAATGTATCCTGTAGGGTTGCAAACCTAAATTTTGTATTGGGTTCGTGCTAAACACTTTGAAAACCTAACCTAGAGCAAATTGATGCTCCCTTGAAGATTTTAAGGCTGTTCTGTACCTTTGTATTTTGCTCATTTCTTTCTTCCTAGAAGAGGAGTGCATGAGTTATTTTTCTTACAATTTCAGGCATTTATTGAAATGGCTTCCACTGAAGATGCACAGGCTGTCGTAGAATATTATTTGTCAACACCAGCATTAGTGTTTGGCAAACCTGTAAGAGTACACTTATCACAGAAGTATAAAAGAATAAAGGTAAAATCAGTTTTCTTTATTAACCTCCTTGCACTGGTGTACTTGTCATTTTCATTTGTCATGTGTAACCAGTTCTTTCTGTGGTCTAGTTTTGTGACACAAAATTAAGGCTCCATGTTTGGTATAATGGATTAATAAAAATGTTTTTCTCTAACTGCCACCCCTTTTCTTGTTTTTAAAGAAACCAGAAGGGAAGCCTGACCAAAAATTCGAACCTCCCAAACAAGAACTTGGCCGTGTGATCCATCTCAGCAATTTGCCGAATTCAGGGTATTCTGACAATGCTGTACTCAAGCTAGCAGAGCCCTATGGGAAAATAAAGAACTACATACTGATGAGAATGAAGAGCCAGGTAGTGTATCTGGTCAGGCACAAGACTGGGTTGCGGTGCAGGGCTTCAGAAAGCAGGGACATAGTGTGTGGTACAACACACAAAAACTCATGTATATGCAAAGAGCTTTCTGTCTTCAGGTCTTATTTTCATGTATATTCGTTCTGACTGTGTTTCTGTGCTTATTTGGATGGGAATGTGCCAGAAATCTGTGGACAGAAGGGAAGGGGGTTTGGGACATAGACATGCCGTAAAATGCGGTGGTAATGAAGCAATGGAATGGACTGTACTACTTGACACTGCAGGTGAGGGGCTATGTTTTTCAAAGTTGCCCTACATTAATAATTCTCTGTAAACAGAAAATTAGGTTCTAGTCTAGTCCTTGGCATGCATACTTAGCTGTTTCCTTGATATGGTAGCACTTTTTTATTTGCATGGAGTTTTTACATGAGAGCAATAAAAATAAATCATTACTTTTAAGTCCAGAGTGGTAGAGCCCATGTTGGCACTTCCAGATTCTGCCGCCTCATTTTGCTGCATGTGTAGATCAGCTCTTAAGGGAAGCTAGGAAGAAGAGTGGAGGAAGGGAAGTTGGGAAGTTGGAGGCGGGGCTCCTGATTGCTCAGTCTTCCATAACTCATCTTTGTTGGTCCCATTTTGGTATGTAGTGTCACCATTTGGTGGGCAGTTGACTAGGCCTGTCACTCATAGGCTCACTGAAGCTCTAGATCCTTTCAGCTGCTTTTCCTCAGTCTTGGAACAAAATGTGTTATCAACAGCCAGACAGATTAATTGCTTATCAACAGCCTCCTAGCATAGATGAGTGTGACTTTCCCAGCCAGTAACTCTAGCAGTGATTCCTTAAGTTCACCCTTGAGGGGAGGGACTTGAGAGAGTTATGTCATAACATTGCATAGTGAAATTTCTTGTCATTCTTCTGTAGGCGTTCATAGAGATGGACACCAGAGAAGCTGCCGTTGCCATGATGGAGCAATGTTCCGACAGAGCCCTTTGGTTCCAGGGTAGATGTGTGAAAGTAGACTTGTCTGAAAAATACAAGAAATTGGTATTAAGGGTGGGTATCATGTGAGCTTAAGGTGTTGCTCATTACTCTTAAGGAAACAATGTAGAATGGTTTTGTGAGAAATTTAAGGATGACAGCTATATATGGTATTTTAAATTGGGGAAGGCTTTGCTAGCAAAGAGTACAGAGTAAGCCAAGGCTAACATGACTGGTTTTTTGAGACTGTTGATTCTTTTGGCACTTGCTGCTTCTTATTATACTGTATAACCATAGCTATTTCAAATGGGAATTTTTATTTTAGCCCATCTAGGCAAGTCCCTCTTGCTTGGGACAGAGAGTCTATATTGATGCCAGATAGCCTGGAGGTGGGAGTGCCCTTTCGAATCTGAACCTGAAGGTTTTGGGATGGCAATTCAGGCGTTTGGCATCTGATTAGCCTCCCTATGCGTGGCCTTGAATTGGGGAAACGTAGCATAAGATATTGTCTTTTAGTTTCTGCTTGTCCTGTGATCCCAGGAGCTGGATAGACCAGTTACAAGTGCTGTTGCTTAATAAAGATAAAAAGAGAAAATTGAAAGGGCATTTTTAAAGAGTGCCTGGGGGGGGAACAATTGTTTACCGTATTAAGCTAACGTAAACTGCTTTAAAGTAGATGTGTCATTGTATATTCTTATACTCAACTGTAGTACCATCTGCAGATTCTTAAATCCGCAGATTGAGGCCACGTTGACAGAAGGGAGATTACTGTTACTCTTTACGGTGCCACAAGTTTCCATTTTCTTTACTCGAGTCTAGTGCTTTGAGATGTTTTGAAGACTGAAAATATCCTTTGAGTAGGCATCGGTTGTACTAATGCAGAACCCCAGAAAACACGTGTAACTTAAAGCTTTTTTCCCCCTACAGATTCCTAACAAAGGAACAGAATTGCTGAAGAAAGATAAACCGCGGTAATTTTCGATAATTTAATTTAATTTAATTTAAAACTATAAAATTGAAACAGGTAAGCAAACTTTTGTTTTTCCGTTTTGTAGAAAGAGAGGCCTTTCTCCAGACAGTAAAGATTCTGGAAGTGAAAAGAAATCCAAGACAGACGATAGCGATAAAAATGAAACGAGCAGTGTTGAAGACAAAGACGAGAAGAAAGAAGAGGCAGAGCCAATGGAAACCAAAGACAGTGAGCAGGCAGACCAAGATGAATCCAATTTGGTCCTTGAATCGGAGGATGAGCTGTTGGTGGATGAGGAGGAAGCGGCAGCATTACTAGAGAGTGGCAGCTCAGCCGCTGATGATGCTGATGTTGCCAACATGGGTGATGTAGCCACGGAAGAAAAGGTGGCAGCTGATGCTGATGCTGGCGTCACAGCTGAAGGGAATGAGGGAACCACGGCAGCAGCAAAAAAACTCAAAAAGGTAAGCCTCAAAGGATATTGCCAGGAAGAAATGAGTTGAGCATAAGAATATTTGGCTTTCCATGTACTTGGGGGGGGGGGGTTGGAGTTAAATATTTCCCCTCAAGGAAGCTATTGAATAGTTGAGTATCATGACCAGGGTCTGAGAGGAGAAGGGCTTGTAGGGGGAAGGTGTGGACATGTACAGTGGCTCTCCCTTGGACACATAAGGCATGTGTAGACAGCAGTAATGGCCCATCTAGTGCTTCCCTCTCTGGCAAAACAAGCATCAGCTGAATTAAAAGCTGGCTTGGCATTTTCATACAGCAGCTCAGTTACCACATTGCCCCTTAGTAATCCTGCACATAGAGTACCACTTGGCACACAACAGACTTCCAGTTCCTAAAGACTTCAGTCATCCCTGTCCGCTTCCTCCTCCCAGAAAGGCCACAGTATTGTAGGTACAGAGTACAGCAGCTCCAGCTTTGATTCGGTGACGCGCAGTGGTCAGGAATGTGATTGGTGGAAGAACGAAAAAATTCAAGGGCACATCTGTCCATGGTGGTATTTCCCAGCCTGTGTTTTCAACACAAAGTGCAATTGAGACAGCTGCCCATCTATTACTTGGAAGGTTTTCTCTGCCGCAAAAGTCCATTACAAGGCAGAACAGTTACTTCCGAAGTAACTTCTGGCTTCATGTAGTGGCTCCATGTATAGAGCAGTGGTAATATGAAGCCAGTGGTGTGGGTTTTGAAACAGTGACCATAGCTTAGTATCTGCAGTGCCAGAGAGCCCTTATTTCTGTCTGTGCTGTTGAGTGGTGACATCTTAAAAAGACAGCAAAAAACAAGACACAATTGGTGCTATGGGAGAATTAATTTTAAGGTACTCTAAGACCCCTACATGTTTTGCGTAGACTTTATTGGGGGATCTATAAAACCTTATAGTCATGACATTTCTCACAGCAACAGTGTCTGAGCAAAAAAAGGTAGATCACCCAATCTGTAAGAAGAACATTCTTGGCCATGGAATATTTTGATCTTGGTCAAATTGTCCACCTGTTTGACTGACCAATTGGTACATGTCTGAGCATTTGTCGTCCTTGCATGATTGAAACTGTACTTTGGGGACAGCAGAAGGAAGCAGGAAAAATGCATCAAACCAGCAAGGAATGGATTGCCCATTCATTAGAGTTGCTACATATTCACAACAGGCAAAGCTAATATACTTTTTCCTAATGGTACATTTGATATCACCAAGAGACTTTACCTGAGCCCCACGAAACCAGTGCAGGTGGGGGAACCTGGTCCACGAACCAGATTTTCCAGATATGGGGGAGGCCATAATCTGAGCTAACATCTAGGGATCAGCTGAATACCAGAGGCCTCAGTTTCAGTTTGTGTCTGTGAACAAAACGAGGGAACGACCTTTCTAGATATGCCCTTAGATCCCCTTCTGTTGCATTCTAGTGATATAATTAATACCATTGGCTTCCTGGAAGATACCTGGTTGTTGGGACCTATGCAGGCACCCTTGCTGAAGAATAGTGATTATTACTGATGGACTGCATGGAACCATGCACAAAGTAGTCAAGAACCCAGGCCTTGGGGTCCCTCTGTTTCTTGGCCAAGCAAGCAGTGCTCAGATCTGTGGGTCCCTGAGGCTGTGCACACAAAAAAACCAATCCTTGGAAAAAAAATATACATACAGGTTTATTGAATGATTTTAAAAAGGAGTATCACTAGGCAACACAGTCTCTAGATTGGCTCTCTTTGCCTTGGCCGCTAGAAAAATTAGAGCAAAGAAATCAAATAGTACCATTGCAACCAAGTGAGTGATTTTAAAAGGTCTTATTGGTTTTAAAGGTGTTTTATATGTTTTAATAGAGGTTGAAACATTCTATTATATGTTAATATACATATTTTCTGAGAGTGTTTTGGTATTGTGAAGGCTTATGGCCATATACAATGAAACGTTACCTACCTACCACTTTAGTACCTTGCATTAGATGGCACACCATTCAGAATATCAAAGTCCAGGCTAGAGGGTTAAGCATCTTCGAACATTCAATTGCAGTGAAACCTATCACAGTTAGCACTGCTGGCCCGTGGAATCATAAAGTTAGCATGACCTCCTTCCTGTCTAAGGCTGAATTATAGTCTCTTGCTTACTGGAACCCTCTAGGGAATGATGACTTTCACTCCTGGCTCCCCCCTCCTATCTAGTTACTGAACTGAGCTCAGGTTTCTGCACTTAGCCAGTTACTGCATTCTCAAATCCGGCCTTGAAAGAGATAGGGAGGGTGATCTATGAGGAGCCCTCATTACGAACACTCGGAAGCCAGAGCAGACCTTATTATTCACATTAAGCCTTGGATGAAATTAGGGTGCTTTGCCTCACAAGGTCACAGAGGGTGAGATGCCCAGCACTCACCTCCCCCTTGAGAATGTGTCCCTTCTGATGGTTTGTACCATATTGTAGAAGCCTGTCCCTGTTAAGCAGGGGATAATGAGGGGGGGACAGGTTTCCCCTGTTGCTACAATGGGATAGTCTGTGGCCTTGGCATTCTTGAATTCCACAGACTCCCCCCCCCAATTCTCTCTTCTGGGAGTGCTTGTGGCTAAGTACCAGGTAAAATAGCACCATTGGACTTTGGATATACACTTCAAAAAGTTGTGACTGTAGTCCTATCTAAAAATTGTGTCAACAGAAGCACGCTGGTGGATTTCCAAAAAGCATGGAAGGTTTTGTCACTCTAGATGAAGTTGGTGATGAGGAGGATTCAGATCATCAGAAACGTAAAGCTGCCATGCTTAAGGCTGCCATAAGCGGCATGACTGAAAGCAAGGCAGGTACAGCTGACGAAAGTGAGGCGGACAATGAAGCGATGGAGAATGGTGCCAAAACAGAGAGCATGACGCGGGAAACATCTGATGGGACCAACAACGCTGCAGCCCTGGATGCAGAAAGTACAGAAGCTCAAGAAACTCAGGCTGCTGTTCCCGATGAATACAGAATTGGACCATATCAGCCAAATGTCCCTGTTGGTAAGAACAGTTCCCTCTTTTCCTCCTCCAGCAGGATCTTCATTATATAGTCTCACTTTTTTGTTGTGCTCTTTCATTGGTTTCCTTGCACAAATTCAATAAGGAGGCAGAATCTGGTCAACAGCCAATAATTCATGCATCATCAGAATTGTTATGTGGGCACAAATATGGTGGAGCTAATATTAAATCAGAATGATTTCCTGATTTTACTTTTGTGTGTGTGCGTGTGTTACGTGCCATCACATTGCTACCAATTTATGGTGATCCTATGAATTAATGACCTCCAAAGCACCCTACTATGAACAGCCTCGCTCAGGTCTTACAAACTGGGGGCCGTGGCTTCCTTAATCGAATTAACCCATCTCCTGTTGGGTCATCCTCTCTTCCTGCCGCCTTCAGCTTTTTCCAGCATTGTCTTTTCCAGTGAGTCTTGTCTTCTCGTAAGGTGACCAAAGTACAATAGACTTAGTTTGGTCATTTTAGCTTCTAGGAAGAGTTCAGGCTTGATTTGATTGAGAGACCACTTGTTTGTGTTTCTGGTAGTCCGCAGTGTCCATAAAACTCTCCTCCAACACCGCATTCCAAACAAATCAACTTTCTTCCTGTCAGTTTTCTTTGTTGTCCAACTTTCACACACTCACATAGTAATGGGGAATAGTATAGTATGAATTATCCTGATCTTGGTCACCAGCAGCACATCCTTACACTTTTAAGGATCTTTTCCAGCTCCTTCATGGCTGCCCTTCCCAGTTTCCTTCTGATTTCTTGGTTGCAGTCTCTCCTTATGGTTGATGATTGAGCCAAGAAATGGAAAATCTTTACCAAGTTAAATTTCTTAATCAACCTTAAAAGTCGTGTGAGTCCTCAGTAGTCATTACTTTTGTCATCTCGATGTTCACCTGTAAGCCTGCTTTGGCACTTTCTGCTTTAACCTTCAATAGTAGTCGTTTCAAGTATTTTTTTTAAAAAAAAACAATTTTATTAGGATATACCAATAAGTAAAACTATACATTACAAACTATTTTATATCCTTTTCTCCTAATATCCCCCCCTTCTGACTTCCCGCAGTGCTCCAGCCTCCAGCACAATTCTTATATTTTTTTTCTCTTTTTCCCATTCTTCAATAATAAAATTCTTCAGGTAACATATCTTTTATCTATTATTCTTATATGTTTAAACTTACTCTAAATGTCCTTCTATCTTCAATAATTATCAAAGCAAAATAGATTATTTTTTACATCCCAATATTTCTCTAAATATTCTTTAAAGTCTTTCCAGTCTGCAAAAAATTATTCTTTCTTGATTCTTAAGCTTTCTTGTCATTTTGTCCATTTCAACCATAAAAAGTAGCTTAGTAGTCGTTTCACGTCTTCACTGTTGTCTGCCGGTATAATGTGGTGTCATCAGCATATCTTAAATTTGTTAAGAATGTTTAAAGGAAAAGATGTATGTACCTTGTATAAGATTAGTGAGATAAACCTGGAACAGACCCTTTGTTCAATCCAAAAGGAGCTTAGGTACACACACTGGCACTGAATATTGTAGGGTAGATTAGCCACCTTGTGTTTCTCTTTTCCTACTAGGCGTGAACTTTGTGATACCCAGATCTGGATATTACTGCCGATTGTGTTCCTTGTTCTATACAAATGAAGAAACAGCAAAAAAGACCCACTGCAGCAGTCTTTCCCACTACCAAAAGTTGAAGGTAAGTCAAACCTGTTGAAGGTGTTGTTTTGTCCCCTATGCAGATCTTAGAAGTTCAGAAATGTAAGTGTAGTTCACTGGAAAGTAGTTTTGTTGCAGTTTGTTGAAAAGACTCCTTAGATTAAGGCCAGTATGGGTTGAAAAACCCCTTATAGACAGTTCTACAAGAGTTAAGAACTTTCTGGGAGTATGCCCCTTTGAATACTTCCGAGTAGATGTGTTTAGGATTGCGTTATTAGTCTTGTAGACGTCAGTCAGAGGGAGTTGAAATCAGTGGAACATACATTACTTAACTTTGGCCTGTGCTCCATTTAATGTACACATAGCACTTAGTTCAAGACATAACATCAAACATAGCTCTCTGTGCGGAACAGGTTGTATGCTCAGAGCTACATGCGGCAGTTGTGTTGAACCGTTAGAATTCTTGTAATTGCAGAATCCAGAATTTGGAGCACAATGCTTTGAAAAGAGAAATTGGCCTGGTTTCTGACTTTCTGAATATGCCAAGGCCTTGCAAGGTTTATTTAACCTTTCATTCCCCCCCCCCCTTTGTTGCAGAAACAAATGGAGAAAATGGCTGAAGGACAAAAGCAGAAAAAGGATGCGTAAGGGCAACAGAGGCGTGAGGGCTTAAGGAAAAGTGGTTTTATTTTTTATGTTAATACAGTACAATTGGGGAAATACTATGTTATGTAGCTTTTAGTGGAATACCGTAGAAGTGTACTTCTGTTAGTGTGTTTAACGTTATGGTGCATTTGAATCAACACCATCTTTGTTTAAGGAAAAAACGGATTGGGATGGCAAAACGGGATTTTTCTGTGCGGATCGAGGCAACTCAAGGACTAAGCGTTTTGAACACCAGAACTCACCTCGTCATTAATCTTTCTAGGCTTCTAAGAGTATCCCTAACCTTTTATTCTGTTCAGTTAAATGTAAACGGTTACTGCTTTCTGGAGCCAGTCCAGCCAGTCCAGCTGATGTTTTTATTTTCAAAGGGTTTCATAATTTCATTTCACTTTTGAGAAGTCTTTACATGGAAGTTGGTGTGGCTTTTTTTAAAAAAAGGAAAGATTGGATGCACCTCCATTTAAGTGTTGATGCGTTACTTAGAGAATAGGAAAATGGATAGGCAGCTTTTAAAAAAAAAACCTTGTTGCTCTTTCCCCAGAGTTCTCATTTCTGTATTATGACTAGCATAAAGTAGATTCTTATTCTCCTGACCAGTATTATTATTTTTTCGGAGCTCTTCTTGCTTGCTACTTGAATTTAGTAGTTTTCATACATCTCCAGTATAAGCAAAAGCAGCATTGAACCCTAAATTGTAAATAGTTACCTTTTTACGTTTGTGACCTTTTTTTTTTTAATTTTTCAACTCTGATTCTAAACCTTGTTACAAAGGTGTACCACTGGAATCAGTGGGCTTTGTTTCAAAGTAACAGGTTAATGAATTGGGCCATGCATCTTCAATTTGGTTTAATCCTAGGATTGTGCTCTTGATGTACCTTCATGTGGCTGATGTGAATGGGAGCTTATGTGTGTAACCTGTTCTCATGTAGTTTGTTAATGATTTACCAGCTAACATCTATGTGGATTCAGTTTGTTATGGTGACAAAATAAAACCAAATCAGTCAAAGTTTAAGCGGGGCGTTTGTGAGTTTTTTAATGTGTGCATCGTGCATGTGTGGCAACTTGATACAGTAGCACAGATTGGCACCAGCCTTCTGCAGTGGGGCTCATTGTTTGCTGGTGCTAATCGTAAATCTCATAAATCTACAGCACGGTTAACAGTGTATTTTATAGCCACTCAGGATCCTGCTTGCAAGGCAAGGAGACCCAAAGAGCATTTGTGTGTCTCTGAAAAGAAGGCTGCCAGTTTTTCCCCTTTCCCTCTGCAACTCCTCACACTTGATCTCTACAGACCTTCAGATTCCTCTGGCCTTTAAGATTATGGGGAACAGCAGTGGGAAGGAACTCTGAAAAGCACCAGTTCATCCCAAGAGTATTGTACTAATAGCCCAGCCTTGACTCTAAGGCTGGGTCGATTGTCACACTGATGTAGTGAGCATGCATACCCTATTATTTTTGCAGCTGTAATGAGTAGACCTGGACGGGTCAGGCTTAAAACTGATCAGTTATACATTCAGTGAACTCTCCAGTAGACGTCTAGAAATTCTCTTAACTTTATATTGGCCTCGGCCACACAGGCAGGAAAATGCGGCGGGGGGGGGGGGGTTTGCCCCGGGGCAAACTAACGCGCGACTGCGCGATCAGGCATCGGGTTGAGGTCCCGCCGAGCTCCCGTGGGGGAGGTGAGATCGCGCCCGGAAAATCCGCCTATCTTCTGTCTCTCTAGCGTGCCTAATGCTCCGTGTGACCGGGGCCAATCATAGCTTTCCGGATTAGTGCTATGCGAACCTTGCAAAGTGTGGGTGGCATCTCTTTGCAAAAGCTGTGCCAGAACAAAAGAAATATGCACAATTAACAAATGGAACCACTGGGGCACAGAACATTTCTTCCTGTGTTTGTAAAGAATCTTCTGGTGAGCAATCTTAAAAATCTTTTCTCTCCATTTAGCACAATTGCAAAACACACTGGTAATAGCTATGTAGGACTTGGGTGTGATGGGGCAACAACAGAGTCATTGATATTGGGTGTGTGGTGGAGAAGGCCACAGACAGGTAAGAAGAAATGGAGAGAGAGGTAGCATGGGGGGGGGAGGGGAGAAGTAGAGGAACCAGGCACTGAGCGGCATGCTGATGTAGAGTGGGCGGGGGCCAATGGTCAGGAAAGGCCAAAAAAGTTTGAGGGAAGGAGAAATGTTAAGTTGCTGATGGGAGTGAGGGGTCAAAAGAAGAACATCAGGAGGCCTAAGGGAAGGATTCAAAATAGGGATGAAGTGAAAAGAAGGAAAGGCGGGAATAATAACTGGGAACTTGGTGCCAGTGTTAAGAAATGAAAATTATTCAGATGGTGTTTGGTGCTGTCCTAACTTGCAGGGATGTCCAGCAGCATGTAGTTCTTACGAGTTAATGTTCCATCAAAAGTTGAATTACTAAGCTTTTGTGAAGAATGTACTCTCAGGCATCAAATCGCAAGGCGGGGGCAATCAGACCCCCTCCCGGAGAGGAGCAGGATCAGCGCTATTCAGAAAGCTCTCCACTATCCTCCCGTCTTGTCAGAGATTGGCGGAAATAATTCTCTATTAAAGCACAGTTTATTCAGCGACAGACAGAAAAAAGCAATTCTCAAATCCCACTTAGCCTCCCAAACCCGAGAACAAAGCAGCAGACACCCACACAAACCAGGTAAACCTAACAGTGTGCATCATTGCTGTGGTGCAGATGGACTGCTGGTAGGGTCTCCTTACATAGGAGGGTTGGTCAACCATTTGCCATTTTTGGGGTATCTACTTCGACTGTGTTCAAATCAACTGCCTATGGCGTTAACGGCACATCACAATGAACACACACATGGTGGGAGAGTCCCTGATGTGATCAGGCGTCATGGACCCTCTTTCAGGCCTTATCCGGACTTCAGGAACTATCTTCTCATCTGGTGCATCGTTTCTGGGATCCTTGTAAGAAACAACTGACCTTGAAGGGTGATAAGCTGGGCCTCTACATGTCTCCAGCTGCTGCAAAAAGATTCACCTGTTTCTGAGAGAGGCAGACTTGCGCTTCTTAGAGAAGCACAGAGGATTCTAAAGTGGTTGTGCTTTGGCCAATAGGAAAGGCCTGGCAAAAGAGGGGAAATCTGCTCAGAAAATGCAAGATTGTTTTCATTTCCATCACCAGCAATTGCTTGGGCAGGGTTGTTTCTTTGGAGCAAAGTAGGAGAAAGGAAGGCCTTAGTGAAGGACTAAAATGGCACCGCGTGGAAATTTGGTCAAGGGATTCCAGAAAGGCAGGAGATCAGAGCCACCTAGAAAGCTGGAGCTGGTCCTTCATCATCTAGTTTTTTGATAACCTCCTGATATGTGTTGCAGTCCTTTGGCCATTCTTTCAAGTCAGTTTAATAGTTTGAGCCTGCATTCTCATGAAGATAGCCACCTCGGCTTCACAAGTGCAAGCTAGTCTGGATCCTACACTTGACCCACAGAAATTATCATTAAAGACTCTGCAGTAGGGAAACTGTAAAAGCTGTACAGCTGTTCCACCCATGTAGCTCTCCCAATCAGATGATGCTATCAGTGCCTACCCAAAACTACGCCAGTTGTATATCATTCCCTCTCTACTGCTGGCAGCCCTTGACACGATCACTGTGTGTCTTTACAGCACAAAGTTGTATGCTCATGCATATGACTTAAGTCAATGGGAGCTGCAGGGATGTAACTGGTGTGCCAGTGCTGTAGCTCTGAGAAGTACCATGAAATAGAAGAGAGGAAATCCTGCCCTTGATATGTAGTGTCATTTCTCCTGATTTTTTTTTAACATCACAAAAATCAATTATTAGACACAAAACCGCTTACAGAGGTACTTCCTGTTCATCAAGGCCCTTCAATGCCTCATTGTAAATCATTGCCAGGACACCGAGGAAGTTCACATATTCTTGGAAGTTCACCTCCTGGTCTTTATTACGATCCCGATTAGCCATCAGTCATTAAATCTCAGATCATTCAAGTGTGGTCCAATGGTCAACTCCTTCTGAATCAGTTCCTTCAACTTCTTGTTCAAGGAGGTCTTGTCACCTTCTTCACCTGTATACTTGTGAAAAACAGCAACCAGGAGGGCAAGAGCTTGGTCGGGGGGGCATGCCATCTTCACAGTTTGAGTTGAAAGTTGATCAAGAAAGCAACGGGGGGGGGGGCAGATGTTGAGCCCCAGGAGAGGGCAGAGAACCTTTCTTCTGATTTTCAACAGCTGTTGTTATTTTCAGAGGACACACGTGATCTGTGCTGCAGAAATCTGTCAGTTGAATTTAATTCTGTTTGAAATGTCCGTATAGGGCGATTGCCCACATACTTTTCTATGTATAAAAAGGCAATCATGAGGAATCAGTTCTGCAGTCACAGCATCTAGAGCCTGGTCTCCATCTCCCATGCAAGAGAACTTGTCCATGTTCAGAATAAGCTTTGATTTGGTAGTAAAACCCATAATTAGCACATCCCAGGTTCAGCCCCGCTGCACTGATTGGGTTCCTACATGGCTGGGAAAGGCCCCTCCTGGAGATGCAGAAGAATTACCGCCAGTAACCCCTCCCCCCCCAGGGTCAGTATTCCAAAAACAAGGCAACACACCATGCCTGCTGTGCAACATGGTGCCCACTGACACCTTTCTTGGCGCTGCAAAGTGTTTTTAGAAAGTGGATGGGACCAGATGGGGCTTTTACCTCGTAAGGCTTCTTATCAGCCACTGGAGATTTGATTGGCTGTGCAGTGTTGTTTTTTTTTAAATGTTGCTTCGGTAGTAGCTACCACCACAGCACAAGGCTTGTCACTGTGTGACTGAAGGTAACCTGTGGCAGCCATATTGTGGTTGGCTCCATCTCCAGCCCACCATCCTGTCAGAATTCCAAAGGTGCCCACAAGTTCAAAAAGTTGGGGACCACTGATGTAACACAATCTTACGTTATAAGTGTCAGGATCCACAGCAAAACGACAAAGTACACGCTCCCAGGAAGGTTTTACTTTATTGAAAAGCCATAGATGCAATAACATGAACGCTGTTAGAATGGCGGGTTACCTATGCGCATAATAGGATATAGGGCATTCGTATGTGCCCCCCCAGCTCTACCCAATTAGATGGACTCCCGCACGCGGGCATTTGGCTTATTCTCTAACGGCCGCAAAGCTGGGAACGAAAGGAGCTCCCACGAAAGCTAGACACCACCAACCTCTCCAGTAACCTTGACAGAGAAGCGTTACAGATTTGAAGCAATTAAGCGCATGGGAAGGAATGCACAGCAATTAGAAACACTGAATACACTCATGGCAGCTTCAGCTGACAATAAGGCATTAGATAAAAACGTAAACGGGTGTCCAGTAAACTATTAGCAGTGTTGGGCTCCTCAGGATCAGGCCCTCTGAAACAAAACAGTTTGTGCAAAAAAAAAAAAAAAACCCCACCTGAGTGTACCATAGCAGACCTCTTGAGGTAAGGAGTTTCACAGCTTTGTTACTGCTACAAAGAAGGCCATGTCCCTGGTACATAACCACGGCACCTCAAAACTGAGGGAAAATGAGCATTGGGAGATGGCCCTTGATAAAGAAGTGCTTTACATGATCATAGACCCAGAGCAGTTAGCCGTGTTAGTCTGTTGCTGGACCCCACTTTACGTGCATAATATACATGACTAGAAGGGGAATAAAACTAGTATGACTATAATCCCACGAGATGTGGGACAGTGTAATATTTTCTATAAACATGAAAAAAATCCACATAACTCGCATAAGATATTAATATTTCGTAATCTAACGTTTCTATGTCAAACGTTCTATTACAAACGCCTCTGGCCCGTATACCGCTGTAGAGGCAATGACCATTGCCGCTCTAGGCGTCGCCATCTCTGTGGCGAAAGCCCACGCTACTGTTTGCGGCGACTTACAAACCCCGGCGCCATTTTACACCGGAAGTGCTCGCCGAGACTTCTAATAGGACCATAGAGACAGAACCATCCGTCCCAACAGCACACCATACCCAAGTGGCGGAAGTGACTTCATATCCGGCCAGGGGTGGTTGTTGTGTTTCCGAAGGAAGGGGGTGGTAGGAGAAGAAGGAAGGAGGGAACTCGGGTAAAGGAGAGGCAAGACGCAGCGGCCAGCTCGGAGCCTCCGCATCCGTCCTGCTTCTGTACGAGGTGCGCCTCAGTGGAAGGAGTCGGAGGGGTGGGTGGGGCCGAGCACTCTTGAGTGAGGCGCCGCCGTTGATCTTCTTTCCCCCGCTCCGCTCGCATGCTAATGACGGCCTCTCTCAGGCAGCGGAAGAAGAGCCAGGCGGGCGGTTGGCGAGGCTAATGGCGTCGGGTGGGTTGGGGCGCGAAAAGTCTCGCCTAGCTCTTTTTCATCCGGGTACCCGGAGAAGCCTACCTGTGCCTCTAGGTGCGTGGTGCATGACGGGACGGCGCCACTGCGCTCTCTCACTCTCTCTCTCTGTTTTCCACGCCCAACTTCTCCTGAGAGGGGCGGGGCTTTAGCACGCTTGTCGAGGGGAGACAAAGAGCGGGGGTGGGCGGGGCTTGGAGGGAAGCGCGAGAAGAGGCGTGGCCTAAGAGCCGTGCTAAGTTCCGCCTCCTGCCCTGTCAGGGATGTCTGGGCCTGTTTGTCCTGGCAGACTCCTGGGAGGGGGGGGGCGTGAATAGGGGGGTGGGGGGGGGGTTTTCCTGTGGGGAGGCCATGGAGCTCTGGGGAGAGGGGAGTGATATGGTGGAGGTTTATGAAAGTGGATATTGTGGAGAAACTTAGGATGACAACGTTTGTTCCTCCCCACTTAGCTCCCTGCCCCCATAATACTACTAGGTTCTGTGATGAAAAATTCAGATGGGGTAGCCCTGTTGGGCTGAAGCAGCAGAACAAATTTTGAGTCCGGTGGCACCTTTTAAGACCAGCAAAGTTTTATTCAAAGTGTAAGATTTCCAGTGGGTGAGCCCCCCTGTGGGATTGAATTGCCTGTCTCCGGGTGGGGGTGGAAATCTCCCAGAATTATCAACTTCTCTCTAGATGAAGCTCAGTTC
>NW_015165842.1:861072-865502 GCF_001447785.1 Gekko japonicus | reverse complement strand
GGGGGGGGGGATGGCTGCTTTGAAAGGTGGAACCTACAGCAGTTGCACCCTGCTGGACTCCCTCCCTTCTCAGGCTCTATCCCCCAAATCTCCAGGAATTTCCCAACCTGGAGGTGGCAACTTTATATTGGACAGTTGATTTAGAACAGACAGAAGAAAATAGCTTCCTCACATAGAATCATAGAATGTTAGAGTTGGAAGGGACCTTGCAGGTCATCTGGTTACATAATTCATCATCAGCCTGTTGTATTTGCCACTGAATGTGATGGCAGTGGGTTTAGAAGGTGAATTGGTTTGTGCTGTGCTTATATGGCAAAGAGCAAGAGTTGCTGCCACTAAACTGTTTTTCCCCCTCCACTTTGTAGGCCTCCTTGAGTTCTGATAGGGGTAGATAGGTAGGGGTGTTGATGAAGGTTGCCAACCTCCAGATGGGACCTGGAGATCTCCTGGAAGCATGGCTGATCTCTAGACTACACAGACCAGTTTCCCTGGAGAAAATAGGTGCTTTGGAGAATGAACTCTGTGGCATTTAACCCTGCCCTCTTTAGGCTCCACCCCCTAAATCTCCAGGAATTTCCCAACCTGGAGTTTGCAACCCTACTTAAATGGATTAAATAAATAAAAGCCATGATATCGAAGTTGGAACCTGTATTTTCAGATACAGTGTGGCTTCTGAATGGCATTGGAGGGAGGGGAAAAGTTTTTGCCTGCCTTGTGACTTTCCCAAAAGTACCTGGCCAGCCGTTGTTGGAAATGAGGTTAGATGGCAGATCCCGCTGGGGGGGGGGGGGGGGCATTTGTTATAGTTTGAATTAGTATTCTTGGTCTGAGCTGAAAAAGAACATCTAGATGGTCGTTAGTTTAAAAAAACAGTAAATGTGTTTGAAACTTTGCCCTTTGCTGATCTGGATGTTATGCTATGGCGAAGATCAGTGGTACTTATGCGTATTGTTTTTGTTGAAACGGGGGAACATATTAATAGATGAATACATTCTAAATATAGCCAGTGATCCAGATCCTTCTGCTACAGTTTGTGGGATATAACAACTGGCAGCCCTGGAAGGGGATTTGCGTTTCCCTGCACTCCAAACATCCATCTGGCCAATTCAGTGAGATCAGGACGAGCATTCCAGTCAGTCTGGGAATGCGTATTTGGATCTTTTCTAGCATTAGTGAAGTTGGCATCAGACTGCCTCCATGTGAGGAAACTCCCCTGCTGAATTGGAGCAAGTAACTTTTTAGTGATCGGTTCAAGAATGTCTGAAAGCCTTAAAAAAAACAATTGAAGGACGTGTGCTTACTTGATTCATCAGACTGTTATAATTTGTGTCCTCTTACCTGACTGCAGCATTGTTAGCCACTTTAAGTCCAAGCCAATAAGTGGGATAGAAATGTTTTAAATAAAGACACACACATCATCTTTATCGTATTTTAAGGTGCCAAGAAAAAGTAAAAATGTTTATTCACACACTGACCAAGGAGGCATTAATACTTAGTACGTATTCGTTAAAAAGCACACATATAATGCTTTTCCCAGAGTGTGCAAAGGGCTTTATGTGTATAGCATTTATATAGTGCTTTAGAAAACTCAAAGTACATAGCATACATTATTTCAGTGGACTTCACGGTAACCCTGTGCAAGCTAGGCGAGTATTAATATCTCTGCATTGCAGATAGAGTGAGGAGGTTTACTTTGTGATTTGGTAAATTCAAGGCTAAGGTGAGATTTGAACTGAGTATTCATAGCTCAGGGTCTTATCTATTGCAAGAGATTCAATTCCAAGAACTAGGCAGACGTTTTGACTTCTGATATTTTAAGCAATTGCAGCTGATTCAGGTGCCATCTGTCACTGCCAAAACTTGCAGATTAAGTGGTTACAACTAAATAAGGAGCCATATACATTTTAATTCTCTTGTATTCTTTGTATCTTGTATCAAAATCATATCCATGGTAGATTGTACAGCTTGTCCTGATTTCTTTTAAATCCAGGCGATTCTGACTTTCCAAACAAAAAATCTGCATAATCTAATTAAGAGCAAAAAAAGTTGTGCAGCACAGCAGTGTTTGGAGGATTGTCTCTGTGGTGTTACTGTTGCTGTCATATTTTGTAGCTGTGAATACTGTCACTCCAGTTTGGATTTAAAAGAAAACTTGTGGTCTGATTCACCAAAGAGCGGATGAGGGGTGGGATCTCCCATGCAAATCTGCTTTCTTGGAGTCAAAACTTACTGGCAGGATGAGCAAGGGAAAGATTAATGATTCCAAACCTAAACCTGTTTTACTACTTCACATAATTCATAACAGCGTATAAAATTGTATTAATTCCCATATCTATGGGATTTAAAAGCTTAAACCCCTTAGAGTGTTTTCTAAAAAGGATCTACTTATTATACGCACCAGTTTTGTCTTGTGGATGGTCAAGTAGAGAAGGCTTGTTATTTGCCCATACGGCTCACTTCCTCATCACAAGTAAGTAGGATCAAAGGCAGGAGGCAACAGTCTATTCCTTGTTTTTTCTGAGGTGGTAACCAGTCATTTGGGGGTATCCTCTTTTAAGTGGGTTCAATCCATGCTGCTGTGGACACTGTGAATTCAGGAAAACAATTTTTGCTGCCTTCCCAGCAGCCTTTGTACTATCAAAATAGTAGCCACCAAGGGCCAGTGGACCTTCCAAAATAATATATGGGGCAGCAATAGAAGAGGGCTGAATTTGTCATCCCACCCCGCCTCGAGGAGGCAGAACTCTAGCGCAAAGGCCCAAACTCTGTCCACAGGCCAGTTTATCCTCTCTGTTGCCCTCCATGGATGGAGAATGTGCCCTAGAACACCTTGCAGGAGAAGATCTGTTAATGGCGGACAAGTTGACTTTCCAGTAAAGCTTGTCCACCGTTACAGATTTTCTCGTGGAGGAACCCCTAAGAACCTTCCAAGGAATTTTGGGGTTCTCTTGAACACAGGTTGAAACCCATGAGATGCAGTGGAAAACAGGCTCTTATACGTAGTTGAAGGACTTCTGGCAGGTATAGCTGCTAGTAATTGCAGGGCAACAGCATTGATAGGCCTTGGCCTCTGTGCCCTGTTTGTACACTTTCCAGGGGCATCTAGTTTGGCCACTGTGTAAAACAAGATGTAATAAAATCCAATGTTAGATGGTAACTGGTTAAATTGGGCTTGAGGGATTGCTGTTCTTTTTGGGCTGACTAATACAGTGATGTGGCGCATCGTTCGCCAAGAAAATGAATTTGAAGAAGTTCTCTGGGCTCTTGTAGGTAATGTCCACCTTTTACATCATCTCTCAGGGGTGGGGTTTGTGAGGTCACAATCTTCTTTGACATCAGGGTCCCATGAATTACTGTATAACATGATGCAGCAGGAAGAGACATAGAGCTGCCAGAGGGAAGTCTGTACTTCAACACAGCTCCCGTTGATTGTTGCAAATGGAGAGAGAAACATGATGAAATTCCCAAGGTGATTAGCAGTCTAGATTTCCAAGTGAAGCCATAGAAAATGTATGCTTTTCCAAATCTCAGCTACCTGGACTAGTTTCCTTGACTGTAACAGGCATAGATGTTTTGAACAGAGCCTGGAATAGTTTGCATGAGCTGCGTGTGATTTTTTTTAATTTAATTTTTATTGCTGTCTTTTTCTATAAGTGTTTTTGGAAAGAGAAGATTGCTGCATCAATATGAAGTGTCTTAGGTTGCAATCCTACGAATGCTTTCCTGGGAGTAAGCCCCATTGAATAAAATGGTGCTTACTTCTGAGTAGGTCTCTTGGGGTTGTTCTCTTAATGAGTATATATGGAAATTATGGTACATGTAGCTCTTAAAATACAGGTTGGCCAGAATTCTTTATCTTAATTGGTAGGATTTTGTTAGGACCTCTGTTCAAGACAATAAATGCTGGACTAAGTATTTAGGGGCTAACACTGAAATCAGAAAAATCAGACCTGAGCATTTCTGACGTGTAGTTATGTTACTCTATATCTAATTATCAACAGTCCCCTCTGCGTGTGGATACCTATTGCCACAGACAAGGGGCACACTTTCCCTCAACAGTTTTTTCTACAGACTCAGGGGAGTCCCTGGGCCTGCAGAAAAATCCAAAAAGTTTTTTTAAAAACCCCAACCTTAGGGAGAGTTGAATTCCCCCCCAATACTTTTTGAAATGGCCACTGCAGGGATCTACTCCATGCCCCGCCTCATCGATAGTGAGAGATAGACTGAAACAGACAGAAAGAAAGAAAGGGGAGAGATCCTGCAGTATGAATGCCTAAATAACAGGGGGGTTGGAGCCAGGCCTGAGACTAGGATTGCCCACTCCAGGTTGGGAAATCCCTGGAAATTCTGTGGGGAAGTCTGAGGAGTGCAGAGTTTGGGGAGGAGAGAGGCCTCAGCTGGATATAATAATAATAATAATAATAATAATT
>NW_015165842.1:837002-860831 GCF_001447785.1 Gekko japonicus | reverse complement strand
TAATAATAATAATAATAATAATAATAATAATAATAATAATAATAATACTTTCCATTTATTAATCGCTTTCCCCAGTGGGCTCAAAGCGATGTACAGTAGACAACATATATTCATTTAATTGCACACGGCGTCACTGCCCGGTGTAGACGTCTTCTGGCTTGGCTCCGTCGTTTTCCGCACGGCTGTATAATGCCACAGAGTCCACCCATGTTCTCCAGGGGGACAGATCTCTGTCGTCTGGAGCTCAGTTGTAATTCTGGGGGGTCTCCAGGTCCCACCTGGAGGCTGGCAAACCTAGGCCGAACAGCACCCTCTGGGTGACTTGAGAACACCTGACTTGCACGATTCAACTAGGCCTGGCTGCTTGCTAGTGTTCAATAGCAGCCGCCCTATGAAGGTCAGTGTCGTCTGATGGCCAGAGCTTCAGAGTAGGGTTTGCAAGACCCAGGTTTAGATCCCCATCTTGCTGCCGAAGCTCACTGGGTGATTGTGGACCAGTCACATACTTTCAGCCTCACCTACCTCATAGGGTTGTTGTGTGGAGAAAAGGGAGGAGAGAATAATGTAGACTGCTTTAGACCCCATTGTGGAGAAAGACCATCGTTTTCTTCAGTAGAAGCTGCAGGGGGAAAGGAGATGGAAAGCTGAATGCAGAGGGGGCAGATAAAGGTAGGTTGGCTGTTGGGTGGGAAGGAGATAGGGATGCCAACTCCAGGTTTGGAAATTCCTGGGCATTTGAGGGGTGGAGCGTGCGGAGGGTGGGGGTTGAGGTGGGGAGGGACGTTAGACAGATCTAATGCCATAGACGTCACCCTCCAGGTGAGGGCGGGAGAACTCCTGGAATTAAAACTGATCTCCGAGTGACAGAGATCAGTTCCTCCGGAGAAAAACACTGCTTTGAAAGGGGGTGTTCGTTGTGTTATACCCTGCTGAGGTCACTTCCAAGCGCAAACCTCATCCTCCCAAGGTTTCATCCCCAAATCTCCAGGAGTTTCCCAACAGGGAGCTGGCAACCCCGAGAGGAACTGATCTCTGTATTTGGTCAGGCTGTTGTGATTCCTGGAGAGCGGCGGGGGGAGTAAGAAAAGGGGTGTCAGGAAGGAGAAAGCATATGAGAGGAGTAAGGGGAGAGGGGAAGAAGCAGAGTTGGGCGGGATGGGGTAGCCGCTCCCCCAAGATTCTTGCGGGCCCCCACTTGTATGCTATATATAATAAACTTATCGTATACGAAGGTACAATTTCTTTTTGAAAGCTTACTTTTAAATGCAACATTAACTACATCAACAATAGGTTTTTGTTACTAGGTTAGCAGGGCCAATATACAAGTCTCTGGTGGGAATTTTAAAATGTCTCTCCTCCATGGTCAGTCTCCTCTGAGCGGTTTCGGCCTCTTCCAGCATGCTTAGCCTAGGTAACAACTGTTTTCATGGTGTCTGTTGTCTAGAATTAAAATCCCCCTGTGCCTGCTTATCAGTCACTAAAACCCAAACTGGGGAGCGCCACTGTGCTTCCAGAAGTTATTCAGCCTCAGATTTTTATAGAAGGGAATTTAGCAGAGGACCGTCACCGCAGCCGCTGCAAATGCCCCTTCGTGCGCCCCTGCGGCTCACGTTTTGGACACTGACGCTACTGCCAAGGAGGTTCTCTCGTTTGTTTTCTCGTATGTCTCATCGTGACCTTTAAGCAGGCATTCTCTCAGGCATGTAGGGACCATGCTGTTGAGAGCTTTATTGATAAACACCGCAGCAGCTTGCTTTGCATGTGGGAAATAACAGAAAGTTAGTACAAGGACTAGCTTAATGTGCGGTACTAGGACTGTGTTTGGCACTCCTGTCATCCATGAAGAGCATGTTCCAACAGCTAGACTGAAGGTTACAAGTGTGTAAATGACTACTCCCCACCATATGGAAGGTGCATTGCAAAGTCATTGGCGAAAGGCATGTTCTGTCACTGCTGCAACCTGAAACTGGCATCTCGGGGCTGCATATCCAGGAAGGGCTGACTGCTACTGATTATGTCTTCCCAGGTTGCTGGACCCGCCAGCCATCCTGTATTCTTACTCTTAGGAGTTTAGATCAGATTGCTTACCCAAGAGCAAAAGCGGAGTGCTCTTGGTCTTATGGGAAGGCTGATGGCACCCAGAATCTCAGCTAGTATCCTCATTTTTCTAATGGAAATTCGGAGTAACGTTTAGCAAGCAAACCTCCTATGAAAAATGTTCTGTTTTCAGATAGGGAAGATGCTTTTTAAAGATAAGGTCTTACCAAAAAAAAAATCATCTGCCGCAGTTTTGGGGAAATATTTGTTGTAAGATGCTCTGCAGCATCATGCGAAAATCCCTGTGCATGCTTTAAATATGGAGGACTTATTTTCAAGGACATTGTTTATTGCTAAACGTGACTAGTTGCCCTTCATTAATATGACATATTCTATGATAATGTACTCTCGTTATCCAGTAAAAGTAACCTATTGTTATTTGCTAATGAGATCAGGCTGGTAGCTGAGTTTGCGGGATCTGTTTCCAGACCAGACCTTCTTTGTAAGTTACTGCGTGAGCTGAGCAGCCAGGTGTGCTTGTGGATGAGATGTGAATGCCCCCAGCCAATAAATGAGCCCGCTTCTCCTGGTCAGCATTGAGTATATTTGACTTTGAGCCCCCAGCCACGTCCTTTTCTTTGACGGGTGAGGCCAGCAGAAGGTTGAGCTGCTGAAAGTGCAGGTTCTGCCCCGCATCTGAAATGGTGGTCCCCGTGCTTCATTTTACAGTTGAGCCTGAAGACTTATGAGCCAGTCTCTCTTGTGTGGCTGTGCTAATCTTTTGCAGCAAGATAATGCAGGAGTCCAGTCGCCACCTCAAGGTCCACCAAACTTTATTCCGGCATAAGCTTTTGTGACTAGACCTCACTCCCTCAGAGACTCACAGAAGCTTATACTGAAATGTTAGTTTCTAACATGCTACTAGTCTTCTGATTTATTGGGAAGCTCTACTGGTTTTTTGTAACTTACGTTGGGGAGTTTAACACTGAAACAAGCCAACATCTTCTGGCATTTTGTGCTTGTGTCTACCTTGGCCCATACATAAATGCTTTTGCCAAAGTCCCAGTCCGTATAAGGATCCAGCATGCTGATAGACAGAACACCCAGCTTCCTGTAGCTCTTCTCCCCCACCAGCTGCTAGCCTTCTGTTCAGCGGATGATCAGGTGAAGTCCTCCCATGCAGATACATATATACGCCCTCTGGGCTGGGATGGATAGATACTTTCAGCTGCATTACATCCCTTCATCCCCTGTATTCTTGTCTAGTTCCAGGCCTACTTATGAACATAGAGCTGGAAAGGACCCTGGGGAATCATCCTAGTCCAACCCCCTGCCCAGTGCAGGAAATTCACAGCTACACACACACCCACTCCCTAGTGACTCTTTGCCCAGAGGAAGGCAAAAAACTGGTGATCAGCATTCCCTGGGCATATTTTAAAAGGGCCACAAGGGCCAAGCACTGGATCATCCCTTCCTGCCCTTCTCTCTCTCTCTCCCTCTCTCGCTGATATTGGTTGCCCACTACTTGTCTGCTGCGCCCAGTGCTGAGTTGCATAAGAATCTTGATAACCACATTTGTTTGTCTCATTGGAGTCCACCAGTCCAGCAAGTGGAAAGTAGACCAAAGGGTGGCCTCTCATTCAGGCTTCTGTGGTGGCAGAAGGGGAGGGCTGAGTTGTTTCTGGTACAGCCTCTCACTGTCTTGGCAGGGGAGGAGCTGCTAGGAAGCCTCACAGTATGGGGGACCCATTTAGGCTTGTGCTTATGTGGCTGCAGTGGAAGGGAACTTGGGGCAGGTGGCACTGAGCCTGATAATCAGCAAAACAATGAGAGCTGGGAAGTGTGCGTGGCTGTAAGAGTTGTCCTCTCTCACTGGGCGGGGAAGAAGGGCGAAGCGTAAAAAGGTGGTCTGCAGCCAGCCAGGCTCCTTGCATGTGTCTCATGCCTACTGGAACCATGCCACCGGGTGTGTGCCATTTGCCTACAAAAGAGAAAAGGAAAGAGAGCCCTTGAGCCTACTCAGTCCCCCAACGCGATGTGTCTTTCGCAGCATTAAAGGCTGTGTTTCATGCCCACCCTCCCCTCCCCTCCCTGAGCAAAAGTCCCACATGCCAGCCTGAGAATCTCAGCTCCTGTATATTATTAAGATATCCAGGTAGTGCAGACACAAGCTTTGAGTATGAGTGCTTGGGACTGGACACAAGCGTAACTGAGCCCAGGTGAGGCTTTTGGGTTAAAAGTCCTAACGATAATGTCTGTTTCCACTCCAGGTTTAAGTTCAAAGGCGCAACCATGAAAGACCCAAGTCGCAGGAGTACTAGTCCAAACATCATCAGTGAAAACGTGATCATGAACGGTCACTCTCATGAAGATGATAACCCATTTGCCGAGTACATGTGGATGGAAAACGAAGAGGAGTTCAACAGGCAGGTGGGTGAGCTGGTCTGTGGTCTGTTCCTCTGTCTGCAAGGAAGGGATCCTGACTTAACTCCATCAACCTCGGCTCCTTGTTCAGGTCTAAGCAAAAATAAAGTTCACGTTCCAGCCCCTTCCTCTCTGTTATGCATTTACATACCCTGAGACAGTTTGCCTCTTTTGCGTTCTCTCCTTTATGTGTACCTGAGATGCTTAATTATTATTCAGAGCCGAATGGTACAGAAAGACACAAAACTAGCATCGCTTAGCCACACACGGTTGGAACAATTTCTGGGAGTTTGCCATTTGGACCAGTTGGCTGCTTCCGCCCTTCCAATGGTATTTGCAGTGTCGACTGTACATTTCGCACGGCTGTGGCATTTGAAGCACAGGTGCAGAGAATGCAGGGTGTTGTTGCCAGAGGATGGTTGCCAGCCTCCACCCTGTCCTTGTGCATTTAACAACTGACCAGCTGGGATGAAGGTCATGTTTTGTCCAGCAGGGAGGAACCCTGTCAGAAATGGTGGTTGTCTATTGTTGTGAGATGAGAATATTCTGCATATCTGGCCTTTCCTTTGATGCCAAGCTTCTCCAAACAGTATCGTCAACATTACAGTATCGCAAGAAGAGTAGGAGAAAAGTAGAAGGCCTGTTTCAAATAGATTAAAATGAATTGTTGTGTGTTCTGATAGCATCAGGGCGAAGGCATAGTTATAATTTTAGTTTTCTCCCTTGTGTCCTGTAACTTTCAGTGCTCTTGGTAGGTCTCTCCTGCCCCACTTTTACATTCGTTATAGGTTTACGTGGAATAGGAGTTGAGGGAAATAGTTGGGCAACAACTGTTGTTTTAGTCATTGTTATGGCAGTTGCCTCTGTTGTAGCCGCCCTGAGCCCGTTGGGGAGGGCGGGGTATAAATCTAAAAATAAATTTATAGTTATAATTTTAGTTTTCTCCCTTGTGTCCTGTAACTTTCAGTGCTCTTGGTAGGTCTCTCCTGCCCCACTTTTACATAGAGTTCGTTATAGGTCTACGTGGAATAGGAGTTGAGGGAAATAGTTGGGCAACAACTGTTGTTTTAGTCATTGTTATGGCAGTTGCCTCTGTTGTAGCCGCCCTGAGCACTTTCAGTGCTCTTGGTAGGTCTCTCCTGCCCCACTTTTACATAGAGTTCGTTATAGGTCTACGTGGAATAGGAGTTGAGGGAAATAGTTGGGCAACAACTGTTG
Organism: Gekko japonicus; assembly: GCF_001447785.1. NCBI lineage: Eukaryota > Metazoa > Chordata > Lepidosauria > Squamata > Gekkonidae > Gekko > Gekko japonicus. Next base: position 855,152 of record NW_015165842.1, on the reverse strand, counting down.
TTTTAGTCATTGTTATGGCAGTTGCCTCTGTTGTAGCCGCCCTGAGCCCGTTGGGGAGGGCAGGGTATAAATCTAAAAATAAATAAACTATATCATTTTAGGAAGATGAGATTAAAGTGACCTTAAGGGGAAAGGAAACAGGAATGCAATATAATCCAGTTTAAGCGTTCACAGATCAGGGCTCGCTGCAGCAGATGCCTTGGAGTGACTCACGAAAGCTTACGCTGGAATAAATGTCCGTCTTCAATGTGTCACTGGATTCTCACCTTACTTTGCAGCAACAGGCTAGCATGGATACCTGTCTGGAATGAACATTTAGCAGAAGACAGATCCAGGTGGGTAGCCATGTTGGTCTGAAGCAGCAGAACAAAGTTTGAGTCCAGTGGCACCTTTAAGACTCAAACTTCGTTTAGCAGAGGAGACTTCACTAAGTGTCTCTTGCCGGAGTAAACTGTCAAAGAGCAACCTATTTTGAGAATTAAAGATATGAATGCTTTGAAATAGATCAGTAGCATCGCATTCACTATTGACTTTCTGTGCCTCATCTTTTGTACAGGCCTGGTAATCCTTCAGGCTCCTGGTCCAGAAACCGCCTCCAAAACTTAAGCAAATAACTTGTAGGATTTATGATCCCTTACTTGCAAGTGCACTGGTGCAGATTTTAAGTGTTTCGACAGCCCAAAATGCATTGTGATGAGCGGGTGATGTTTTTAAGGTGCCAGAGGACTCCTGCTTATGTTTGAACAGCGTTCATTCAACACATGGGCTGCGGCAGTATTTCTCCAAAAGTATGAAGGGCGCGCAGGGTCCCTCCTCCTATGGCAGAGGAATTTTGCGGTGAAGTAGCGATGTAAAGTAGTGTAAAGGCTGAGAGATTTGGGAATGTTCAGTCTGGAAAAGAGGAGGTTGGGGAGGGGGGCATGATTGCTCACTTTAAAGATTTGACGGGCTGTCACTTAGAGGAGAGCAGGCAGCCATTCCTGTTGGCAGCAGAGGATAGGACTCACAATCATGGGTTTAAATTAAGGGCAGGAAGGTACCATCTGGTATTAGGAAAAACATTTTTACAGTAAGAGTGGAATCAGCTGCCTAGGGAGATGGTGAGCTCCGAGTGGAGTCAGCTGCCTAGGGAGATGGTGAGCTCCCCCTCATGGCAGTCTTCAAGCAGCGGCTGGACAAACCCTTGTCAGGGATGCTCTGGGCTGATCCTGTATTGAGCAGGGGGCTGGACTGTGTGGCCCCTCCCAACCCTGTGATTCTATTATTTTAAATCTCATTGTGATTTTTTTCCTGCCCGGTTCCGTTGCTTGTAAGCACTGAGATTTTAAGGGATAGAGAAAGCAAACAAGAAAGAAGAAACGCATTCAACGAAGAAAGGGTTGTAAGAATGAGTTTAGCCCGGAAGGAGTTAACTCACTCAGGACAAGCGCTGGCTCCCGCAGAGTCTTGCAGCTTCTCATCGCTTGCAAGGTAACTGGGAGAAAAGCCTGCCTGCACATTTTCCTTTCTCCAGAAGGAAAAAAGACTAGAGGCTTTTTTTAAAATAATGAAATAAAAACTGAGCACTTCATCGAGGGACAGAGCATACTACCCCACTGTAACGGCAGGCCTGGGGGCTGCGGGTCACACCCACCCCACCCTTGTCTTCGCACTCGGCTTGCAGCTGGTTTTGCAAAGTCGCCTGTCCTTGTAATGTCAGGGAATGGAGAGCAGAAAATTGAGCCGATCGTAGCAGCCCCCTTGTCGGACGTGACTTCCTGCTGTGGCTCTGCTGGGACGTAGAAAGAGACTCTTGTCTTCTCTTCTGCCCTGCCTGTCAGGCCCGGATCTAGTGATGCTTCGGTTTTCCACTACAGCCAGACACCAGGGACAGATAGTTGGTCTCCCTTGTGAACGGGCACCCCAAAAAAATCACTCAGCCCCTGAGGATTGCAATGATGTTTCCCACCTGTGTCCCAATTACAGATCGAGGAAGAGTTGTGGGAAGAAGAATTTATAGAGCGTTGCTTCCAGGAGATGCTGGAAGAGGAGGAAGAACATGAGTGGTTTATCCCAGCCAGAGACCTCCCGCAGACAATGGATCAAATCCAGGACCAGTTTAATGATCTTGTTCTCAGTGATAGTTCATCACTGGAAGATCTGGTGGTGAGTCTGTTGTTTTAAAATCTGAACTTAATGTTTAACCAAGCACCTTTCTCCAAAAACTGCCTTTCCCCTCGCCAGGTGTTAGGGCTGCAGGAGGAAAGCCAGATAAAAGATTCCATGAAACTTTCATTATTATAGGCACTTTACCCAACATTAACATGTCATGTCTTTTTAAAGTATCATTTTTTTTTTCATAATAACTAATTTGTGTAATTTATTTACTTTTTCCGTATCCTGCCTTTCTCCCCAGTGGGGATGCAAAGCCGTTTACGTCACCCTCCTCTCCTCCTGATTAGCATACATACTGAACCTGTTGGTGAATCAACTAACCTCTTGGCTTTCTCATACAGTTAATGTGGTTTTTAAGTTTACCAATGATGCGATGGTGACGGTTGACTGGATAGATCTGTTTGGGTCACCCACATAGGTAACCCTAAAGCACGCCTCCCTCATTCACTCCTGGCAACAGCCAGGTACCCATGGATCCATAAGGACATGCCCCTTTGCATGTTTATGCTCCTCTCCCCGCACCCCCGGGCATAATAATACTTGCGGGATCCTCGTTGTGTGCGTGTGCAGGCAGGAGACAGAGTGGCACACTGTTGGATCAGCCCTGTGTAAACTGGTGCCGAAAAGCATTTGTAGCTTTGCATGGCTCCATCGGTTAGCTGGACAAATTAATGAAAGGTAAAAACAAAATAATTCTCACAGTCTGCTCCTGGCCTGTTTTTATTACACTCTTTAACCTGGTTTATGTTGTTGTTTTTTTAATGTGTACGGGCTTGGTTTAAATGGTTAATGTATATATCTTTTTATGGTTGTACACCTCCTTGAGCAGGCTTGTCAAGCAAGGTGGTACAGAAGTTTTCCAAAACAAGATTACATTAGCTTGAAACCCTTTGCTCTAAAAACGACATCTGGATTGTAGCAGGAACTCCTTTGCATATTAGGCCACACACCCCTAATGTAGCCAATCCTCCAAGAGCTTACAGAGCTCTTCTTACAGGAGCTACTGTAAACTCTTGGAGGATTGGCTACATTAGGGGTGTGTCGCCTAATATGCAAAGGAGTACCTGCTACAAAAAGAGCCCAAAGCCGCTGAGGATGTAAGCTGATGCTCATATAACTGAGCTCTTAGCATACAGATTGAGCCCTGTCAGCAGAAAGGGTGGGTCTTTGCCACATTCCCTTCCCCTTAGCAGCCCTTTCTGACCTCCGCAAGGTAGAGTTTTGAGGGTTGTGGGACCCATGTGGACTAAAAGCCACATAGGTTGAAGGGCTCCATTGGGGAGAGGGGAAATAGTTGTTCAGAACCAGGAACAGTGGCTAAAAACTGGTGGCATGGAATGGGATATCTAGTGATTATAAACCCACGTACGCCGTTTAAGCCTCCCCATTGTTGGCAGGCCAGAGCTGTGGATTGTAGGCCTGGTTCCAAAAAGTTCAAGGCACTCTTGGCGAGAGTGGAACTTGTCGAATATTTCTGCCCCCTTCCAAAAGGAAGAACTGGGATTTTAATAGATACTTGCAATATTGGGTTGAGCGTTCTCATCACTGAGCCATCCAGAGCCAGAGAGTCCCTGTGCAGTTCTTTGCATCACAGTGTTTCCTTTTGGCTTTGGGAGGGAGTGCTTTTATTGAAAGATTTAAAATGGATGCTCCTCAGTAGCCATGGTTTCCTTGGGGGGGGGGGTTGTGGTGGGTTTTGCTCACTCTGCGCAGCTCTGTTTGCAGATCTGAATCTGGAATACGAAAGGCACACTTTGGGGTTCTCTATCCCGCGTCTAACCTCTTTTATTTTCCCTCCCCCAGGTCAAGAGTAATCTCAATCCAAACGCAAAGGAGTTTGTTCCTGGGGTGAAGTACTAAATATATGAGTAGACTGGGCCCTCTTGGTGGATGTAGCACAATTTCCACACTGTGAAGCCAGTATTAGAAGATTTAATTGTTAAAACGCTCTCTCTTCTCGTCACTGTGTTACACTTACGCATTGCCAAAGTTTTGTTAGTCTTGCATGCTTAATAAAAGTGCTGAGACTGTTATTAAGTCAATCGCTGTCAGAGGTTAATGAAATGGAGAAAAAAGAGGAAACATTGCATTTGGACCCAGGCTTTTATTTTTTTTAATATTTTTTTTTTTGCAAAGGGAGACAGTGAGGTAGGAAGGCACCAGTCAAGTGGAGAAAAGTACCAAGTTTTTTGAGAAGCTCTTGCGAAAAATGTGTCTCGAAGAGGATTCAGACTTTGACCAAAAAAAAGTGGTCTGTTTTTAACAAAAGGATAAAGAGTTGGTGTCGCGAAGCACCCCACATGCCTTAACATGACAGTTAAAAGCAAGGTTATCTGATTATGCAGATTAGCTGAACGGCAGTCCTGCTACTAACTCGTCCCACTACCAGGCGAAACGTCACGCTCTTCTTCTTTTTTTTTGAGAAGGGCGCCAATAGTGTATTATACCTGACACTTGCTTTTGACAGACTGTGCAGAGTTCGTTACCTCGGCTATACAAATCTGGCCGGGGAGCAGGGTGGGCGGAAACGACTGGCAGACGAGGTCGTTGTCCGCGGCAAGCGATCATGTCGGAGTGTCTGTCTGTCCCACTTCTGAATTCATAGCAGAGGTTGTGACGAGAGGTTGTGCATCACAATCTCTTCCAGGAATCCAGAAACTGTGGCACTGCCTATGTAAAAAATAAATCTGCAACCTTAAAAAGCGTTGGGTTTACCTGTAAAACGTTAGCATTAGTGATCTGAGTGGTGCTTTCCCCTTGCTTTGTTTAATCATCACTACACACCCAGTAGTCTACAGCACAACTTTTTTTTAAAGGAAAGCAAATACAGCTAGAACAGTTTTGGCTTCATAAACTTCATATTTGGGGTAGCGCGAGCTGCCATACGTGTTCAGTGTGAATAGTGTTTAAGTTGAAAATATTGTAAAAAATTATATTTTTTCAAAAATATTTAAAAAAATAAATAATAGTAGAAACGACTCCTCGGCGATCTCCTGAGTGTTCCATCTTGTTCCGATTGCGTTTTGGGTGCCTTTGGGAGGAGAGGGCGACGGGCTCGGCTCGAGGAAGGGACGCAATGGATGCTGTTGACAGTAGGCGGGATCAAACTAGGTGTGGAATCGCTTCTCGTTGGCTTGCCCTTTTTAACGGTGTTGCCGTACAAAAATGGCCAACAACACCAGCCGCTTTTGCCCATTAAGCTGGTTTTCCTTACTTTCCTCAAAGGCTGACTGGCCTCAGTCCCACACTCAGCTATGGGCCAGTAAATCCATTGAAGTTCTTGGCCTATCCGATAGGGTGGCAAAAATGTTTCCTGTACAGGATCAGTTATGTTGGTCGCTTCCCAAGTCGTTCAGTATTACAGTAAGCAAACTTAGTAGGCAAAGTGGAGCTATGTTCCTCGTAAGCTGTGTCAGTTAGCAGTTTGGTCTCTAATACTCCCTCTAAGCTGTGGAGTCTTGTGAGCAAAAATTCTACTTTGGCATTAAAGTTGTGAGCCAAGCGATTTGGCTTCTCCATAGATAAGTCTGCTCTGGGGCCATCCGTCCTGAGCGTAGACAAATATGTGTGAGCTGGAGACTAAAAAACTGTGAGCTAGTTTAGAGGGAACACTGCTCTTGGTTTTAAAATAAAGGCTGTTTTAAGTAAAGGCCGGGCAAGCCGTCACATCACTTGTGATCACTTATGCTTCTTAATATCCCCCTCCCAGCATCCAGCTACAGCGGATTCCAGTCATTATTCATGCACCTTTTCAATCCTGAATTTTCATTACGATACCCATTGTGTAGAATAACAATGAGGCTGGCTTTTTCCCAAGAATAAGTGGTTGCTTAGTGTAGAATGGTGAAACCGTTGCACCTTCAGAGTGGGCCCTGGAAGTTCCAGTTCTAAGCAAGGTGCATTGCTGTATTATCAAAAAAAAACATATGTAGGTCGTGGTATTGTAGGCACTTAAGAAAATGGTCCCTGTCTGCCCAACCTAATCAATTTATGTGAGCTTCTCATAGCAACTCAGTTTTAAGATAAAAGAGTTTTTATTAACTTGAATCCATCAACGAAAAGTAGGTAACAATAAGTACTTCAGTAGCCCTTTTAAATGACGGAACGTTTGGCCTTGTAACTGTAAACCTGTAAGTGATTCCCATATAGCAGATGTGGAGACTGGCAGATAACTTGCGTAGGAACACTTAGTGAGTTCGTAGGAGAGCTAAGATTTGCATCAAGGACTTCCTGGTTCATAGCTGTCAGCCTAATTCTGGGATATTTTTCATTGACTATAATAGAACTTCTTCTCAAGTAAGTGCGCAAAGGATTGTTACTTCAGTTTCAGCCACTAAATTACATCATGATCGCATCAGGTGGGTAACCAAGTTAGACTGCAGCAGTAGAATAAAATTTAGGTCCGGTTGCACTGTGAAAACTGGCAAACTTTCCCAGGGCATAAAGCTTTCATGGGTTGAGGCTCACTTCTGTCAAATGCACCAGAATGGATTCATCAGCCCTCATTTCCAGATCAGACGGTGGGAGGGGTGTTAGAAACAGCCAGTTCTTTGCAACACCCCACCCACCTTCTGAACTACATATAAGGGCAGGTGGATCTTCGTTCTCATTTGTATCTGACAAAAGTGAGCCTTGATTCACAAAAGCTTATACCCTGGAAAATGTCCAGGTGAGCAGCCGTGCTGGTCTGAAGGAGCAGAACAAAGTTTGAGTCCAGTGTCACCTCTCAGACCACCCCAAGTTTTATTCAAGGTATAAGCTTTCGTGGAAAATGTTGTTAGTCTTTATAATGCTACCAGACTCCCGATTTATTCTACAGTACATCAGCTTTCCTGAACGTTCCTGTTCATAATTGGAATGTCTGCAAAGCTCCTTAATGGCTGGCCATATTGCAAGCCTTTGTATCTCTTGCACCAGTGGTGACTCCACTAGTCTTGCTATACTTGATGAAAGCTTATTTCTGTCAGCGAAGTGTATTTCCCACAAAGTTGGGAAATAGATTTTCTGCTTGTGAAGCACCTTAGCAAACAGGAATGTGATGTGTGCCAGCTATTAAAAAGTACACCTCACTAATAAACAGGAAGATCAGAACTGAAGTTAGAAACGTTTTGTTAGTGACACACTTTGCAGTGCATTTGGGTTGCCTTGGTAACAGCATCGTTTAGCTAACTGGACCCTTCTTCCCAAAAGTGTGTATTGGTATCAGGTTATATTGGTGCCGTAGGGTAGGGTTCTTCTGAACTGTTTATATAAAGATCTTCCTTTGGAATTTCACACAGAAGTTGGACTCCAGAGACACATCCGTTTTTGGGTCCTGACCTGTCTTTCTGCAAGAGCTACAGTCCAGCTGAACCACGCGTGGCTTCTTGCATGGTGCCGTACAGGCCCACTTCTGTGGCTTGTGCTACCCTTGCCAGAAAAATCCCAAATTTTGAATTGGAGTGTGTGAAGCCAAGGTTGCCTTGGTGTGTATTCTGCATGTTCAGTAACAGCACAAAGTTTGGTTGTAGAAACACAACCTGGTGTCTTGAGTATTATTTTTTTAAAGCTGATAAAAACCCAGTCCTTGTGGTTCTGAAAAGACGCTTGAAAATGCAACTGAAGAGACTGCCCCCCCCATCTGTTGCATCTATTCTTGCAGCAACAAAAAGGTCCAGATTGCTGAAACATCAATCATAAAAGCAGAATAAAAATATGAAATCGAAATAAATGTAGAGCAACTATATTTGCATAATGATGACTGGGTGTCCAGATTTAAAAAAAAAACACCTGGACAAGATGCAGTCTTTCTAGTGGCCCGCTAATGTTAAACCACTGTCACTTGTCTGGTGCACAAATATATTTCTTTAACGGTCTTACTGGATATGCAACATTCAAAAGGGGGGGACCCTTCCTGCGAATAAGGTTTTCTTCACAGCACTCAATGTATAGAATGGCTCTGAGTTAAATTTTTGCTACTGTCTTTTAACTCCTGGTATAAAAATGGTGCGAGAGCAGTGTTCATCAGCCGCACGAGTTCTCCTACACAGTTCAGTCATGAATCCTGATTTTCTGACTAGTTTCTCCATATGGAGGACACATTAGAAATATACAGGAACGTCACACACTCTCCTTCTCACCAATGGTTTTCCTTGGTTGTCTAATTCTCCATGGCTCTTTACAAGGAGTCTTTTCAAACCCTGGAGCATACGACCAGGATGTCATTCGTGTTAGGTATGTGGTCTGATACGCTGGCATCCATCTTCGGCCTTGACTTAAAGCCCTTGAAAACTGGACAGACTGGCACATACTTCAACCACTGGCTGCTTCTAACCAGTCCCATACCAAATGGAAAATCATAACTCTTTAGATTCGCAGATGTTTCACTGTTGGCATGCGCTCCAGCTTTCCACTGCACGAGACCGCGTTCCTCTTGAGTCCCTGGGAAGGAATAAAGATTGGCATGAAACCAGATGAGTTTGGAATGAAGACTGGAATCAAAGCAACAAAATAAATGGTTTCTGTTAATTTGTTACTAAGGCACTAAGATTCGTTTCTGTTTTGCTAATGCTGAACCTAAAATGGTGCCTTTTTTCGATGGTAGGTACAGGCAGTTAAATTATGCCAAGACCATAATGACAGGAACACAGGTCTCCAAAGCCAGTCCTATAAATGGCCCACTAATTAGCACAATTCGCAAATCGTTATCTAAAACCGTGGTAGAAGATTCTACCCAATACAAACAAATGGCAAATATGTATTTACTGCATTAAAACTCCCATAACTGATACTACTGTAACCTCAAGACTAGATTACTTCAATGTACACTGTGTGGGGTTGCCCTTGAAGATGATGTGGAATCTACAGTTGGCTTAGGATGCAGCAGCATGTTTGTTGGCAGGAGTCAGCTGGATCAGCCATAGTACGGTAACGTTGGATTGACCGCACTGGCTACCAGTTTGGTTTCAGTCCTCATTCAAGGTGCTGCTTTTGATCATTAAATCCCTTTACGGACTGGAACGCACTTACTTGGAGATCCGCTGCTCCCCATGTGAACCCGGGTGGAACCTACATGCTCCTCAACAGGACCTGCTTTCGATTCTTTCTCTAAGCGAAGGGAAGACAGCCAGACAAGCATGACATCCATGGCAGCTCCAACCCTTTGGAATGGGCTGCAAAATAATGTGAAAGTGGTCCCTTCCCTTGTGTAGTTCAGTAGAACAGCCTTTTGGTTGACTCGCTGGCTTTCCACAGGCTCTTCTAGGAGCCGATCATGTTTTAATTTGTAAACAGGTTTCCCTTTAAATCTGGGAACCACTTTTAGCTTTTATAGGCAATGTGGCAGAGAAATCTGTTAAATGAATAAATGCAGACTCTCTCAGAGAAACGGAGCTTCACCTGCAAAAGTCCCTTCAGTGGACTAGAGCACTGGACTAGAATGTGATGGATCGAGACACGAAACAAACACGCTGCAAGGCACTAAAATAGCTGTACCTGGAATTGTGTTGTCCAGTATGAATGCGATGCTACCTCCAACAAACATTTCTGTGGTTAACAGCACTGTTAATATCTGGTCTACTTCAGCAATGCCTGAAAGAGAACATAAGACCATAAGAAAAGCCCGCCTGGATCAGACCAGTGGTCCACCTAGTCCAGTATCCCGTCTTACACAGTGGCCAACTAGTTCCTCTGGAGGGCCCATAACAGGGCATAGAGGCTGAGGCCTTCCCCTGATGTTGCCTCCTGGCCCTGGGACACAGAGGTTTACTGCCTCTGAATGTGGAGGCTGCTGTCTTTAGTTTCCATGGCTAGTAGCCACTGAAATTGATTTGATTTGATTTATTTAATTTATTCCGGCCAAGGCCAGCTCAGGGCGACTTACAGGACAGGGTAAGAATTCCAACAATACATATAAAAACACAACAACAGTTAATATAAACACAGTGTTAAAACCAAAACATCATAATAAAGTGCTAGCCCAGTTCTTCACTTTTAACGTCAGCTCCATTGGTCAGCTTCAGTTGTTTTCGGGGGTTTGGCTCAGGCAATGATTAAAGGGACCAGCGGATCAGGGTGTCAATTGCTGCTGGTGATGGTAGTGGTGATCGTGGTGGTAGTGGGGAGAGGGAGAAAAAGTTATCTCGGTCTACTCTCTCTACCCTGTGAATAATGATAGAAACCTCCATCGTGGTCGCCCTCCTCTTTAATCATCTCTCCCAAACTGCAGAGTCCCAGAGATGGACACAAGTCGTAACAGGAAAAGTACACACATGAAGCTGCTGTATGCTGAGTCATACCATCAGTCTAGAAAGGCCTACTCTGACAGGCAGCAACTGTACAAGGGCTCATCCCTTCCCCCAACGCCTACTTACTACTAGATGCCTTTGACTGGCGATGTCAGGGATTGAGCCTGGGACCTTCTACATACAAAGCCTGTGCTCTCCCCGTGAGCTGCGGTTCCTTCCATAAAAAGAACCGAGTTTCAAACAATCACTCGTGTCAGTGTACGCTGGTACCCTACTCACAGGTAAACAGCACAGGGTGGAAATGCTTCTAAACAGGGCTCTTTTTGTAGAAAAAGCCCAGCAGGAACTCATTAGCATAATAGGCCACACCCAACACCAGAAACTCATGAGCATATTAGGCCACACCCCTGCCAGCACAGCTCATTAGCACATTCGGATGCACCCCCATGTTACCAGAAGTGTGGTTATCCAGCCACACCCACCTTTTGCTTGTTATTCTGTTTACCTTGTTTGTTGTCAAAACCCAGGGCCTTTTTTGTAGCAGGAACTCCTTTGCATGTTAGGCCACACACCCCCTAATGTAGCCAATCCTAATGAGTTTCTGCTGTTGGGTGTGGCCTATTATGCTAATGAGTTCCTGATGGGCGTGGCCAACTTGGGAGCCAGCCGGAACTCCGTTCATGTGCGTTCCTGCCCAAAAATAGCCCTGCTTCTAAAAATAAAGACACAGGCCCTTAAAAGGCAAGCCCTGTTTTAAAAGGAGAAACAATACTAATCGAGAAGCAGAACATAATGTGACTGTCATGACCAGAGACCAAGTTTTATGAGGGAAGGTTGAAAGAGCTGGGGATGTTTAGCCTGGAAAGGAGATGACTGAGAGGTGATACGATAACCATCTTCAAGTACTTGAAGGTCTGTCACAGAGAAGATGGTGCGGAGTTGTTTTCTGTTGCCCCAGAAGGTCAGACCAGAATCAGTGGGTTGAAATTAAATCAAGAGTTTTTGGCTAAACATTGGGAAGAACGTCTTGACACAGCGGTTCCTTGGTGGAACAGGCTTCCTCGGGAGGTGGTGGGCTCTCCTTCTTTGGAGGTTTTTAAGCAGAGGCTAGATGGCCATCTGACAGCAATGCTGATTCTGTGAACTTAGGCAGATCATGAAAGGGAGGGCAGGAAGGGTTGCCTTAGTGCTTAGTTCTCGTGGCCCTTTCTGACACGCCCAGGGAAATGCCGATCGCCACTTTGGGGTCAGGAAGCAATTTTCTCCAGGCCAATTTGGCCGGGGGTCCTGGAGGGGAAAGTTGCCATCTTCTGGGCATGGAGCAGGGGTCCCTGGGGGGGTGTGTGGGGGAGCTATTTCCCGCATTGTGCCTGGAGGTTCTATGCCAACAAAACTTTTATGTTTGCCAGGGATCTTCATGCAAAAGCCAAATTCGCAAGAAATAATGAGCCTGCGTGCGGGGAGGGCGGGATAGAAATGGAAATAAATAAATAAATAATGAAATATTAGGAGCCACAAGGTCATTTTTCTCAGGCATAGACTCCAGCTCCTGAGAGCTGCTTCCGTTAGAAGTCAAAGCAAGAATTCAGCTGCGGTTGTCGTCATCCCCAGACTAGGCAAAAGTTGCCGTGACTTTTCTGTTACCTGTACTGATGGCATTTGCATGGGAATCCAAGTAGTTTGGAAGCGTGAGCCCAAAAAACATTGCAAAGCCCAGAACAAACAGGTTGCGGGAGGAGTTCATATCCACAAACTGCAGGTTGGAGAGCCCCACGGCCGTGATCATACCTACAAAAAAAGGAAAGGCGGGGAGACTCACTCTTTTATCGGTGCCGAATGGAGATCCAGGAACCGTGGCAGGTCCACAGCACCTGGGGAGCACAGATGTTGAACACCACTCCGTGTGAACACATGAAGCTGCCTTACACTGAGTCAGCCCACTGGTCTAGTCAGGTCCACTCTGACCGGCAGTGGCCTTCCAAGGTCTTTCTCATTATTTCCTACTTTACCCTTTTAACCGGAGACACCTGGGGCTGGAACTGGTTGCCTGATATCCTCCACTGTCTACTACACGATGCTTCAGGCCATCTCTTGGTTCTCTTTGGACCACACCAAGTCAGAGATACGTTATTTTGAATGTCATTGACATCTTCATATTTTCTCCGATCATCATGAGGGCTGGAAACCTTTTCTTGTCAGGTTTCCGAAACAGCTATTATGGTCTCTTAAAGGTAAAGGTTCCCTTGCTCGAAAGCCAGTCGAGTCCGACTCTAGGGTTGCGGTGCTCATCTCCATTTCAAAGCCAAAGAGCCAGCGCTGTCGGAAGACGTTTCCGTGGTCATGTGGCCGGCATGAGTAAACACCAAGGCGCACGGAACGCTGTTACCTTCCCACCAAAGTGGTACCTATTTATCTGTTTGCAATTTCTTCCTTTCGAACTGCTACCCTGTTTCCCCGAAAATAAGACCTACCCCAAAAATAAGCCCTAGCAGGATTTCTATGCATTTGTGGTATAAGCCCTAGTGTGTCTTCTTGAGAAAAAATAAATATAAGACAGTGTCTTATTTTCAGGGAAACACAGTAGGTTGGCAGGAGCTGGAACTAGAGATGGGAAGCTCACTCCATCATGCGGCACCCGGGTCTCGAAATGCTGAACTACTGACCTTCCACAGCCTGCAGTTCAGCGTCTTAACCACTTGAGCCACCGCAGCTCTTAGAAGCTCACAAATCATGCCAAATGTGATTCCCACCAGGGCGTAAGCAACTGTGCTAGTGCTGAGATGTTTATTTGCAATAGAGCATTTGGACAGATTTGGCCCAGGTTAGCCCGATCTTGTCAAATCACAGATTTTGTCATCTTCTGGGCATGGAACAAGGGTCACTGGGGGTGTGGGGGGGGAGGTATTTGTGAATTTCCTGCATTGTGCAGGGGGTTGGATTAGATGACCCTAGAGGTCCCTTCCAACTCTATGATCCTATGATTCTAAGTAGGGTCAGCCCTGGTTAGTGTTTGGATGGGAAAACTCCAAGTATGTCCAGGGTTGCTATCCAGGGGCAGGCAACGGCAGACCACCTCAACATCTCATGCCTTGAAAACCCTACGGACTTGCCATAAATCAGCACTTGACTTGACTGCACTTTCCACCACCATTTGGACAGAGTAAACTTACCGAACAAGGTGCAGAACATTCCTCCGAGGATGGGGTCGGGGAGAGAAGCAAACAGTGCCGTGAACTTGCCAATGGTGCCCAGAACAAGCATGATGCCAGCACCATACTGCACCACCCTTCTGCTGCCCACCTGCATGGGAAAGGTGGCCAAAGGAAATGACTTACTCAGACATCCAGAATATTAGTGTTATAGGTTTTGGATCCTTATGTATTTATTTGTTTAGATGTTTATCCTGCCCCTCCCCCAGAACATGGGGATCAGGACAACTAACAGCATAACAATACAATAACAATGGAAAAAACCATAATTTCAATAAAATCCAGTTAAAAACTCAACACACCACAAACTGACGCTTTTGGCATGAAAATCAATAGTGCTGATGGTAGAGTCCCCCAAAATTACAATACTCTGTCCTTCATGCCCTGCAGAATGCAGATAGGTCCTGGATGGCACAAGTCCCCTCAAACAAAGCATCCCACCAGGTCAGTGGCCATGATGGAAAAGGCCCGTGCCCTTGTCACATTCAAATGGGTGAATGGAGGGCCAGGCGCTGCCAAATGCCCACGTACGGCGGAACAAAGACTTCACAAGAGGTCATAACAGGCAAGGCGGTCCTTTAGGCGGGACCATTAAGGGCTTCAAAGATTAATACCAGCACCCAATTTTTAATACCAATTCCCCCCCTCCCGGTTGCATTAGGTTTGCCAGACCCCTGGTCCAGGCAGGGGTTACCACAATTTTGGGGGCTTCAGCCTGCCGCCGGCCAGCTGGCCAACAGGGGAAGCCCCACTCCCATGCCCGACCACCCATAGCCACCTCTCTCCCTCCTCTCCTGAGAGATTTAAAGGGCTCTCCAGCTGACTGAGAGAGCACATGGCCCGCTGATCAGCTGGAGGGCCCTTTAAATCTTGCAGAGGGGAGGGAGAGGAGTGGTTGCGGGTGATCATTGCTGGGGGCGGGGCTTGGGGCAGGGATGTCCCCAACGTGACATCATTGCATTGGGGATGCTCCACTCCCTCCAGGAATGCTCCCCCCAAAGTCCCCCGCTGGGGACGAGGCCGGACCTGGCAACTCCACATTGCATCTACTTATTTGTCTGTCATTCTCTGGTTAGACTCTAAATCTCTCATGACAGAAGGCTGGCTGCTTTTATATAATATCTGGCAAATATACAGCTTTTAACTTTCACTGAGTTATCTAAAATTACTGTAACAGAAACCAATATTCCCACCTCTCTGATGGTTAAGTAGAGTCAATTAAAACAAAATTATTCCCAAAACTGATCATCCCAAATCACTGGGGAGGAAGATCTTCAGCCGTTATCCTACCCCGCTTTTTTAACATTCAGACTGATGGAATCTTGAGCAGCAGAAAACACTTATTTCTTATTTTTTAGATGCAAGGGCTAGAAGGACTGAGACAAATTTTGCGATTGCTAGAGCGATCTTAGGATCCTTATCAGTGAGCAAAAGAGCCAGGGTTTCTGGAGTATAGGCAGACAATTGGTTGAATAATGGCTTAATACAGTGATCCCTCATAATCTCAAAAAATCTGCATTCCAGCAGGACGTGAAAGGATGTATCAATCCTGTTAAGGCCAAGTTCTGTCAGTGCGTGGCCTATTCAAAAATCTCCCTTGCAAAACCCTTGTAGGTATAATGTTCAGTCTTGCAAACACAAAGGCTCTGCAATAACATGGGATGGTAAGATAGTACATATAGGGGGGTAAAGATTTTGGGTAAGAAAGAGCTCTGGAGAACTCAAAAGCTTGCACACTGTGCTATGTTATTTTGGTTGGGTTTAATAAATTATGTTTTTTGGGATTTTGCTGTGGATGAACCACAGCTCCTTACTTCTTTGGCACACTTTTTATGCAGCACTGAAGTGTGTGAGAAGAAAACATTACTGTTAAGACTAGAGAAAATCCTAGACATTTTTTGATCGCTACCAAGTTGGACACATTAATGCTATCCTGCAAACTGTGATTATAACTGATAACTGAAGCTACATCACAGAAGACGTTTGCCGCTCCTTACAAAAGATCATTGTGTGACTCTAACCAATGTCTGTGCTGCAATAACTCAAAGATCAAGAGTGTACAAATAGCTGTTTCAAAAGATGTTATACGACAGTTCATTCACCTTGCACCCCACAAAGGACTTTTTGTTTTACTTAACGAAGAGACAGCTGGATTATTTCAATGATGACCCATTAGTGATTACTAGGGCTACCAAGTGGGGTCGGGTAAACCCCCGCTTCGGAGGCCCGATTTCCGCTGCCGCAGAATCGGGCCCCAGGGGGAACTCCGCCCCCCGAAGCGCAGTGTGGCTGCGTCACCAGAGGTGACGCAACCACATCAATCACATTGGGGGCGTGGCCCCGATTGTCGGGGCCACGCCTTCAACGTGATCGACGTCGCACATCACTTCCGGTGACGTGCTGGCAGCGCGCGCGCGCACATCAACAGACAACTCCTGGAGCCCGTCGAGACTCCCCTGCCGGTAAGAAAAATTGACTTGGCAACCCTTGTGATTACGGTAGGTAGCCATGTGAATGAAACAAAGGGAGTAGAGACCCAAACTAGAAGGGACTTGAATTGGGCTGCCAAACCCCAGCAGGAAAAAAATTAAAACAATAATAAGGCCTCATCTACTTACAGGAAGTTCTCACCAAAGAGTTCCTGGAGATTCCTAGAGCTACCCATGTGGGTAGCTGTAGGAATTGCCAGGAACTGCATGGTAAGAACTTCCAGTTTTACCATACAGTTCCTGGTGATTCCTAGGTGTATGTTAAGTGCCATCAAGTCACTTTCAACTTAGGGTGACCCTATGAATTAATTATTTCCAAAACGTCCTATTTTTCACAGCTTTACTCGGGTCTTGCAAACTGAGGGCCGTGGCTTCCTTGATTGAGTCAATCCATTGATTTTCCTGCTGCCTTCAACTTTCCCTAGCATTATTGTCTTTTCCAGTGACTCTAGTCTTCTCATAGTGTGACCAAAGTACAATAGCTTCAGTTTAGTCATTTTAGCTTCTAGGGATAGTTCAGGCTTGATTTGATCTGGAACTCACTGATTTGTCTTTTTCGTGGTCCACGGTCTCTGTAAAACCCGTCCCCAACACCGTAGTTCAAAGGAATCAGCTTCCTTCCTGTCAGCTTTCTTCATTGTCGAACTTTCACATGCATATATCCTGATCTTGGTCGCCAGCAAGATGTCCTTACACTTAAGGGCCTTGTCTAGTTCCTTCACAGCTGCCCTTCCCAGTCTCAACCTGCTTCTGATTTCTTGGTTGCAGTCTCCCTTTTGGTTGATGATGGAGCCAAGGAATAGAAAATCTTGAACAATTTCAATTTCTGCACTGTCAACCTTAACGTTGTGTAATTCCTCAGTAATTAATGTTGTCTTCCTGTTGTTCATCGGTAATCCTGCTTTGGCTGTTGTTCAACTGTAATCCTGCTTTGACACTTTCTGCTTTAACCTTCATCAGTAGTGGTTTCAAGTCTTCACTTCTGTCTGCCAGTAATGTGGTGTCACCGGCATATCTCAAATTGTTAATGTTCCTTCCACAAATTTCACTCCACCTTCCTCTAAATCTAATCCAGCTTTCTTTATGATATGTTCTGCATACAGATCGGATAGGGAGATAAATTACATCCTTGTCTGACACCTTTGCCATCTGGAAATCATTCTGTTTCTCCATATTCTGTCCTGGCAGTAGCCTCTTGTCTAGAGTATAAATTGCACAGAGAGGTACCCTTTCTACTTCCAGGTAGCTCTAGGAATCACCAGCAACTCTATAGTAAGAACTTCCTGTAAATAGCTGTAAATAGATGAGAGCCAGTTTGGTGTAGTGGTTAAGAGTGGTGGACTCTAATCTGGAGAACCAGGTCTGATTCCCCACTCTTCCCCCCCAGCTGGGTGACCTTGGGCCAGTCAGTTCTCAGAACTCTCTCAGCCCCACCTACCTCACAAGGTGTCTGTTGTGGGGAGAGGAAGGGAAGGCGATTGTAAGCCACTCTAAGACTCCAAGTGATGGGTGGGGTATAAATTCAACTCTTCTTCTTACTTATTTCCTTTCTAATTTTTTTCTCCCAGGATGCTACCCCCCCACACACACACACACAAACACACAACCCTCCCACTTGGAGGATTAAAAAGTCCAGTTTATCCTATATCGGTGCAATAAACCAGTAGCCCTATGCCATTCCTGGGTTCCAAACCAGCAGCTATTCCTGTGCCTCCTCCCAACATAGCAGGGCTCCTGCAAGATCCCAGAAACAGAAGATATGATCAAATATGGCAATATTGTACCTTAGTGATGCCCAAGACTCCGATGTTAGGGCTGGAGGAAGTGGAACCGTTACCCGTGCCCAGCAGCCCAGCAATTATGCAAGAGATTCCCTCTGTAAAAATGCCCCTAGGAAAAAGAAAAGGCATGTAGGGGAAAAAATCACACTACTAGGGCCACAAGTGTATGATGATCCCTGTTCCCTACTTATGGCCCAAGCCAGGCCCGTAGCTACAGTGGGACAGTTTGGGGGCTGCCCCCCTGACTTCCTGCCAAGGACCCCTGACTTCCACCCAGCCCTCAGCCCCCCCC
>NW_015165842.1:833544-836364 GCF_001447785.1 Gekko japonicus | reverse complement strand
CCCCCCCGAATTATAAAATCCTGACTATGGGCCTGGCCCAAACTCCCTTATCATGTAACCAAGGAACAAGCTGCCACATCCTGAGCTACTTGGCTCTTTTAAGTTAAAGGCTGGAGTTAAAGGCTAATGTTTTATTCCCACCTAAACTTTTGTGGAGTAGAACTGGGATATTAGATCCTGACTTGCAGGCATGTTACTTTGGGGTAGGGTAGCCAGCTCCAGATTGGGAAATTTCTGGAGATTTGGGGAGGGAGCCTGGGGGGGAGGAGGAGGAGGAGATTGGATTTATATCCCGCCCTTCACTACCCAAAGGAGTCTCAGAGCAGCTTACAAACTCCTTCCCCTCCCCCTCCCCACAACAGACACCCTGTGAGGTAGGTGGGGCTGAGAGAACTCTGACAGAAACTGCTCTTTTTCAAGAACAGCTGTGCCAGAGCTTGTGACTGACCCAAGGTCATCCAGCCAGGTGCAAGTGGAGGAGTGGGGAATCAAACCCGGTTCTCCCAGATTAGAGTTTTCACACTTAACCACTACACCAAACTTAACCACTACACCAAACTGGGACCTCAACAGGGTACAATGCCATAGCGTCCACCCTCCCAAAGTTGCCATTTTCTCCAGGGGGACCGCTCACTGTCATCTTGAGATCAGTTGTCATTCCAAGAGATCTCCGGGCCCCACCTGGAGGTTGGCAAACCTATTTTGAGGTCTGCCATCAAAGATCAGGATCAAAGGGCCTCGAAATGCAGGAAGCACAGGGCAAAACATTAATTATGTGGAATTCAAAACCAACTGGGGGAAATTCAGAGTCTATTTACTAAGTATGCTAAACTAGTTAACTCCGATCAGGGGTGGGGAGTTCCATGTTTTAAAAAGGTAGTTCACATGCAAAAAACCCAAGCCCTTGTTTGTCCCAGACTATTGCCACAGTAGTGAAATTCCTCACATAGACGTTTTTAAAACTGCTCGTTATGTGACACTTTCCACAGTAGATTTTCCCTCACCAGGCGCAAACCTGTTTTCCCCTTCTTACATGATGTTTTCGGAATCCCGAGTTTTAGCGAGTTCAAAAAATGTGTGGTAATCATATATGACACTTTGAATGTAATGTTACTAAAATCTGTTTATTGTTAAAAACCAATAAAAAGATTTTTTTAAAAAATGTGTGGTAAGAGGGAGAAAACTTTGGGTTTGCACCTCGTGTACTGCAGAAAATCTCACATAACACACAGTTTTTCAAACGTCAACGCGGGGAATTTCACTATCGCAAAAATGTTCCCAGAGTGATTAGTGATTTGAACCTGGGGACTCCCCAATCTAAATCTCTTCCCACTACATCACAATAACAAGAAGTCTTGCAGCACCTTAAAGACAAATGAATTTATGGCAGCTGCAGGCGGGCTCAGCTGCCCCACTTGAATTCGTTGCTGCACCACCTATGAACAACCATGTGCCACGTAAAAATAGCACTATGGGGATTTGTGCTCTGCGTGCCGCCTGACACTTGACAGGAGTTAATAAAACTGACAGTGTAGTAATAGGAGCAGCTATGGCTTAAAAATATGGAGAAACGTTATATGAACTCACTCGGCAGCCTGCTCCAATAGAATCAATGGGATCTTATTCCAGCTAATATCAACCTTGTGAAAAAGGTACCTAGGCCTGATAGGGGATGGGGTTGGGGGAGACTCGGCTCTCTCCTGGTATTTTAGGCTCTAAAGTTTAAGCTCTATTTTTTTAGTAAGCCTCCAGCAAGAATATGTGTGAAGGATAAGGTTGCCAGGTTCCCTCGTTGATCCAGCTGAGGATTTAGATAGCGTTCCAGGGGCGGGCGGGAACATCACACAATAACACGCAACGTGATGACATCGCCCGGAAGTGACGTCATTGTGTCGCGATGCCAGTACAACACTCTGGTTTTTGGGTGAAACTTTCTGGTAAGTTCGCCCTCAAACCATAGAGTGTCCCTGCACAACATTCCTGACCCGATGATGTCACTTCTGGGATATGTCATCGCATCCCTGTTTAGGGGTGGGGTTTCCCCCACTGGCCAGCTAGTCCACGGTGGGGAGAAGCCCCCGAAAGCAGGGGATCCCCCACTGAGGCCCGGGGGCTGGCAACCCTAGTGAAGGATTGTATCCAGTTCCTCAAAGAAGTAAGCCTCTCCACTTAGGTTTGCCAGCTCTGGGTGGGGAAATACCTGGAGATTTGGGGAGGGGAGGGGCCTCAGCAGGGTACAGGGCCATAGAGCCCACCCTCCAAAGCAGCCATTTTCTCCAGGGGACCAATCTCTCATCTGGAGACCAACTGTAATAGCGGGTGTTCTCCAGGCCCCACCTGGAGGTTGAGTACAAGGAAAGGATCACAGTTGTAGGTACATACCAAAAAACAAAGAAACACTGTGATAAAAAATGACATTTAATAATTCATGTATATATGTATATCTATTCAAACTTGACAGTATTGCTTAAGAAATTCTGACATATTCAAGGAAAAGTCCAACATCATGATATTCTCTATTTTTATCTGGCTAGAAGCCTTCTTGTATTCAAATTGGCTGTTTTTGAGAGTTTGAGTTCCAGCATGAGAGGTGGAGAGCATTATCAGTTTGTTATTTAAAAAAAGGCTTCTTAGCCAGACAGAAAAGATGACTGAGACGCGGCTTCTGGTCTGGCTCCCGCGAATGGCGGACGCATCCTCGGGTCGCTCCCGAGGTCGTCTCGCCCGCCCGCGGTGGAGGAGGGAATCCGCGCGAGCGGAGACCCGAACGAGCCCCTCAGGAATGGAGGAGCTCGGATCCGGGGCGCTTTAGGGCGCACT
>NW_015165842.1:833090-833386 GCF_001447785.1 Gekko japonicus | reverse complement strand
TTGAAGCGCGTTTTAAGAACTGTATTAAAAATAAACAAAAATGTTAAGATGTCGGAGCTGGGCAAAAGACAAACGGAGAAGAAGGGAGGAACTTCCGGTCTGGGCGTTTGTCTGCATGAGAGCCGGCTGTTTAATGTTTGGACTGTTTAAGACTGTGAATCCGACGGGAATTGTGAGAAAAGATGAACTGTGACAGCGAGAAAGTGCCTTGCAAGCGCTTTTATAAGTCAACAGTTGCGGAGGAAGGTCCAGCGAAGAGAATGGGAGCGATTAAAAGCGAAACCGAAATGAAAAAA
>NW_015165842.1:794206-833052 GCF_001447785.1 Gekko japonicus | reverse complement strand
TCCTCGTCTTTTCCGCTGATGGGGGGGGAGCGCTCTTAATTCTTTTTCTCCGCATTTTGACAACTCACAGTTTAGCCGATCTTTTCTTTTTTACTTTTATCGGTTGTTCGCTTTATCACTCGGTGACGTCTGGTGGCTCCGCTAAACCCCGTACGGGGTCGCTCACGCAGCAAGGTCCATTGGGGCAGGGCATGGCGAGAGCCTCAATTCCCGACCGTTCAGCCGAGAAAGAGATTCCCCCCTAGTGCGCCCTAAAGCGCCCCGGATCCGAGCTCCTCCATTCCTGAGGGGCTCGTTCGGGTCTCCGCTCGCGCGGATTCCCTCCTCCACCGCGGGTGGGCGAGACGACCTCGGGAGCGACCCGAGGATGCGTCCGCCATTCGCGGGAGCCAGACCAGAAGCCGCGTCTCAGTCATCTTTTCTGTCTGGCTAAGAAGCCTTTTTTTAAATAACAAACTGATAATGCTCTCCACCTCTCATGCTGGAACTCAAACTCTCAAAAACAGCCAATTTGAATACAAGAAGGCTTCTAGCCAGATAAAAATAGAGAATATCATGATGTTGGACTTTTCCTTGAATATGTCAGAATTTCCTAAGCAATACTGTCAAGTTTGAATAGATATACATATAGACATGAATTATTAAATGTCATTTTTATCACAGTGTTTCTTTGTTTTTTGGTATGTACCCACCTGGAGGTTGGCAATACCATCTCATCTCCTGAGTCTCCTCCTCAGTTATGATCTGCCAGGAAACATTTGGCATGACAAAGAATGTAGGGGCTGCTTCTTCCTCTAGTTTATCAGCTGGCCGCCTTGTGAGTCACATGACTGGGAGGCGGGATTTCACGTTGAGAAAATCATTGTCCTACGTTTTTCAAATATCAAAGCAGTGCAAAGGAACAGAGGTGCTGCATGTCTCCTACCTACCGGTTAATGGCATGCACAGGTGGAGGCGGGGCTCCGGCAAGCCGAGCGCAGGCATAGTAATCACCAATCGATTCAATGATCCCAGCCAAGGTAGCACTGAACATTCCCAGGACCGCAGCAGCTGTCACTGTAGGGATCCCCCACTGGCCTAGAATGAGGAAAGGCAAAGTAGGTGTGTGCCAGAGAAAAACACACAGGAATCTGATCACTTCAAATGGGCTGGGCCTACAGGGACACACCTTGCAGAATTCGTTGGCGGAGTTTAAACATGCAGAGGAACGGAGCACCAACTGTTTAAAACTTTAAAGAAAATAACTCGGTTTATTAAAGAAGAAATAAACTCTGATAGAACAGAGGAGAGGGAGAGAGACTTAACTAACTGCTGTGAGAGACAGGAATGAAGGGGGAGGGCTCAGCTGGAGCAGGAAGTCCCCAAAGATCCAATCAGGAGACAGGAAGGACATAATTTGAAATTGTGGGAAGTCCCTAATCTTGTTATGCTAACTAGCAGTTCTTCAGCTGTCCCCTATAGGCTGTTCTTCTGATCTTCTTCAAGTAGGTGCACTATAGATCTTGTATATTCCAACAGAATTAAGGGTCCATGACAAAAGAATGCTACTATTGCTTAGCATAGGATAGGACTCACAGTAATGCATTTAAATTATAGGCAGGAAGATGCCAGTTGGATAACACCTGGGGGAAGGTGTTAGCTGTCGGTTGGGACGGCCTGCTCCAGGATCGGAAGGCGAAAGAAACTACTCGGCTACAAAAAAATCTCTGCAGTGGGATGCTCCAGCCAGGCAGTGGCAGTGTGGCAATACGACATACGGGTCCGGAAGCCCCATCGTCATCAAGCCGGTCGATGCAGCCGTTCGGGACATGACTGATCCAAGCCAGAGACGTTTCCACCGTGCAGTTACAGCGTGTGCAATTAAAATGAATTATATGTTGTCTTTCCTATCCCCTATGAAACATTGTTAGTCCCCTGTCTAAAAGTGTAACTGTAAATCACTTTGAGCCCACTTGTGGGGAAAGTGATTAATAAATCGAAAGCATTATTATTATTATTATTATTATTACAGCAAGAGTAGTTCAGCAGAGGAACTGGCTGCCTAGGGAGGTGGTGACCTCCCCCTCACTGGCAGTCTTCAAGCTGTGGCTGGACAAACACTTGTCAGGGATTCTTTAGGCTGACCCTGCATGGAGCAGGGGGTTGGACTAGATGGCCTGCATGGCCCCTTCCAGCTCTATGGCTCTACAAACGTTCCTCAGTGAGTACTAATTCTTAGGGCAGTGATCCCAAGTGTAGTAAGGATTTCCAATATTGCCTCACCAAATACCAGGAGATTTCGGGGAGGGGGTGCCTATGAAGGGCAGCGTTTGGGGAGAATTGATGTCGTTTGTGGGTGTTGTTCTAGGCCAACTTCCTGCCTTCCACCCACTCTGCCTGCTGCAGCTCAACTGTGTGGGATGGGGGGAATGCCATAGGAAATCGGAGTGTCACACTAGCATGATATCTATCACTTGCGGTGTGACCTCTTCCTCAAAGCAAAGAGCCAGCCTTGGCTTTTCCTCTGTCTTCTCAATGGTTTTATGGTACTGTCTGCATAGGCCCATTCTGCATCTAGCATTCGCTCCATTGTTTTACCAAGCCCACACTGGAACAGAGAAAGATGCGGCTCAAAACCACATTCAAATAGAAGAAGAAGAAGAGATTGGATTTATACCCCGCCCTTCACTTGGAGTCTCAGAGCGGCTTACAAACTCCTTTCCCTTCCCCTCCCCACAACAGACACCCTGTGAGGTGGGTGGGGCTGAGAGAACTCTGACACAAACTGCTCTTTCAGGAACAGCTGTGCCAGAACTTGTGACTGACCCAAGATCACATCAGCAGGTGCAAGTGGAGGAGTGGGGAATCAAACCCGGTTCTCCCAGATTAGAGTCCGCACACTTAACCACTACACCAAACTGGCAAACAAAATACCCCGGGCCAAGACCATACTGACTGCAGAGTCATCCCCGAACGGCCATAAATCTATGCAGACGGTACCATCAAACCGAGAGATCAAAGGAAGTAAAACCGGCTTGCAGTGTGGAGGCTACCATAAAACCTGACAATCAAAGAAAGTGAAAGTGGCGTGCAATGTAAAGGGGAATTTTTCCCCCAACGTGGATTTGATAAAACAGCAGAGCGAATGCTAGATGCAGAATGGGCCATAGATTTATGGCCATTTTATGGCCATTCAAGAGTGACTCTGTAGTCATCCAATAGAATCAATAACGAATCTAATCCAGACAATACAAGAGTACGGACAAGTGGCAGGACTGAAAATTAATTTCAAGAAAACTAATATATTAACAAAAAACTGTACAAAACTACAAAAAGATAAAATTCAAGCTCTTTCTAAGATGGAAATAGTTTAAAAGGTTAAATATTTAGGAATTATAATATCAAGCCGAAACATTACTCTAACAGAGGATAACTACAATAAATTACTTAATGAAACTAAAAAAGATTTAGAAAGATGGAAAGACCTAAAGATCTCAATGATGGGTAGAATTGCGGCTATAAAAATAAATATTCTACCTAGATTTATATTTTTGGCGCAAAATATACCAATTCTAAGGAAAACAAGGTATTTTAAAGAATTGGAAAGAACATGTAGTAAATTCATATGGAATAATAAAAAACCAAGAATTAATCGTAAATATATGCGAGACAAAAGGAAATGGGGGGTTGGAATACCAAACTGGAATTCATATTATAAAGCAGCAGCATTATTATGGATAAAAGACTGGATAACGTTACAGGATACTAGATTACTAATGCTTGAAGGACATGATTTGGTAATGGGGTGGCATAAATACGTATGGTATGAAGAAGGCAGACTATCAAAGAATTTTACACATCATACAATAAGGGGAGCTTTAACAGAAGTATGGAAAGAAATAAAGATGAGATACTACTTAAAAATCCCGAAATGGGTGGCACCAATAGAAGCAGTAACGATATCGACATTGATGGAGAAAAGTAGGAAAGTGGCCTATGAAGATCTGTTAGATGCAAATAATAATTTAAAAAATGATGAGCAGTTAGCTAAACAAAAGGTGAAACGTACTTGGTGGGATAAAATGCAATTAACCTCGAGATATAACATAGACAAAAAAACGGGTTTCTATAAAGAAAACAACGAATTAGACAAGATTTGGCAGGTGAAATGGTTAAAGGAACAATGGTTACATGGTCAAAAGATATACAACACACATTAGAGGCAGAGCAATGGACAAAAACGTGGAAATCAATAAAATTTATGCGAGCAATTCCATATAAGGAGAATATATATAAGATGTTCTACAGGTGGCATTGGACACCAGAGAAATTAGCAAAATGTTATACAAACAATAAGAATGGTTGGAAATGTAAAAAGAATGTCAGCACATAAATGCACATGTGGTGGAGGTGTGAGAAAGTACAAAGATATTGGGAAAAAATATATCAAATGATAAATGAAATTACAGAAATGCAAATACCATTTTCACCAGAAATAGCTTTATTGAATATGCTTCCAGAAACATATAGTAAAACAAATAAATATGTAATTATATACTTTTTTACAGCAGCTAGAATATTGTTAGCCAAAACATGGGAAAAAGAGGACATACCCTCAAGGAAAGATGTAATAGTTAAAATTTTGTCAGTAGCGGAAATGGATAAATTAAGCTTAACAATACAAGGTAATAGCAAGGAAATATTTGAAAAAAGATGGAAAATGTTTTCTGTATGGCTAGAAAAGGCAAATAAATATGACTCACAAGAATAAGAAATGTAAACCGATGACATGATGTATACTGAAAATTATAAATAAACAGTTAAAAAAAAGAGTGACTCTGCAGTCAGTATGGTGTTGGCCCAGGGTATTTGAATATGGTTTTGAGCTGCATCTTTTTCTGTTCCAGTGTGGGTTTGGTAAAACAACGGAATGCTAGATGCAGAATGGGCCAACGTCACTCACTGTTCCTTCGATGTCTTATTCTTTCTTTCTTTTTTGAAACCCCTGAGAGGGAATTTTATTATTTTTCATGAGACTACTGAACTACAACGAAAAATATAGGGGAGGACGACAACTAGGGATAAAGAAAAGATACCCACACTAACTAAAAACCCAAGAGAAGGAGATCATTTCCGTGTTAAGCTATATGTTAGTAATAAAAGTGTTAGTCACACAATATACTCGTAGAGTTCTTGTTTCATTTCTATGTTAGTAAATTAATTTTTATGAGAGAACTTCTTGAGCATCTTCTTTGCTTCAAAGGGCGATTTACAGAGTCTTTCTGCCCTTACTTCGATTTTCTGTCTCTAAAGTCATATACAGTTTTCACTGCTCCCTCTCCCACTTCACCAACAGAGCCCTCATCCATTCCAGAAGTAGCAGAGTCACTTGATTTTGTTTCTTCATCTTTCAGGTCTTCCTCTGATCCCAGCTGACGTCTCAAAAACTCTTTAGCTTTAAAAAGGGAGTCAATCTTCTCTCTTTTATCATTGATTTTAAAAACGACACCTTCAGGGATCGCCCACCGATATTGAATTCCATTGGTTTGAAGAAATGAGATGAGCTCCTTGTAGCTTTTTCTCTTTTGACGTATTTCAAATGGAATGTCTTTTAAAGTTCTGATGGTTATATTCCCAGATTTCAGTGGATTTGCCGAAGTTGCCTTTAATATTGCATCTCTGGTCTGTCTTCTCGCAAATCTAACCACAATCTCTCCAGGCAGGCTGGGTTTTTTTATATAATTGGAGTATGCCCTCTAGGCAATGTTCCCTCTAAGCTGTGGGGTCTTGTGAACAAAAATTCTACTTTGTGAGCTACTGGCATTAAAGTTGTGAGCAAGAGATTTGGCTGCTGGATAAACTAGTTTGCTCTGGAGCCGTCCTTCCTGAGCCAAGACAAAAATGTGTGAGCCAGAGGCTCAAAAACTGTGAGCTGGCTCACACTAACTCAGTTTAGAGGGAACACTGCCTGTAGGCAGCTTCGATGTCTTTTATTATTTCGTCCGCTGATAAGCCTGTTACTGGAGCGATAATCTCACCCAGAGTCTTCTTCAAATCTTCTTTTTCAGTTTCAGGCAATCCCTGAAATCTAAGAGTCATATTAGCTTTTTCCATTTGAAGCTGTAACAAACGAGTTTCCTGAAGTTTTTGTGTTGTTTTCACATCTGTCACTCTTTTCTTCACTTTCTTATTTGCGGCGTCCATATCTGTAACTTTTCAGTACCTTGCTCCACTTTCTTCTCTGTTTCTGCCAACTGGCGCTGCTGTTGAGCAAAGTTTTGATTCAATGTAGCTAGTTGCTGGTTAATACCACCGAGTTGCTCCATTACCGGCTTCAGCATATCCGCTAGTAACTTCATGATGTCTGCATCCTCTTCCAGTCTCAGACTCTGGCTGCCTGGTTTCGATTTAAACTTTCCTCGTGAAGCCGCCATGTTCCCTCTTTGTTTACAATTTCAAACCGCTTTGCCAGGGCTCGAAAGACTCGTCTTTTCGCTATCGGTACTCAAGTAAGTCTCTCAATATAGTCTCGCTATTTGTTTCCCCCCTACCCCCTTCGCTGCATTGATCTGTCTCTGCGCTCAAGAGGCGTCCCTCCTTGCGCTCTGCTTTTTCCACGGGGGGGGTACTCCGTTTTGTCAAAATAATTCATTTACATCGAACTCACGTTCATTGTTGGTCCTTTCACAGACCCTGCTCTCTCATTCATTGTTGCGCTCAATCTCTTGTGCTTGTCCTGGTCGAACTAGCTTGTACCATATGGTCACTCAGCGGTAGGACCGTCAGGGCGGAGGAAAGCCTCTATTCTCCGGCATCAAGCCGTCGAAGAGGCTAACCCTCAATAGCCCTCTGGCCTGGAACCCATCACAAGGGCTCCGTTGGGGGTGCCGCTTGAGGCTGCACCCCTCCTTGCCGCTGGCATGCTAGTCGCCTCCTCGCAAGTTGGGGAGAGCGACCGCCATTGCCAATCCGCCAACCGGAAGTCCGATGTCTTATTCTTAAGCCATACCTTTCATTCTCTATGTTAAGTTTAAGTTTTGAATTCTAAAAGCTGTTAGTTTTTGGAATGAAGTCAGTGGAAAGCGATGGGAGTAGGTCTGACAACCCTCCAGGTGGCACCTGGAGATCTCCCACTATTACAACTGATCTCCGGACAATCAAGATTCATTCCCCTGAAGAAAATGGCTGCTCTGGCGGATGGACTCTGTGGCACTGTATCCTGCTGAGGTCCCTCCCCTCCTGAAACCCTGTGTAATGATTCCTTATTTTAGAGTGTGTGTGTCTCTTTAAATGTTTGGTTGCAGTGCAGTGAATGCAGAGTACAATGATTGAGAGAGAGAAGTGTGCTGTGATTGGAGTATGACAGAGTGTGGGAGGAGTTGTTCTGTGTGGATCTGTGTAGGTGTCAGTTATAGAAAAGTCAGTTAGATAAATCAGTTGGAATTGTTCAGTTAGTGAGTTCAGTCAGTGAGTGTTCTGATAGTTCTGTGTGGGATCTTAAAGAGTGCAGTATATATGTCTTCAACAGTGAGCCATTAAAGATCTGGAAGGAAGTTAAAATTACCAAGAGCTTAGCCTGTGTGGCTGCCTATGTGAGAGATTCCTGTCAGAGTGGGATCTTAATGTCAAAAGGACAGTGTGTGTGATACATTTGACAGACATATTTACAAGTCCCTTATTCCCAAACAGTTACAGAATAACCAACCTCATATTTTGTTCTTATTTCAATAAATCATCTTTTGTTCAAGTTTATCCCAGAATTCAGCTCTATCCTCAGGACTACATAGATCCCTGAAAAGCCCAGACTCTGGGTCACCTTACCAGCAGCAAAGGAGAAAAGGTTTGGAATTCCTTAAATTCCTAGTGGCAGCAGAAAATACCCAGTTTGCAAAAGCAAAGAACACATATAAAGTGAAAACCAGTCCTCTCAAATAAGAGGCGCCACACCCTGCCCTCCCCGGATTCCACCCCCCAAAACTCCAGGTATTTCCCAAGGCAGAGCTGACAACCATATATGAAAGTCTCTGAACTGAAGGAAGTAGGTAATCCCTAGTGGTGGAGAAATCCAATTTCCATCTATTTTCTGCCTGAAGAGTCAATGGCCCATTCTACATCTAGCATTCGCTCCACTGTTTTACCAAATCCATGTTGGAACAGAAACTCCCCTCTACATTGCATGCCACTTTCACTTTCTTTGATTATCGGATTTTATGGCAGTGTCCAGACTGCATGCCTCTTTCACTTTGTTTGATCTCTCGGTTTTATGGTTACAGTCTGCATAGATTTATGGCCATTTTATGGCCATTCGCCCATGACTTTGCAGTCAGTATGGTGTTGGCCCGGGGTATTTGAATGTGGTTTTGAACCGTATCTTTCTGTTCCAGTGTGGGTTTGGTAAAAGATCACAAAAAGACCATGATATAATTTATAAGGCAGTATTGAAAGAGAGAGAGGCATGTAACCTACCATTCTGTACATGGAAGATCCTATTTATTCTCATGTAAATACAAGGACATCATGTACATCTCATGGGTACATGCAAAACCCAGTCCTGAACAGAGAATGTGAAAACTCTGCATTGACAAGATTAAAAAAGTCACAGAAAGAAGTGGGCCTAGACAGCATCAGGCAAGAAGCTATGCCAGGTACAGTTGGATATTACATTGTTTTACATGCTCCTTTCTGAAAATCCAATGGCAATGGAAGTTTAAGGGTAGCCAAAATGGTAGGAGAGGAATTATGGGCAAGTGAAGGAGAACATGACCAAAGTGAGAAACAATTGGTCATGTCGGCCACAGAAGCATCACTCCACACAATATTGAAACAATTAATAGAGTCTGAAAATTTTCAACCACCTCTTCACACTTATGAGGAGGAGGAGGAGATTGGATTTATACCCCGCACTTCACTTGGCGTCTCAGAGTGGCTTATAAACTCTTTTCCCTTCCCCTCCCCACAACAGACACCCTTTGAGGTAGGTGGAGCTGAGAGAGCTCTTTCCAGAATTGTCCTTGAGAGAACAGCTCTGACAGAACTTTGGCTTGCCCAAGGTCATCCAGCAGCTACAAGTGGAGGAGTGGGGAATCAAACCCAGTTCTCCCAGATTAGAGTCCATGCACTATTGACATAACATTTCAAGAGATCCTATTGCTATCAGATTCTGTGTGAAATTCTTCAAACGCAAGATCACGGAGCATAAAGAATGCCAATATACAGCAAGTGCAAAGGAATCATATTTACAAGGATAGGGAAAGCGGAACCATGGAGCGATCGACACGATTTCTCCTCTAGAGTCCGTCCTGGCCTTATATCCGTAGGCATTTGGATCACGAGGAAATACGTTGGTCACTGTCAGAATGTAACACAGCAGCCAGACCACCAGAATGGCAAGGATGATCTGGAGAGGAGATAAAGAGATGCAGATAGTCCAAACTGCCACCGAAATACTATTGCCAATAAAGAATCTGAAACAGAGAAGCAACTGTAGGAAGACAGACTCCACGTGGCTAAAACATCACTAAACTGTAGCTCAATGTAACCACACTCAAAAGGTCCTGCTGTCCCGTGAGGCCATCTAGTAATTCAAACGAGAAGCGGAATCTGTCCACTCAAATATTAATCTCCATCTGCTTTTGATCTCCTTCCATTTTGAAAGAATTGGAAGTATCTAGAATTGTAGAACTATGGAGAAGCTAGAACAAGATGTTACGCAAACTGGAGAGAGCTTCCAAGTTTAGGAGACTCTTCCGCCCCAGTCATTTTTGTGCAATAAATACTCACAATTGTTGCTCATTCAGAGCACACAAGCTTTTTTGTTGTTGTTCAGTCGCACAGTCGAGTCCGACTCTTCACGACCCCATGAACCAGCTCCCGCCAGGCCTTCCGGTCTTCCGCCGTCCTCTGAAGTTGGCTCAATTTCATGTTTGTTGCATCTATGACACTGTCTAACCATCTCATCCTTTGCCGTCCCCTCCTTTGACCTTCAATCTTTCCCAGCATCAGGGTCTTCTCCAGTGAGTGCTCCCTTCTCGTTTGGTGGCCAAAGTATTTGAGCTTCAGTTTCATTATCTGGCCTTCCAGGGAACAGTCAGGGTTGATTTCTTTTAGGATTGACTGATTTGATCTTCTTGCAGTCCAAGGGACTCTCAAGAGTCTTCTCCAGCACCATTGCTACCCAGCTTCTTTTGAAGCATAGTGCAGTGGTTAGACTGGGATCTAGGAAACTGAGGTTCAAATCATCATAGTACCATAGAAGTTCGTTGGGTGACCTTGAACCACATAGAACATCTTAATTTAAATCTTAATTTAAAATCAGAGCCTTACCCTGGAATTCTACCATCGGCTATTGCTGTTACTGACTGACATCTGTTAAGGATAATACTTGGAAATGTGTTTGTTTCGCCGTCTGACCTGCAGCATCTATGTATAGCTCTTGAGAATTGTTGTATGATTTTATTCTGTTCTTAAATTCTGTATGTAAGCTGCCCTGAGCTTGCCTTGGCGGGGAGGGCAGGCTATAAATCTAACAAACAAATAAATGAATAAATAAAATGAGGAAATGGAGAACCACGTATCTGACCCTTCAGTTCTTTGAAAGAAAGCTGGGAAGCTGTTCTCCTGTGTTAGGCATTTTCTTTACATTCAAAACTACAGTAATTTGTCACTGAGAAAAACGACATTCTTTCTGCAGAAATTCTAGGGCCTTCCCGCCTCCTCATTTCCCTCACTTGTGCATTCCTGTTGCTTTGGGGGCAGGGTCTGTTGCACTCAGGGGTTGTTTCGTAGAAAAAGAGCTAGGGGAACTCATTAACATAACTCATTAGCATATGCCACACCCCCTGACATCATCGGAAGTGTGTCATAAGGCCACACCCCCTGACATCACCAGAAGTG
Source organism: Gekko japonicus (assembly GCF_001447785.1). NCBI lineage: Eukaryota > Metazoa > Chordata > Lepidosauria > Squamata > Gekkonidae > Gekko > Gekko japonicus. The sequence goes on along the minus strand of NW_015165842.1, from coordinate 822,180 downwards.
TGTCATAAGGCCACACACCCCGCCCCCAACGGTCCCGGCCGCCGCCGCCAGCCTTGCAGCTCCACTGCCTAGCCCCACGAGGGGCCCGGCGGTGGGCCTGCAAGGCCAGCGGGAGTGCAAGGAAGCCCCGCAAAGGCCCTCCCTGGCCCCAGGCAGGCAGGGGTGGGGAGAGGCAGGGAGGAAGCAACTTACCCTCCCTCTTCTCCTGCCTCCTCCTGGCTGAATGAGGGCCGGAAGTGGGGCGGCCGGAAGCAGGGGGCGGGGCTTCATCATGTGCCCCACCCCCGTACCTCACCCGGGGGAACTGCAATCCCCCGTGATCCCCCCCGAAATGACCTCTGGTTCCACTTGTGTTTTGCTCCCTCTAGTGGTTGTTTCGATATCACATTGCTTTCTATCCAGCATATCTCCCTGCAGATTTAAACTGCAGGTTTTTATACCAGACATAAAGCAATGTAATATTGAAGTGACCACTAGAGGGAGCAAAACACATGAGGAAGAGAAAAAAAAACCCTGAAGCAACAGGAACACACAAGCGAGGAAAAGGAGAATGTGGAAAAGCTCCTATACCACACCACTGTAGTTGGTTGCAAAAAGTCACATGCCCTGATTGGTTATTATGAATGCCATAGCAACTAGTGACAAAAGAACACAGCTCCATGCTCCCAAGCTACACCCAGTTTCAATGCTTTCTTTGAATTTGTATTAAGTTAAAAGTGGAGAGGCTGTGCTTCTTACAGCTATGGCAAGATGCAACATATAAGAAATAGAACAAGACTGTCAACAGCAATGTGAAATCAGCTTCTGTACCATGAAAAGCTGTCCCCATTAACAAACGGGATATCACTTACTGGGAACATCTTGAAGATCTGTATCCGGAACAGGATGCATCCTTTCCCACATTTGTAACCAGGGAGGAGAAAAGTGACTTTTCGCAGGTACTGGGCAAATAAAACGATTAAAAAAATCGACCTGTTCCAAAGAGAAAAGGAGTGCTGAAAGGCAGAAATCCCAAGTAATCTGGGAACACAGTCAACATGGTAATTAGGACTAATTCATGCAATTTAACCATCATTAAGTTCCTGTAAACATAATGCTCTCAGGCCAACTTTTACTTCTACATTAAAAACAAAAACAGAAATCAGCACGAGCAGCTAAGTCACATGAACAGACCCTCAGTCTACAAAGAACAATAAACAGGCTTTTCTTACTGGGTTGCACAGAAAAGTTCAACAGCACTCGGAAGGGAAGTGGTCCAGTTTTCTAAAATGATTTTAGTAATTTCCATCTGCACAGTGGAGTGCTTAGTTCTTTTCTTTCTTTCCTCACCCCTAAACAACTACAATTTGCATACAACAGGATACTGGCCATCACTGATGATAAACTTTGTGTCTGAGGACCAAACAACATGTGACCCAGGGCTCTTTTTGTAGAAAAAGCCCAGCAGGAACTTATTAGTATAATAGGCCACACCCAACAGCAGAAACTCATTAGCATAATAGGCCACACACCCCAACAGCACAGTTCATTCGCATATTAGGCCACACCCCCATGTCTTCCGTTGACTTGCCCAGTTGCCCCACAGCTGCGGGATCCCTGGCAAGCTGGCCCTTAAATGCCTCCCCGATCCTTCCAGGGCCCCCCCCGGCCGGCGTGCTTCGGAGTCGCTGGGGGGGGGGGTTTGTTCTCCAGGCCTTCCCTCTGTAGCCACGAGCACAGATGTTTTAGCTGTAGTGGGCGTGGCCAACTCTGAAGCCAGCCGGAACTCCATTCCTGTGCGTTCCTGCCCAAAAATAGCCCTGCATGTGACACTGGGGAGGTGTGATTGAATGCCTGTCTTTTTCACTGCCAGGGCTAAAGACATCACAAAAGATCCCCCTTTCCTCAGCCTAACAACCTGAATTCATATCATGTCTCCCCATCCTCGCTTTGTTTTCAGTCTACATGGGGGTTTCAATCACAAGTCCTCAATGTACTTGTAGTTTAGACCTGATTCTGCATCTAATGTGTGACATCCCAAGTAAGTTGCATCCACACGACCCTTAAATGGTTCAGCCTCACTGGTTTCATTGGTATTTAACATCTACTTTCCCCCCCTGTATCTATTTTCAATCAATCCATCTTTATCCCATTAGCAAGAAAAGCCATAGCAGCAATACAAAGTGAAATGCAAATGTCCAAGAAGGCAAAATCTGCAAAATAATAAAATAATAAAAATTGGAAATTTTTATAGAAAGTATTAAAATACAAAGTCGTCATTAAAAATATGTCTAATAAGAAGAAAGGAAGAGTATGCAGTCCAGAGACAAATGACAAGTGACCCAGAGTGGAGCAGTCAACAGTTAGACATACTTTGGTCAGCGCATCCCATCATCTTTGTACCCTTTAGGATGGTGGCAGCAAATCTCACCCTTTGGAAAGTAATGAATGTGTCCCTCTCTGCCGAGAATATGACTAGTTTCTCCTGATCTGACCTTCCCGGGGAAGCAGGATATTACGGTCTGCAAAAATCTACTGCGTTCATCATATCTTGGACATTGGGGTGTGATCTGGGACAACTTTTTTTCTATGCTCATACAATTTGGTACGCACAAACGCTTCACTAGATTTTTCAGAGTTTGCTCACGGAAAAATCGGTGCATTGTCCTGTTCACATGAAATAGTTAGCACATGCTCTCGTGTTATATATCTAGTTGATATATCAAAACTGGGCGACTGAAAAGGGCTCTCCTTTCAAAATATTCGCAACTGAAAAACCAGCCATCTATAGCTGTACTTGTTGCTTTGTTTGAGTTCGCCTGGCAGCCGGGAGAGTGAGACGATGAGGGTTACGGTGGCCAACCTCCATGTTATGTACGTGGACCGCCACCAGGGGTCCGCGGCACAGGCAAGAGCTTGGATCCTAGAACAATGGAAACCTCGGATCCCGGATCCCCCAGCCCCAACCAATAGCCACCTTGGCGGGACATTCAAACCCTCCAATGGGAATGGGGGGGTTCTGGGTGGATATGTATATAGTTGGCCCTGTCGGCCGTTAGTCCTTTAGTCTTTGTCTGTGTTAAGTACAATAAACGTGTGCTACAGTATGTCGTCGTCTGAGTCCTCCATGCAGCGAACCCAGTACTTTTCACTCCACATGGGGCTAAGAGATCTCCCAATTTGACAATTGATCTCCAGAAAACAGAGATCAGTTCCCCGGAGAAAAGGGCTGCTTGGGAAGGTGGACTCTATGATGGAAACTTTTCCGCATTTGCCTGCCACTCTGGATTTCCTCAGTGTTCGAGTTGAAGCAATTTAAGTCCATGGCAAAATTGCATCCAAATAACTCGGGGCAACAGCGGGCTGAAACTGGGCTGACCACTGAAGGGAGGTAATGTAATGCAGAATGGGGGGAAAACCCGGAGTAAAAAGAAGACTGAACTCGATTTTAGTGCAGAATGGGGAAGGTAAAGGTAAAGGTTCCCTTGCTCGAAAGCCAGTCGAATCCGACTCTAGGGTTGCGGTGCTCATCTCCGTTTCAAAGCCGAAGAGCCAGCGCTGTCCGAAGACGTTTCCGTGGTCATGTGGCCGGCATGACTAAACACCAAGGCACACGGAACGCTGTTACCTTCCCACTGAAGTGGTACCTATTTATCTACTTGCAATTTCTTGCTTTCGAACTGCTAGGTTGGCAGGAGCTGGAACTAGAGACGGGAGCTCACCCCGTCTTGCGGCACCCGGTAAAAAGAAGGCCGAATTCAATTTCAGTGCAGAATTGCTTGGAGGACACCACGGCGAACATGGATTAAAAGGAGAGTCCAGAAAGGGACTATGGCGTTGCATTTCTGCTGAACTCCCTCCCCTCCCCAAACTCCGCCCTCCATAGGCTCCACCCCCCAAAATTGTTTCCCAGTCCAGAGCTGGAAACCTAATTGGGTGTATTTGGGTAACTGGCCAATTTCTATATCCGCAATTCGTCCCTCAGCGACTTCAGTTCTACAAGGTGGGATGTTTCCACACACACACCCCAAATCAGTTTTACAGTACAGAAATTAGAATACAGAAATGGAGCAGTATAGAAAAACAGGTGACCTACAGTGCTGCGATGCCCCAGTGTGATCCGGCTCTGTCCCCCGCAGCTTGGAACACGGAGAGACCTATTAAGGAGACAGTGGGTGTGACTGTGAGGGGACCAATGTAGCTGAGCAGCGCCCCAGGGAGGCCCACCAGTCCAATTACCACTTCCACCAAGCTAGAAACGATGATTGCTCCTTGGATCTATGGAAGAATGGGGGGGGGGGACAGATGGAATGAAATTGACAGGGACAGAAAATGGGACGTTAAAACACATCTAACCAAGCTACATCTCACAGGAGGAAACAATTGTCACCAGAAACACTAGATTGTGAGCTGGCTCCTAAGATGCTGTTCCGCTGATGGAATGGCCGTTACATTGAATCATAGAATCATAGTTGGAAGGGACCTCCGGGGTCATCAAGGGCAGCAGCACTTCCATGGGTGCAGGAAAGGAGCGTGATTTCTACCAATTGCCCCTCCCACCACTAACCCCCTCTTTGCCTCCCATTCTGTTAGGAACTTCCTGGAGATTTGGGGGTGGAGCCTGGGGAGGGTGGGGTTTGGGGAGGGGAAGGACCTCAGTGGGGTACAATGCCATAGGGTCCACCCTCCAAAGCAGCCATTTTCTCCAGGAGGAACGGCTCTGTGTAGTCTGGAGATCATCTGTAATTCCAGGAAATCTCTGGGCCCCACCTAGAGGCTGACAACCCGCAGGGCTCTCTTTGTAGTAGGAACTCCTTCGCATATTTGGCGACACACCCCTAATGTAGCCAATCCTCCAAGAGTTTACAGAGCTCTTCTTACAGGGACTACTGTAAGCTCTTGGAGGATTGGCTACTACATTAGGGGTGTGTCGCCTAATATGCAAAGGAGTCCCTGCTACAAAAAGAGCCCTGCCGGTACCTATTCCTTACAAGTCCCTTGAATGCCCACGGAGCAGAATTTCACGGGACTCAGGGGGTTGCAGCAAAAGAGGGAAGCAGGGAAGACCTGTTGCACCAGCTTCCAGTGCTTTCGAATCCCATCTTCTGTATTATGCAAAACAGTATGCAAAACAGTAACATTTGCTTGGGTGTACTTAATTTGCCCACACCTGGATTATCCAGGCGAACCCATTCTTGTAAGATCTTGGAAGAAGTGTTAGTACTTGAATGGGACACCGCCAAGGAAGTCTGGGGGGTTGCTAGGCAGAGGCAGCAATGGCAAACCAGCTCTGAACGTCTGAATGTTTCTTGCCTTGAAAACTCTGTGGGGTTGCCATAAATTGGCTGCAACTTGACGGCCCTTTCCACCACCAATTTAACAAAGGAGATTTCAATTCTTGTTATGCTTTCTTCCTCCTTGCCAACGCAGGGGTTTTGGAGTTGATGGGCCTGTGTGTAGGAGGGTTGTGTATGATGCAGAGAGGGTAGGAAATTACATAGAACAAGGAGGACAAGTGAGTGATGTTGTCTTTAATCCCAGGGACTATCCTAGGCACTCCCAGGCTTTACATGTCCTTAGCAAAAAAAAAAATGCATCCTGTTTAGATTTTTTTTTCTGCCCTGCAACAGTGATCATGAGAAATAGGGATGAGCACAAACCGACACACAAACTAAAGTTTGTCACAAATTTTGGCTAGTTTGCTGTTTATGAAGCGATGTTCGCAAACTAAAGAGCAGCCACAGACTTCCACGAATTTTAAAGCAATTCATGGCTGTTTGTGGAGGTTCATGAAGAGCAGAAAGCAGTTTAGAATTGGCCTTTTGAGTATATGAGGTCATGTCCTGAAAGCAGAAATATGAGCTCCCGTTCTGAAAGCATATCTGACTTGGCCCTTTGAGTATATGAGCTCCCATCCTGAAGCAGAAAACAGAAACTCCTGCTTTCTGCTCTTCATGAAAAACAGCTGAGTGGTGGGGAGCTGAAAGCCGAGGTTTAAGTGGCTCTGAGCTATTTAATCCCCTGCTTTGTGCTTCTTGCCACTCAGCTGTTTGATTTAAGTGGCTCACAGCCATTTCACCTTCTGCTTTATGCTTCCCACCGCTTTTTGAGGGAGCAGAAAGCAGGGGGTAAAATGGTTTGAAGCCATTTAAACCCCTGCTTTCTGCTCCCAAAAAGGGACAGGGAGCAGAAAGCAGGGTCATGAACCAGTTCAGTTTGCAAACCGATGTATCAATTCATAGTTCAGTTTGTGATTCAGCCACAAACCACAAACTGAACCGCAAAAATACGGTTTGTGCCCATCCTTAATGAGAAACTTGCTCTGATTCCGAAGCCCTCCTATGAAGGAACAGGCTGTATGAAACAAAGGGAATCTTACACCCCAAGCAAAGCTGGCAATGCCAACCATCTGTCTGTGGATGCATGCCAGTTCCCAGTCCAGCCAGGGTCTCCTCCACCACTCTAAATATATACAGCTGAATTATAATGTTTGGAAATATTTCAGAGTACATTTTCCTATATGTTTAAAGCATCATTAGGATGGCAGAGAAAAAATACGAAGTACTTCTTTCTTGAGTCGTTTCCTTGAAAGGTCTGAGTTTTCAAGGGAAAAGACATACAGAAATTTTACTTGGGAAAGGAACATGACTGAGCACTTCAACAGGGAAGATCTCTGTCAGGTAAACAGAATTCCTGCCAGCTACTGTCCAAAGACTTCCCATATCAAATGTATTTGGATTTTCCGTGCATATACCGCAATGGGATTAATTCCAAAGCACTTCTGTGAAAGAAAGCTATTATACGAAGGGCCAAGCTAACCGTGACTTTTTTCCTGGATTGGGCCTGGGTTCTCCCAACCTGACTCCCAGTCCCTTCAGTCAGACAACAGTTTCTTCACCCTCCACTTCACAGACACAAGCATTGTTTCTCCCAACCTGCAATGGCTCTGGAAAGTGATGTTATTTGCGGGGGGGGGGGGATAATGAGCCCCTAGGCCATTTCAGGAGGAAGTCTGAAGTCCCTTCTTCCCTCACTCTGTGGTCCCAATCCAAACTGGATCCTGAGGCATTTAAGAAATTACTTCCCAGAAGTTGGTTGAGGGAACCCTGGGGGAAAACACCACATCTGACTTGGCCATTTGAGTATATGAGCTCCCGTCCTGACAAAGATTGCTGCATTGGACTTGGATCATCCCTTGGCAGGCTAGAGTTCTGGTTCAACTTACCTCTCTCATCCTTGGTTGCCAGATGTGAGAGGTTTGGAGGGGTAATGTCCAGTTTCCATAGACCTCCTCTGCATAATGAAGCAAGAAAGGTAAATATACACTGGAGCAGAAACCATGGGGGGGGGGGAACAGCATTAAGCAACTTGCTTGATAGGGGAACTGAGAGGATTCTTCAGTAATCTGAAGTCTGAGGGGTCAAGGAAGTGTTGATAAATTTGGATAACAATTCCTCTATTTCTTGGTAACTTGCTTTCACAAGCCAAGAAGGGCAAGGATCCAATTTGCAAATGGTGGCCTCCGGGGAAACAGTGCTGGAAGTATGGCATCTGTAACCCAATGGTGCAGAGAATTTTGTCTTTATTCTGCTTCCCTGAATATTAGGTGGCACCTGGAGATCTCCCGCTATTACAATTGATCTCCAGATGACCCAGATCAGTTCCCCTGGAGAAGATGGCTGCTTTGAAGGGGGGACTCTATGTCACTGTACCCTGCAGAGGTCCCTCCCCTCCCCAAACCCCGCCCTCCCCAAGGCTCCGCCCCCAAATCTCCAGGTATTTCCCAGCCCAGAGCTGCCGACCCTGCTCAACATTCAATCAGGTGCAGATGTGTGACAAAATTCTCCTCAATGCACAGCGAACCATTAAAGATGATCCGCCTACTATATGGGCGATTTCGCACTAGAGCTGCCTCGCTGTTGCGCCGCCGTTTGCCCCGACACAAATACGTCAATTTCACACCCGAGGCTGCGGGGCTGCATTTGACCTGCAGCTTCGCCCGAATCCCTCCACAGTTTTGTGATCCTCAAAAACCAGGATCACGAAACTGCGGGGGAAATCGGGCGAAGCCGCGAATCAAAATGCAGCCCCACCGCTTCGGGTGTGAAATTGACATATTTGTGTCGGGGCAAACAGCGGCGCAACCGCGAGGCAGCTCTAGTGCGAAATCGCCCTATGTTACATGCACAATATCCACACACAAAAAAAAGAGGGCGGAAACCCTTTCAAACAAACGTACAAAAGTACAGAATGGTGTAACATATATGTGTAAAAAAGAAAACCCTGCTCAGATAACCACTTTGAGCCCACTCATTGAAAATGATAAACATATTCAAATAATATATACAATAGATAGGGTTGCCAGCCTCCAGGTGGTTATACAAACAAATAAACAGAATAATCTTTGGTTTTCACTACAGCTAGTCCTGAGCTCATTCCATCTATTGCAGGGGCATCGAACTCATTTCTTACGAGGACCGGATCTGATAGAAAGGTCACTTTGTTGGGCTGGGCCATGTGTGCCATAAAATATAATGTCAGGTACCAGAGATATAAACTGTAAGGACAGCAGCTGGTAAGCTCTGAGTTGGTGTATCCTCAGTGCAAGGCCCCATGGGCTGGGAGGGGGGTGCAGAGGAAAACCCACATGGGAGGGCTGGAGAGGCAGCAGTGCAGTGCTGGGCAGATGCTCCCAAGATGCTAGACTGCTGAAGCCACAATCACAGTGGCTCTGCCCACTCTTCCCTGAGCAGTCTCCTTTCCCCTCCCTTACACTAGTTGCTTGGGGACCGCATAAGAGCCCTGGATGGGCCACATCCGGCCCCCGGGCTTTATGTTTGACACCCCTAGTCTATTGCGAGCTTCCTTCTGAAAACTCTTCTCTGCACCACGAGCCGGTGACCACATCAATCTGAAGAGAGACTTGTACTTTCAAGGACTATTCGTTCACTATTCAACTGGTGCAGTTGTCATTTAGGCATGCTGGCAAAACCATTTGTTATGTGTGTTAATTTTGGTTGTAAGTAGAACAGTATAAGAAGACAGTCGTCTCTAGCGCGATTTGTACAGCGCGACAGATTGTTCCGTTTATCTTGGTTGCATAACTGCATTCACTCTGGTTCCATTTTTGTGTGTTTGTTAGCCTCCAGGTGGTGGCTGGAGATCTCCTGAGATTTCAACGGCTCTCCAGGTGACAAGGGTCAGTTCACCTGGAGAAAATGGCTGCGATGGACGGTGGACTCTGTGGCATTATATCCTGCTGAGGTCCCTCCCCTCCCCAAACCCCGCCCTCCTCAGGCTCCACCCCCCCATACAACAAAACCAACAGTATAAAAAAGCAAGTAAAAAAAAAGCCAAGGGACATAAAGACAGCATAAAACAACACCGGGCAAGCTAAAGTTATATTCATAAAAGATCCTTAGGCTAGAAGAATTCCATAAAAATAATTTGAAAAGGTGGAACCCCTCAGTTAAAAACCCAGGTAAAAAGAAATGTTTGGCCTTGAGGGCCTAAAAGAAAGGAAAATAAACATTGGGTGAGCCTCAAAGTGGAGTGCATCCCAAAGGTGAAGAGTGGGGCTCCCAGCTTTATGTTGGGAAACATCTGGAGATTTGTGGGGTGCAGCCTGAAGAGGGTGGGGCTTCGGGGGAAGAGGGACTTCAATGGAATATAATGCCACCGTGCCCACCTTCCAAAGCAACCATTTTCTCCAGGGGAATGGGTCTCTGTTGCCTGGAGATCAGTTGTAATCCCAGGAGATCTCCAGCCACCGCCTGGAGGTTGGCAACCCTAGCAAGGAGACACCACCACTGGGAAAAGACCGGTCGCTGGTCGCAGCCTGCCTCACCTCTGCAGGTGACAGCAGACAGCAGGGTCTGAGAAGAGGGTGATGTTGCATCACCCACCCTCCTGCAGGATAAACACATCTGAATTACCTTCAGGAGGACATTTCCATTTTTCAAGGGCCAGGATAGATTTGGCAGGCACTAGGAATGCTAATGCACTGGCTTGAAACAGAGGAAGTCTGGATGGCCAAAAGAGAAAGAGCTTTATTAAGTACCATTCACTGCTAAAGCGATCTTCAACCCCTGGGCTGGGACATCCAGGTGGATCACAGAGTCCCATCTACTGGGCCATGACCTGCTATAAAGTAATCATTTCCCACCCATCTCTGCTATTTTTGAAGGACCTGCTGCTACTACAGGGAGGGATGATGGGTTCTATGCCTCCCGCCGCTGAACATGTGCTAAGAGGAACAGGAGCACAGCAAAGCTAGGTCCTTCAGCACTAGAGAGCATTCCTCCATGACTATGCTCATTGGCTTCTTCTGCAGTATGGTAACACCTCCTGGTGCTCATCTTGTTTTTCTTTCCCCCCACTCTTGCAATGTAACTCCCAGCAGAGTTACACCCTTTTAAGTCCACAGAAGTCAATGGGGTCCCCATACTACCACCTGGGGGGGGGGTTTACAAGTGGGCCCTGGGTCTGGAAAGGTTGAAGACAACCATGCTACTATACGTTGCTCCCTTTAAGATCACAGAGGTGATAGCCTACCTGATTCCTACTGTGGTTTGGATTAGAGTCGTGATTCCCACGCAGCTAAAGATGGTGCCAATGAGCTGGCTGATGGTATACTGGTCCTTTCCTACACACAGAGACTCTGCCAGGAGGAAGGGGACTGCTATGGTGCCGCTGAAACACGTCAAATAATGCTGGAGGAACAATTGGGTGGTTGGGGACAAAACAGCACATTATTTAGATGCATTCCCTAAACTGGAATATCTCTGCCTTACAGGCCCTGTGGAACTGCACTAGATCCTGCAGGCACAGGGCACGGATGTCATTTGGCAGAGAGTTCCACCAGGCTGGTGCCAGGGCCTATTTGGTTGAGGACAGCCGGATGTCTTTCAGGCCAGGGATCAACAGAAGGTTCTTCTCCCTAGAGCGTAGTGCTCTTCTAGGGGTATACCAGGAGAGGTGGTCCCATAGATACGTTGGTCCCAGACCATTTAGGGCCTTAAAGGTTAATACCAGAACCTTGAATCTGATCTATGTGCCCGCCTTACAATCCCATCCCCCTCTCAGCATCCTTAAAAATAAGCATGCATATTGTGCTGCCCCCAGTCAGCGTTAACTGTAGTTTAGTAAAACTGCTGTGTATCTTTAAGAGCAGTTGCACCTGGGAATTGTAGTCTCAGTTAGGGGTCCCAGAAGCTTCCCTCTGACTGGCTCATTAAGAGTAATTTCCTGAGCTCAGAGGTGTGAAGATAGGAGTTTTATTGTTCTTTTCCATTTCTTTGTCCATCAACCCTTACTGCAAGGAGAGGGGAAGCCCATCTCTTTTCTCACCACGGCCATAGTATTGACCTAGATCAGAAAGATGTAACTAGGGCTGCCAAATCCCCCCGGGGGGCAGATTTCCCCCCGCTTTGGAGGCCCGATTTCCGCCCCCGCGGAATCGGGCCCCAGGGGAAACCCCAGCCCCACGTGCACGTCACCCGGATGTGACGTCGCACGCTGGGGGCGAGGCCACAGCCATTTGAGGGGAAAACTCTATGTTTTCCCCTCAAATGGCTGTGGCCTCGCCCCAGTGTGCCCGGTGTCATGACGTCACATCTGGGTGATGTAGACGCGGCGCGCGCTTGGCGCACGTGCGCACCAGGAACTGCCCAGGAGTCCCCCGCCAAGGAGGTGAGTGCTATTTGGCAACCCTAGATGTAACGCTCTATCCAGCTATCAGCTCAATTGTGAGTAAATGATCTACTGAATGCATGTGAAGTTAAATAAAGACAATTTAAGCTCTCTTCAGTGTCTGTGTTTGTGACTCACACCTGGAAAGCGTTTGCCTCAGCTGCAGCTCACGCTAGACAGGACGTTTGTACACACATTTCTATCATTCTGCAGAATGTGCAAAACATTAATGTTCATTTTTCAAAAAAGAGACTCGAATTGTAGTAGAATGGAGCAACCCAGGAGTGCACCTTTATAATGGAAAGGGACGGTAGTCCACTGGAATGATTACTGCAGGTATCACCTGCATTTACTGCATTTTTTTACACTTTGTAATCCACTTTCTGTATTGTTTACAGTATATCTTGATTTAGATAGTTTGTTGTTCACATTTGTTCTCTAATTCTGCAATCTTAATTCTAGTGCATGGCTCATTCGTCGTTTTATGCTGTCTGTCTGCACTGTTTTGTATTCTGTGACCTCAATGAGAAAGGCAGGCTATAAATAAAGCAAAATCCACCCCACCCCCCCAGCTGAGGTTTGGGAGGACACCCATACAAGCATCAAACCTGCCGCTGGGTAGATATACCGACTCTGTGATGCGAATGGATCTCCCACCATGGGTTTGGCATAAAGCAACTGATCTGGTGGTGGCCAGGCTCTATGCCAACAGAATTTAAATGTTTCACAGTGGGCACTAATAGTTAGGACCCCAATACCTGCATCCAGTATGAAGTCTCGGGCAGGAAAAGTTCGTAACACTGCATTTGGGACTACGGGATGCTATTGGGATTATTTATTTATTACAACAACATAGGCCCCTGCCACGCGGCAGGGAAAACACAAGGCGAAGCGCGGCTAAAGAGAGCCGCATCAAAAAAGATACGCGCGAGCAAGATCCCACGGATCCCGTGCACCGCGCGCCGTTGCTCCCCGGCACGATCACATGCTGGGGAGGAAGAGTCGGAGGCAAGGGGGAGGCCGCCGAACTGCGCATGCTCAAGCATGCGCAGTTCGGCCGGAGGCCGGGATGTGCCGCCGCAAGGACGCGCGGCCGATCCCACGGCCGGTTTGAGCCGCTCTACTTCGCAAGAACCACCCAGGTAGGTGGTTCTTTTTAGTGCGGGTTTTCGCGCGGAAGAGACAGATCGGGGACGGACAGGCAACGATTCCCAGATGTTGCTGTGGGATCGCGCCCGTTTGATCCGCCCCTGTTCTGTCTCGCTCCCGGACCAAAACCCCTCATATGAACGGGGCCATAGTTATGCCTTTCCATCTTTTCACACACAAGGGAAGTTTATTATTTATTTATTATTTTATCTTATTTATAGACTGCCCTCCCCTGTGTACAGGGCTCAGGGCGGTGAGCGACATCTCAAAGCATTCCAATAAAAGCTATACAGTCAGTTTGACAAATAAAAAACACACTAATTATTATCCTATTTCAGATGGCGTTTTAAATTGGTTGTGCATGGGGGGGAGGAAAGAAGGAAGAGGCCAGGCTTGGTGGGAACTGTTGCTGTCCTCAACCATAGCCCTGGTGGAACATCTCTGCCTTACAGGCCTTGCGGAACTGCACTAGGTAGGGTTGCCAAGTCCCCCTGGAGGGCAGGGATTCCCCTGCTGAAAGGGCCCCCAATCCGCTGGTCTGGATCCGGCCGGTGGGGGAAACCCCACCCCCGAAGTGGCCCGATCAGGCTGACGTGCCCGGCGCCATGACATCGCCCAGAAGTGATGTAATCACACTGGGCACGTCACCGGGCAACGCTCTAGCAATCACCCTGAAAACTCTATGGTACCATTGAGTTTTTAGAGCGATTGCTAGAGTGTCGCCTGGCGATGTGTCCAGCATGATTACGGCACTTCCGGGTGTTATCATCACGGCGCGCACTATGCGAATGAGCGAGTGTCCCAGAACGGGACGAAGTCTCCCCCGCTGCAAAGAGAAGGTGACTTGACAACCACAGCACTAGGTCCCGCAGGGCTCGAATGCCATGTGGCAGGGAGTTCCACCAGGCTGGTGCCAAGGCCAAAAAGGACATCCAGAAAAAACCCAGAAAAACCGGAAAAAACTGGTTGAGGACAGCCAGATATCTTTCAAGACAGAGATCACCAGAAGATTTTTCTTCCCAGAGCAAAGTGCTCTCCTGGGGGTATACCTGTAACTACATAATTTACACAATTAGACTGAAATAATCTGTCATTCGAAAAACAACAATAAATACAAATAAGGCAGGAACCAAGAGAATAGCATTGTGTACATTTCAGTATACCAGAGTTGTTGTTTTTTAAATGCATTTGAAAATATTTTTTAAACAAATTAAAGCCCAGGGGGTAAGGGTGCCAGCCTCCAGGTGGGATCTGGGGATCCCCCAGAATTACAGCTCATCTCCAGACTACAGAGATCAGTTCCCCAGGAGAAAACGGATGCTTTGGAGGGTGGACTCTATGGCACTGTACCCTACTGAGGCCCCTGTCCTCCCCAGGTGCCACCCTAAAATCTCCAGGAATTTCCCAACGTGAAGCTGGCAACCCTACCCCCCCCACCCCCTGCCAGTAGCCAGGGGGCACCTGGCCATCCTCACAGGGGAAAGCAAATACAATGAGCAAGGCAAGTACGGTTACAGGGCAGTCCTGTGCAGTTAATCCATTCTAAACCCAGAATGGAGTAACACTGCATAAGATTGCACTGCCAGTTATCATCAATCAACAAACCAGATTATTTTATCATTGTAAGCAGTACAATGTCTCCTAGGGGTATACCTGCCGTCTTCCAGTAAAGGCACTCCCTAGCCTTCTTTAACAATAGGGCTGTTAGGAGAAATGCCAGGCAATGAAACCCGAACACTTACAAAGGGTGCCTTTTGTCACGGTCGTTACAGAAACAAGAAACAACGAAGATTAGTTCGGCTGATCGCACAGAGACGTTCACAAGGAATGGCTGCGCCGCTTTGGCCTAATCCCAAAAGCCTAGATGCAGATGGCGCTCGATCGGTTTGTTACCTGAAATCCCAGTAGGATACAGAGATACCACGGCGGCACATCTTCAAGCAAATAGATCATATCAAAACCCTTCTGTTCCTGGGGTGCGGCTGGCCCTGCATGATTCCCAACGCCATCTGCTGCCTTTTGCTGAAAAACAAAGAAAGACTTGAGAGCACAGAAGAAAGTGGGATGCAGGAAGAGCTTGTGGTCTAGGTTAAGCAGGGTTGCCAGCTCTCCTCCCCAAATCCTGCCCTCCCTAGGCTTGAACCCCCAAACATCCTGGAATTTCTTATCCCAGAGTTGGCAACTCAATAAGTTACAAGCCAAGCTTTTACCCTGATAGAATTTATGGTGAAGATGAAATGCTGGCATTTCCCTTTCAAGCAAGGAGATCTTAAGACTAAATAAAGGCTCTGTGTATTGAATGTATCATCATCATATCATCATCAGTGTGTGTGGCTTTAAAGGAGCCCCAAAGAACTGCTTTCTGTTTTCTCCACAAGGCCTGTATAGGAGAGGCTTCACATGGGTCTTGTGTTTTGGTGCTGAGGTTGTCTCAGCCCTTTTCCGCAGTATCTGTCAGCTAGCTGCCATTTTATGTTGCTTCTGTCCTTCCGTTCCCGCTTGCTCGCAGCTCAGCAGCTTTGCGTAAACATTGCCTCGGAGACCGTGGGAGCTGGCTCGGCTAGACGGCGTTATCAGTCTGGCCTTGTAAGGATGGGAGGGCTTGCAGTCCACCACTGGTGTGAATCTTTCTGCTCTCAGGGGCCCTGCGAGTCCCCCGCTCATTATGTAACTTCCCGCCGGGAGAAATCCCCCCGCGCGCTCGAAGTTCATTTGCTTAGCTATTCGCCTCGTCTGGCTATATGCACGGATGTTCCCACCCTATAATTATTCCTAACAATAATTCTGTGGATATGGTACCGGTTTTGTACTCTAATAAAGCATAACGCTTCTCAGGAAACGTGTGTGAAGAGTTACTTGCTGTGGAACCTGACAGTATCAAGTTCCCTTCTGCCTGCTCCATCTGCAGGTTTCCCTGATTTCCGCAGATGTTTTTGCAGTCCCAGGCAAAAACACGCAGTTTGCCCCCTCTTGCGGCACAGCATGGGGATTCACGAAGACAGCGAAGACAAATGCTGCAGAGCAACAGGAGACAAACTGCGCGTTTTTGCCTGGGACTGCAAAAAAATCTGTGGAAATGAGGGAAAGTAGCGGAAGAATACAAGTGAAGGCACGGGGAGAACCATCCCTGCGGAAAATGTCTCAGAGTGTACTGGTGGGTTCTCCATTAGTAAGTATTCTCTCCCAGCTGCAAGCAGTAAATGTTAGATCGCCGCTAACAAAGAACCGGAGAGTGATTTCAACAAAAGTGATCAGCTTTATTGTAGGTACAAACAAGCGCTTGAAAGAAGTCATAACCAGAACAACTTAACATTGGGAGCTAGGCTCCTTTTAAACATTCCCGGGCTAATGTAGCCACGCCTATTTACAATAAACAACCAATGAGGTTGTGCGGATAACGTCCAATGAAAGTCCTTCCCTCGCAGGGAATTGGTATAGTTCTGATTGGTCGCTGTTGTGGAGCGACCAATAGCAAGTTGGCTCGGAGGAGCTTTCCTCTGGCTCGAGCTTATCATGGAGAGTTAACGCGGCGATTCATGTAAGCCTTTTCAAATACACCACAGTAAAGGGACCTGTTATTGAAGCTACCACAGTCTCCTGTGTGTTGGCTACTACAGAGCAGGACTGAAGGGTGATCCGGCTGGCAGCAGTATAAGTATGGCCACCCCCTTCTCCCTCACACCTCTGAGGATACTACAGAGAGTACGGAGGCAGCCAAAAGGAAGAGGGCAAGGTTTTTGCCTTCATGGAGAGAAAAACAAGGCCTATAGTAGCAGTCACTAAGAGAGTGTACTTATGAATCGATTAACAGAACTTCTGTTGTTCTGACAAAGCAGATGCCTGTTTTCTCTGGGTAACAATCAGCCTGGCTGAGCTGCTGCAGTAGGCCGCAAATTTTCATCAGGGGATGAAGAGGCAGCACCCCTCCATTCGGCCAGGAGGACTCAGGTCCTGCTACCTCCGGCTTCTGTTGCTGAGGCCATCAGAGGGAGAGGGGGAAGCAGGCAGTCATCTGACTCTCTACTGTGCCCAGATCCAACCTGGGCTGAGGTTCCCTCCCACCAGCTTCCCCTTGTGCAGACGAGACAAATGAGAGGGAGGGAAGGAAGCCAATGGCTGAGGGAGCGCATGGAATGTGGCCACTCCAAATTGCTTTTATATAATAAGGAAGGATGGTGCAGAGGTCCATCGGATGTTAGCCACGAGAAATAGGTAGGAACTGAGGCAAGTGATGCTCTGTATTCTTGGTGCTGGGGGGGTCAACAGTGTGAGGGCTTCTAGTGTCCTGGCCCCACTGATGGACCTCCTGATGACATCTGGTATTTTTGGCTACTGCGTGACAGAGCGTTGGACTGGATGGGCCATTGGCCCGATCCAACATTGGCTTCTCTTATGTTCTAGCACATCCACAGCTTCCTGCCAACGAGGTGGCTCAAAACCCGTTTCTATGCTCTTCTTCAGGGCAAATTCCGCAACAGAAACATTACGCAAATCCTCCATTTGATAATTCAGTGAGCTCCACTCTATGAAGTGCTTTCAAAACAGGCAGCTCAGCTTGCTTGTAAAAACTCTAATCTTGACAGTCATAGTAAGTACATAAAAATTTCAATAAAATTATATCTTAGTAATTACATCATGGTTGTCTGTATAGTTTGTATTGGCTGGTCAGCTTCTCCCATTATCTCTCATAATTTGTAATTTCCAGCTGGTGGCTGGAGATCTCCTGCTACAACTGATCTCCAGGCAACAGAGATCAGTTCACCTAGAGAAAAAAAGGCTGCTTTGTAAGGTAGACTCCATGGTATCATACCCCATTGAACTCCCTCCGCTCCCTGAGCCCCACCCTCCTCCGGCTCCACCTCCAAAAGCTTCAGGTATTTCAGGGCTCTTATTAAGCGACACACCCCTAATGTAGCCAATCCTCCAAGAGCTAAGCTTTTGAAGGATTGGCTACATTAGGGGTGTGTCGCCTATATACAAAGGAGTTCCTGCTACAAAAAGAGCCCTGATTGGTGTTTCCCAACCCATAGCTGGCAACCCTATGTCCACACCCAGACAGAGACTACTAGAAAGTTGTGTAGAACAGGCAGTAGTTTCAGGGAGTGAAGATTTCAACAAATGTGGCATTATCAAACAGCGGGCAACGTTGACCATGATAAAATTGCCTGACATGACAGGGGTGGTAACTGGCACAAAGCATTCCTTAGATGGTTTCCCTCTGTGGCCTCCAAAACTCTTTGAAAGGGCAGGGTGAGTCTGAACATCCAAAGACATAATTGGGAGGATGTAGAAGGCAAAACTAGGTTTATAGTCCCGCTATGTTCAGCATTATGTTGAAATCTCTGATGGACTGAAGAACAGTCATGCTTTGCTCTGCTGTTGTTAAGTTGAGATAGAAATCCAGTGGCCACCATTTCCAAAGCGCTCTTTGATCATGCACGTTCAATGGGACTCTCATGTAAAGTTTCTTAAGCAGTGTATTTCTTTACTAAACGTGAAAAACTTTGGGTTGGATCCTACTGGCTTTTCCATCGGCAAAAGAGGGAGGAGGGTCCCCTTTAGAACACCAAACCTGAGATGCTGGGTGTTGTGTATCAACCGCCGACTGCACATGCGATCGGATTTGCACGCGGCCATGCGAAATAGCAAAGCTTCGCTTAAAAGACAATAGCCGGGTAGGATCCTGGAACGGATCAATCGGCCACCCCGGATCCGGGAGTAGACCTATGCAGGGCTTTTTTTGTAGAAAAAGCCCAGCAGAAACTCATTATCATAATAGGCCACACCCAACTGCAGAAACTCACTAGCATATTAGGCCACACCCCTGACAGTGCAGTACTTTAGCATATTAGGCCACACACCCATGCCTTCCCTTGGCTTGCCCGGGTGCCCCACGGCAGCGAGGATCCCGAGCAAGCCCCCCCTTGGACAGGCTGGGGAAGGCACGGGGAGGCATTTAAATTGGATTCACTGGGGGGGTGTCGCTCTCCAGGCCTTCCCTCTGTAGCCACACATGCAGAGGTTTTGGCTGTAGTGGGTGTGGCCAACTCTGAAGCCAGCCGGATCTCCGTTCCTGTGCGTTCTTGCCCAAAAATAGCCCTGGACCTATGGGTGTTGGTACAATGTAAATAGCCTATCATGGGTTGTGTGTGTGTGTGTGTTGGGTGTGGTGTGTTTTGGGAATATAAGCAGGACTCCGGCCCTGCTAGTTTGTCTTATGTTCGTGCTTGATAATAAACTATGAGTTGATTTCACTATCTGCGACTTCGAATCCAGTATATTTCACTGGGTATCATGGGGGGAGGGAAGACTGCATGGTATAGCCCTATCCCATCAGATCTTGGAAGCTAAGCAGGGTCAGATCTTTTTTTTAAAAAAATAATCTTTTTATTGATTTTCAAAACAAACATAACAAAGTAATCATATATTTTAACACATCCAAGGCCCCGGTCACATGAGAGGTTTTGGGCCGGGAGAGGGCTGGATCGGGGCCGCAGCAAACGGGCGCGATCCCACCGCAACATCTGGGAAGCATTGCGTGCCCGTTCCCGATCCGGCCCTTCCGCCGAAAACCCCGCAGCAAAAATGAACCACCTACCGAGATGGTTCATCCAGGAAGTCCGCATCAAGGCCGGCCGTGGGATCGCCAACGCGTCCTTCCACCGGCGCATCCCCGGCTCCTGGCCGAACTGCGCATGCTCACACATGCGCAGTTCGGCAGCCTCCCCCTCCCGACCTTGTCTTCCTCCCCGGCATCTGATCGTGCCGGGGAGCAACGGCGCCGCAGCTCAGGGGATCCGTGGGATCCCGCCGCGGTGTCTCTATTTTGGTGCGGCTCTAATTTGGCCAGTGTTTTCCCTGCCGTGTGGCAGGGACCCAAGATAGTTATCATACAATTAATAGTAAGTTATTCATTTCCTGTCTCAATTTATCATCTTATTAATTTTACAAATCGCGTATTTCATATATCTCCACATAGCTAAGCAGGATCAGTTCTTGATTGGAAGACCAGCCAGGAAGGTACTGAGGAGGGAGTAGTAACCCACCTCCACTTCTCACTTGCTTTGAAAGCCCTTTGCTGAGGTCGCCATAAGTCAGTTGTGATCTGACAGCATTTAGGTGCATAGTGTTGGAAGTGAAGGACTGGGCAATGTCGCCTGCCTCAGCCTCCAGACTGCGCGGCAAGAGAGTCAGACAGCTAGAGAGGCAGACTAAGCTTTCTTCCTGTGTTTACTCTTCTGTAGAATGGGATTCTCAGGGAGCAACTTCTTTCCGTCCGTTCGTCCTCTCACACAACACACTTCTCCTTGCACACACCAAGAGGGAGGGCACACTGTCTCCATCTTGGGACCATCTGCGTCCATCCATAGTAAGTTAGACCAGTATTCTATCCCAGGCCCTTTCTGCACTGACAGCATGCGCCAGAGAATCCGAAGACCAACGCCTTAAGGGTTTTGACTTTGCAGTCACACACATTCCCTCTGCACTGTTTTCTTCCCCTCCGGTTTATTTGTGTATTCTGTATGCATTCTGCATCTACAAGCAAATCCTGCATTTTTTGAGCTAACCAGGGGTCATTTCGTAGAAAAAGAGGTGCAGGAGCTCATTAGCGTAACTCATTAGCATATGCCACACCCCCTGATGGAAGTGTGTCTGAAGGCAACACCCACCACTCAGGCTCCACTGGACTGTTTTGGATTGCTAGCTATGGGAGGGTGGGGAATGTGCAGATCTGTCCTCACAGAGGAGGGAGAGCTTGTGCCTGAATAAAACTTGGTCTTAAAGGTGCCACTGGACTGTTTTGGACTGGGGGGCCAGGGGGGGGCTCTGCAACTTACCTGGCTGCTTCTTGCTCTGACTGAGGGCTGCTGGGAGCAGGGGGTGAATCTTGTTGCATGTGCCCGCCCCCTGGGCTCTTTACTGCCGGAGCTCCGCTCCTGAGGGGGAAATTCAGGCCCACACATGCAAAATTGACAAATTTGGGAGCAGGGGATCCCCTAGTCCATGGGTGTCAAACTCATTTTTATGAGAGCCAGATTTGACATAAATTGGACTTTGTCAGGCTGGGCCATGTGTGTCAGAGTTTATATCTCTACTACCTGGCATTACCTTTTTATGACACACATGACCCAGCCCGACAAAGTCCAATTTATGTCACATCCGGCCCTCATAAGAAATTAGTTTGACACCCCTGCCCTAGTCCTTTACTGACTCTTTCTTATGCTCTCTCTGGCTTTTTAAAAGTTTGCCTGAGCAGTAGGACACGGCCTCTTTTGTCTTTGGAGAAGGAAGGAAAGGAAACAGAACGGGGAGGGAGCCTCAGCCTAAAGAGAGAGAGGTGGAAATGGGGGAGGGGCAGTGGGCAGCACTTAAATACCTGCAGAACAATTCTACTTTAGAAAGGATTAGCAATTCAAAAGCAGATGAGAACAAAGAACTGCAGCAAAAGGAGTTTTGGTAGCTGCGGGACAACAGTGTGCTGGAAGCGGTCTGCATGCAGATTCTTGTAAAACAAATGCAGAAACAAGAGAAAGCCCCAACACAAACCGGAATTGAAAGCGGGAGGGAATACGGAACAGAAGAATAGGATGTGCTCAGAAACCGAGGCAAAATAGGGTGCAGAAAGGGCCTCTAAGCTCTCCTATCTAGAATGTAGTTCCAAAATAAAAAGACCATTATTAGTCTTCAAACTGAAGAGTGGCTCTGTGTAACTGTACCTTGGCTGGGATACCTGGAACAAAAGACGCTGCTGCATATATAGATTAAAGCACTCTGCTAAACTAATTAGTGGGAACTGGCCTAACACAGAGGTATCATGGAATTTCACTAAGCAAAAGCAGTGTGGGTTGCAATAAGAAGGCCTTCAACCCTTTGTTGATCGTTTATTCCAGAAGAGAGCTGACCTGTCCTAGTTTGTTTGTTCGGCTAGAAAAGCTGGAAGCGTTGGGTGGTAGAAACCTTCCTTCTTGAATGGTACAGATAACAAGCACCCAACAGCCAAGGAGAACAGGAATGAAAGGTGATAACTTGTGTTCAGTTTTCTCAGCCTCCCTACAGGTCTTCTGTTGCAGGATTCAAACAGCCCTCCGGAACGTCAGCTTCACTGCTTCAAGAATGGGGCACACCACCACATACCAGTGA
Organism: Gekko japonicus; assembly: GCF_001447785.1. Taxonomy (NCBI): domain Eukaryota; kingdom Metazoa; phylum Chordata; class Lepidosauria; order Squamata; family Gekkonidae; genus Gekko; species Gekko japonicus. The sequence continues at coordinate 800,220 of NW_015165842.1, read as the reverse complement.
GCTTAGGTAGGGGAGCCCAGACCTCCAAGCCCGCCTCCTCGTGGTGTTCTTCCCTGTTCTTGAGCTATTTTGCAGCACGGCAGTGTTTTCTCCATAATAAGCAAAATCGTTCTCACAAATATTTGCCTTATTTGGGTGTAAAAATAGCACCGTTCATAGCCTTCTGGCCTCTTTCCTCTACTTTGGACTTCCTGTGACCACTTTTTAAAAACTTTTAAGGTAGATCGGATACCAGCCGTGGGAGATAATAAGGTCAGAAGACTTTAGATGCTGCTACTGAACATGCTACGTGAACGTGCACAAGTTGTATTTAGAGTAAGAAATCTGAAAAGAGGCTGTTTCTTGTTGCTACATCGGCTCCAGGTTTTGGGGCCACGGGCATTACATCCTCTGCTGACCCTCTTCCAATCAACATTCCAGCTACAGGGATCAGTTTGTTGTCTTCTGCTGCCCCTGCTTAATTCTGAGGCAAGAAGCGAGCCGGTGGTGTCTGTCACAGCCAAATGCCACTCACTCAATGGATGAGTGGTGATGGCGGCCATAAGCAGTAACAGCCGAGGTTGCCAACTACCTGGAGAAAAACTGTGTTCTTTTATTTCAATGACCTGTTCTTTATAAATTGGGTGCTAGGGCCGCAGCCAGGATTTTTCATTTTCTGGGGCAAATTTTTTTCTTGTGGGGCACCTATTATGCTTATACTTAAACGTAATAAATAACTGGAGGTTTGGGGAGTGGAGCCTGAGGAAGGCAGGGTTTGTATCTGTGCCGTTTGTGAATTTTATTTTGATATGAATTTTAGTGATCTAACTGCCTAACACACACGAAGTTACAGACAGGGAATATGAGTAAACAAACTCTACCACGTGTGAATTGTCCAACTAATTTGAGCTAAAAATCAAAGATGCAACTGAATCAATATTGGAAAGTTATGGGGGAGAGAGATGGGTTTCCCCACCACCACCACCATGCCTTCTCTCCAGTGCGCCCTCTAAGCTGTGGTGTCTTGTGAGCAAAAATTCTACTTGGTGAACTAGTGTCATTAAAGTTGTGAGCATGCGATTGGGCTACTGCATCAGTCAGTTTGCTCTGGAGCCGGCCTTCCTGAGCTAAGACAAAAATGTGTGAGCCGGAGGCTAAACATCTGTGAGCTGGCTCACACTAACTCAGCTTAGAGGGAACACTGCTTCTCTCTCTTTCCTTCCCTCTGGTGGGGAGGCTGGGGAAGGAAAGGAAAGCTGATCTGCCGCTTCTGGTCAGTTTCACTAGCCTCCTTTCAGCTGTTAAACCTAACAGCTGCTCTGCAGGGAGAGAAACTGACCAGGAGTTGCAGGGCGGTGTCCCTTTCTTTCCCCAGACTCGCCATGGCTGTGGGGTTAGGCGCACTGGGGGTAGGGGTATCTGGCATCATCAGGTGGTGGGCAGGGTTAATCGGTGGTGGGGCTCTGCCCCCAAAAGCCCCACCGTGGCTAGGGGCCTGGGAGTGCTGATCAACAGATCTCAGGAAGAAGTAAATCAAGTGGAGACCAAAAAGAACGAAAACTGTGGTTGAAGGTAGGAGTCAGGTTTCAAGTAGACAATCGCAAATAACAGCTAATCTTCCTTCAGGATCAGGACAGGTTTCTCCTTGCCTCCTCCCTCTCCTGTGTCCTGTCACAGCAAGAATTTTAGAAGAATTTGCTGGAGAAACAACAGATCCGTCTGGTTCCTTGAAGACTTAACACATCAATTGTAGCAAAAGCTTAGCCTGTGGGAATCATTGCCACAGGATGTTGGGAAGGCTGATAATGAGCTTGCATCCTTCCATTCCCTAATGAGTTAATGATGTTATCTTTAATTTACTTGATGCAAGGAAAGGGAGTGAAGGCAAGCTAGTTGTATTGCATTTCAATTTAAATTATAGTACTTCTAAGGATGGCACTAATAAACCAGCATATGCATGACTCTAGTTTGTCCCCAGGGTGGACAGAAAGTTGACTTTCTGTTGGGTAACAACACTGATTAAAAGGTAATGGCAAGAAAGGACTATATTGAGGGAACCATAAGGGTATAAATCACTCTGAGCAGAGGGGCAAATTGCTTCCACCACTATTCTTGACCTATACTGACCTATATGATCATGATCTCAGCAAGTATTTATAGCACTCTGCAGATCTGCATGCAGATTATGACCATGACTAAATTCCCTGGTCTAATGGTCATTTTTGGCAAAGCAGAACAGAGAACAATTCTAATTTTCAGTTCTTGTGTCAGTATATGGATACAGTTTCCATCTTTCTGGACTTTGTAAGAGCTCAGATAGCATTTGGTGCTTGCAAATCTATGCACTGAAAAGCATGATGCTGTATTTTCACAGGATGGGTCTCAGTGGTAGGCCATCTGCTTTACATGCAAAAGGTCCCAGATTCAACCCCTGTCATCTTCAGTTAAAGGAGCAGATAGCACATGATGCGGAAAAACCTCTCCCTGAGACCCTAAGAGCCATTCCCAGTCAGAGTAAACAAGACTGACCTTGATGGACTGGTAGTCTGACATGGCATAAGACAACTTCATGTGCTCACAGATGTGTTCATAAAAACTATACCAGAAGGGGAGTCCTATATCTGGCCGGATGGTACTAGCTTTCTCCCCATGAGGTTATTCAACTGTTCAAGCACGGCAACTGAAGCCTGGGATGAAACTTTCAAACATGTTGATCCTGACCACAATCAACAGTTGTGGGATGCCGCAGGGGGGTTGGAAGGAATCACAACAATATATTCAGGACTCAGCAGGTGGGCTCTTTCACTCAGTTTATGGGGGTCAAATAAGGGCAGTATTGTGCAAGGATAAACACTTGGGCAGTAATCAAGAGATCTGCAAGTGGACTTTTTGCAGGAAAATATCTAGATCACAGAGATGGATATAAAGTGAGAAGAGCTAGCTCATTGCGATGAATGTAAAGTGCGAGTGGGTTTTTGCAAGAAAAGAGCTAGATCGTAGTGATGAATGCAAAGTGCAAGAGGACTTTTGCAAGAAAAGAGCTCGCCCATTGCGATGAATGTAAAGTGCAAGTGAGTTTTTGCAAGAAAAGATCTCGCCCATTGAGATGAATGTAAAGTGCAAGTGGGTTTTTGCAAGAAAAGAACTAGATCAGGGTGATGAATGGAAAGTGCAAGTGGACTTTTGGAAGGGAAAAGTTAGATCACTGTGATAAATGGAAAGTGTTCCAGCCTTTCGAAAGATTAACTAAATTGTCTCTTGCCTCATCCATTACAGTTCCTCGTGACATTGCTACAGTGGATATGGCTACAGTGTCTTTGTTCAGTGCTTCAGTTTAGAGAAGACTCGAGATGCCAACAGAGAGGGAATGTTGGGCATGAATTTCCACGCTCCCTTAAAGAAGGTAAACGCATCAATATTTGTATCTCTTTACCAGGTACAGAAACAAACAAAAACCAGGAATGTTACCATAAAAGCTGATTAGGACATCTTGAATAATTTAATCAGGGTCTATGAAGCAGGACAGGTAGGAAACGAAAAGAAAGACATTGAAACATGGACTGATACCTGTGCCAACTGCATTTACAAAACTAAATGGAAACCTCCAAGCAAGAAAACAGAACAGGGCTGACCTTACATTTATTAATTTATTTGTTTTCGTTAAAACATTTTAAAGCTGCCTTTCCACCCAACTTAGGGTCCCCAAAGGCAGAGAACAGTAAAAACATGGAAACAAGATTAAAAACATATATAAAAACAATCCCAACTAAACGCATAAGCTCATGAAGAGGAGGAAGGGGCAATGAGTATCTTTGGGGGAATGCCAAACAAAAAAAGATAGTGGTCGTGATCATATGCACAATTATATCTTGATGATGGAGGAGAAAACCTGGGAGGAAAAGAAGAGAAGGATAAGAGAAAAATGGTCGTCATACTTTGAATGGATCAAGGAGGATGAAGCCAAGAAGGACATTCATTGGAAACTTTGGACTTTGTGCCCGTGGCTGAAGCAATGATGGAAGAAGAAAGGGGGGGGAGGACTGAAGGAAGGGAGGGGGGAAGGGGGGAAGGGAAAGAAAGGGAAATATTTGTATAAGGATAAAATGTTGAGTGTGAGACACTTGGTTAAAATAAAAAGCTATTTGTTAAAAAAAATATGCACAATTATATCTGCCATAGGCATGAATGCCAGGTGGGTTTAACAGGCGCGACCAGACACCAACATCTGGGAAGCGCCCTGCAGCTGTCAGCAACCTGTTTTTCTCCGCCACACAAGCGGAGTAAAAAGACACCTGGGAAAATCCGGTAGTAAACGGGTTGTGACAGGCCACAGGTGGACTTTCCCCTGTCTGATGGCTCCAGCGAGCTCTCATGGCGTCAGGATGGTCTGATCAAACCATCCCAACTCCGTGCCGTTGTTTTGTCCCCCCTTCTTGGTATACACATCATCACAAACTGCATAGGGAGCCCTCAGTACGGTAGTAAACGGGTTGTGACAGGCCACAGGTGGACTTTCCCCTGTCTGATGGCTCCAGCGAGCTCTCATGGCGTCAGGATGGTCTGATCAAACCATCCCAACTCCGTGCCGTTGTTTTGTCCCCCCTTCTTGGTATACACATCATCGCAAACTGCATAGGGAGCCCTCAGCACGGCGATGCGATTCATCGATCCCTCGTTGAAGTGCATTGGAAACAAACGGCAAAAAACCCACTGAGTCACCCGCGGTTGCGCCTGATCATGCAGTGGCGGGCTGTGCCTGCAGCTTCCAAGGACAGTGTGATCGCGCAACTGCGGGTCAAATTCCTCTGGAGGAAATAGCTTGCTTCCCCACCACCACCACTTTATCTTGCGCGTGTGACTGCAACCAATCTTCACCTGCTGGTGGAAGACAGTGATAGAAGGGGACAGATGACTCTACCTGGAGAGGGAACACCATAACGTTGGTGCCACAGTTCCCTTTCTCACGTTTCCACACATCTAGCCTCTGAAGGTGGGGGCAAGGCCTCCAAAGATAACCACAGCAGTTGGGTAGGTCCACATGGGAGTAGGTAGTTCATTTGACAGATACAGGTTAAGCTTTGTTACATAAGTGAAACAAATGATCAAAAAGCAATTTCAGAGATATGGTGAAGACAAAACTAGAATCACAGTGTTAAGTCCAGCGCTTAACAATGAGTCAGAGTAGTCCAACCCGCTGCACAATGCAGGAAATTCACAACTACCTCCCCTCACACCCCCAGTGACCCCTGCTCCATGCCCAGAAGATAGCAAAAAAAAAAAAAAACCCCACCTCCAGGATCCCTGGCCAAACTGGCCTGGAGAAAATTGCTTCCTGACCCCAAACTGGTGATTGGCATTTCCCTGGGCATGTTGGAAAGGGCCACGAGAACTAAGCACGAGAACTAAACTGTTCCACTTTTGAGCAACTTGGCAGATTTCTTGACTTCCCCAAACTCCCCCAAATCTTCTTTCTGAATTCATACTCCAGATGCCTGAGAACCAGACAATAATTTTCTTTGGAAGGTTCCAAGATGACAAAGTAAAGTGTTTCATTCCTACAGGGGATACCACTGCATTGGTAGTCAGTCATGGGGAGGCTGATATGAGAACTGTACTCCACTGTGTGCATGCTAACACCAACACTGTAGTTGTGGTGGAGGAACATCAACAAGCATCAGCCTAAGCGTATTCCTGTGTACTTCATCTGTGACAACTTGTCCAGTTTAACAGAAGAACTGACCGGCATTGTCCCTGTTCATGTATTCTCAGACTGTGATACAGTCTGCCATCTTGCTGGGTATGGCAAGAAAACAGCTTGAAAAGCCATTTTGCTTAGATCCTGTATGCAATGTATCCAGTCCAGACAAGTCCAGACAAGTCCAGACAAGTCCAGAGACAAACGTCGAGCTTTGCTCCAAGAGACAATGGACTATGCGGATCCTAGCTCGCTCAAATCAGGGGGCTAGGTTCCCGGCCAAGAGCCTATGGGACTCTCAGCCACTGTAAATAACCTATAGGGAAGTAGGGGTGTGTTT
>NW_015165842.1:792365-794077 GCF_001447785.1 Gekko japonicus | reverse complement strand
AGAGTTTTCCCCTCAAATGGCTGTGGCCCCGCCCCCAGCATACCCGGCGTCATCACGTCACATCTGGTTGACATGCATGCGGTGTGTGCGCACTTTGTGCATGCATGCGCGCTGAGGACGCTGACCGGGAGCCCCCCGCCGCCAGGTAAAAAGGATCTGGCAACTCTACATCAAACAGAGGTTATGCGATACCTCCTTACAAACACACCTTTTAAGAATCTCATACTCCCTGGAAGTGGGAAGCAGATTACAACATTCTATGATTCCTAACTATTTCTTCTCATTGGAATTCCCAAAGCATCGAAGAGCTTTCACCTTAGCCTGGCTTAACGTTCTTCCCTCTGCTCTACTTGAGGGGAGATGTGCTCAAACTCCATATACATACTGCCTCTGTCTATGCCAAACAGGTTTAACAGAGACAATTGAGTATGACTTTCTATATTGCCATTTCTATCAAAAGATTAGGGGAAAATATCTTGCCCCAGTTATAGCACATATCCAGGTAGAACAAACCATTCTGCTCTTCTCCTAGCAGTTTGCTGTAAAGAAATGCCAAAGTGGCAAGATTTTGTGCTCAGGCTATTTTAATAAGGGAGATATTCTGGGCAAAGGAGCTCATTGTTAATAAAGGAAAGACAATGCCATCTGGATGAGAAGGCGCACATTTTCAAAGTTCCCTCTCATATCAACATCATTTTCTTTCCCTCAGCCCCTCCCCCCTCCACAGCCATCATTTCCCCCTTGGCCTCACCTGAGGGCTCTGAGGGTTGCAAATGGATCAGAAGAAGAAGGAGGAGGAGAGGAGGAGGAGGAGGAGGAGGAGATTGGATTTATACCACGCCCTTCACTACCCAAAGGAACCCAGCGAAGACGGAGGTCCTGGGCCTGAGCCGGAACGGTTTGGGGTTGGGGCTCCCTCTCCCGACCTTCGATGGAGCGCCTCTGGTGCCAGCGTCGGAGGTTAGGAGTTTGGGAGTGCTCCTGGATTCCTCCTTAACCATGGAGGCCCAGGTAGCAGCCACTGCCAGATCTGCTTTTTACCATCTGAGGCAGGTTCGGCAGTTGGCTCCCTTCCTCGACCGTGATGACCTGGCCACAGTGATCCATGCGACGGTCACCTCAAGATTAGACTACTGTAACGCTCTCTACATGGGGCTGCCTTTGTCGCTGATCCGGAAGCTGCAGCTAGTGCAGAATGCGGCGGCCAGGTTGCTGATGGGTCTCCCTAAGTGGGAACACATCCAACCTGGGCTGAAGGCACTGCACTGGCTGCCAATAGCATACCGAATCCATTTCAAAGTGCTGGTGCTTACCTTTAAAGCCCTATATGGCCAGGGTCTGACTTACCTGAGGGACCGCCTTTCCCCGCAAGTACCCCCAAGAGCACTTCGGTCGGGGACCCAAAACCGTTTGGTGATTCCAGGTCCCCGGGAGGTAAAACTGGCTGCAACCAGGGCGAAATCCTTTTCAGTGGTGGCCCCAACTGGTGGAACGAGCTCCCGGAGGAGATCAGGGCCCTGCGGGACCTTGCGCAGTTCCGCAGGGCCTGCAAGACGGAGCTCTTCCGCCAGGCGTTCGCATAGGGGCCGCCGCTGCCACCACCACCAATGGTGGTTAATACCATCCAATAGACCGTGGGATTGCCCTGGGAAGCCCAGCCATATACGATTAACAACATGGTATTGGTATCACCTGGAAAGCGGTAACCAAAC
>NW_015165842.1:775343-792335 GCF_001447785.1 Gekko japonicus | reverse complement strand
TAAATAATAAATAAATAAATAAATAAATAAATATGCTGGGCTTGAGCCCCTGTAAGCCGCCCTGAGCCCGCTTGCGGGGAGGGCGGGGTAAAAATGCCTTAAATAAATAAATAAATAACCCTCAAAGTGGCTTACAATCTCCTTTCCCTTCCCCTACCCACAATGGACACCCTGTGAGATAGGTGGGGCTGAGAGAGCTCTCTAGAGAACTGCCCTTGAGGGGACAGCTCTGAGACAACTTGTGATGGACCCAAGGTCACACCAGCAGCTGCATGTGGAGGTGTGGGGGATCAAACCCAGTTCTCCCAGATTAGAGTCCACACTCCTAACCACTACACCAAACTGGCTGGAATTGCTATAGCGGGGCATTGTATTCCTTACTGTTTGCATTTTATTGCATTCAAAGAAAAATTTAATCAGCCTTGTGCCTGAGCAAGAATGGTGACAATAAATGAGGCAAGTAAGTAAATGAAATAATGTTATAACATTGACCAGCTTGTTGGGGGTTTTTAAACCCTCAAAAAGCCCTTTGGTGCCATGGCGGGGGGAGGGTGAAATGCAAGGAAAATGGCAGCTGATGGAGGAAAGTAGGCAGAACACTCCTGTGTGGATGCTCTGTTGCCAAAGCAAATGACTTTTATTTGTAGAGGCAATCAGCGCAAAATGGAGAATCCTTGCCAAGTTGATGCAGCCAAACAAAATTATCAGCCAATGGGGCGGTGGTAAGCAACCTGTAACACTGCAAACCTAATTGCATCAAAGAAAATTGGCTAGACAAAAATGCTCCAAAGCACATGTCACCATCTTCCATAGCTGATGCTTGCGACAAACTCATCACACGCGGATGCTTTCACTGGATACGGATCAAGGAAAGAGAATCAGGAGTGTACTACAGTATGCAAATATACTAATGAAGGCACTTGCATGAATGAGAAAACATGATGATCTGACATTAAAACAATTTCAACTGTGTTTTGGTGGCAACAAATGTTCCCAGTATGAAGCAACAAGCCCCCCGCCCCCGCCCCCCGCTGCAGCTCGTTATTACTTTTACTTAACTATGACCAGATAACCTATGCAAAAGTGTTGCAAAATTAGTCCCTTGAGAAGGAAGCGCTTTTGAATAACCTTTTGTTCTCTACACACACACACAAAATCACAGTACAATGATGACAAAACAATTGAGCTCAGAAAACTACTCTTCTGAAGAAGGCAGATTTAAAATGAGTAGAAAATAGGTACTCAGTTTCCACCCCCAAAATGCCTCCAATATCGTTTCAGGAAATTTGTCAGCTGAGGCATTGCCTTGCATAATAAAATGGGAGGGAGGAACTGGAGCTTTGTAAACGGCCTTTTTGAATTCGGCACATTAAAAACTAAGTAGGAAAAGGATGCTAACTCACTCTTCACCCAAAATGTTTCCTATGTTCTTTCTGAAGTCTACTACTGAGGAAGGGGGAGGGGGAAACCAGTGGCATGGCACAGCCTGGGGAAAGGGAGCTAAACCACAGAAGCATCTTCTTCTAGCTAGTAGTGATAGCCTCCCCGCATTTCACAATACTGTCCCAGCTAATTTGCTCCTGATAGTGTTCAATAGAAGTAGGGGTGAAGGTAGGTTGCTACAGTGTGGTAGAGAGTTCTGGTAAAAAGGGGGTCAGAGTGGTCCCTCCCGTCTTCAGTTTCAGCTCCCTCCCCCCAAGAAAGACATCGCTGGTATGAAAAGTAAGTTGGTTTCAACTATGAATAGAAGAAGCCAGTATTGTTTTCCTCTGCATTTCTGTTCCTGTAAAGTTTATCAGGCAGGGAGTCTCCCCCACCCTATATATCCCTTTGGATCAATGCTCCCTCTAAGCTGTGGAGTCTTGTGAGCAAAAATTCCACTTTGTGAGCTACTGGCATTAAAGTTGTGAGGGAGCGATTTGGCTGCTGCATCAATTAGTCTGCTCTGGAGCCGTCCTTCCTGAGCTCAGACAAAAATGTGTGAGCCGGAGGCTAAAAAACTGTGAGCTAGCTCACGCTAACTCAGCTTAGAGGGAACACTGCTTTGGATATATGTTCATGACGGACCACACATGGGAGGTGTTTGCCTTCCAGTGCCACTATTAAATCACCCCTCTGGGTGGTGGTGGGGTTCTGTCCCGAGAGCAAAGAGTTTCCTAGAGAGAAATGAGCGGCTGGAACTAGCAGGCAGTCAAATGAAGATGCAAAGAGATGAGCTGAAGGGGACTGGGCAAAATGAAAGAGTGCACAGGGCACGAATAAGCCATAGTTACCAGTGTTTGGCCTGAGTGCTGGTCACTTGGTTTGGCTCACGCTTGGAGCGCCCGGTCTTGTCAGAAGCTAGGCAGGGTCAGCCCCAATGAGTATTTGGATGGGAGACCACCAAGGAAGTCAAGGGTTGCTACACAGAGGCAGGCAATGGCAAACCATCTCTGAACATCTCTTGCCTTGAGAGCCCTCTTGGGTCGCCATATGTCAGCTGCAACTGGACAGGACTTCCCACCGCCTCACTCAGAATGGGTACGTCTTCCTCAGGCCTTACTTCCGAGAGACTGCAGCCAGGGATATCTTTTATGCCCCTGTTGTTCTTCTGGACTATGTGGCTGGAAACCTTGGCCTTTGCATGGGGGGGGGGGGTTTCCAGGAAAGGGTAACAGACCAGACCTCAAGGAGGTGTGTTGGACACTTCAGTATTTACAGGGTTAATGATGTTTAAGTCACATGTTTGTTTGTAACCAATCTGTTTAGACAACAGACTGCCCGGGAACTTTGGAGCTAATTTGCTAGTCTGATTGGAAACCAAGGTGTCAAGTATTTAGCATATTGGCTTCTCCTCCCGTTCTTTGTTCTGACTGAGAAGGAGACGCCATTCGGCTCTTCCCGTTTTACCTTTTAGCTGTAAGGATGTAGACATATTAGCTCTTTGTTATTTTCATATCCTGTGTACCTTTTCCCCATGTTAGGTTTATAGTAAACTTTTATATTTTAAAGCACACCATGGACTCAGTCTCTTAATACTCTGCTGACTTACTCAAAAGAATCCCAACAAAGTGTCAACATTTCTGCGATATAAACACACTATTTTTTTTGACTGCTGCTGTCAGCAGGGACTGTTGTCACGAGGTCACACTTCAAATAGGCTGTGTATTTTGAATGACACAGAATAGCAAGCTGGGTCATATGTATGGTGATCAGATCGATCTGCCTTAAAGTAGCATTAGAAAATATGTTAAGTCGCCCTCTCCGAATTCTTCACTTTTCCCTTCCTTCGTCATCCCCCCTCCTTCTTCTCACCTTTGCTCTCATTTGAACAGTCCTGCTTATTTGTGTTGTGTGTGGAGGTTTGAATGGCAGTTTAATGTATAAAAAGGCTTTTAAAAAAAAAATCCAGTCTTTACTTAGGAGGATCTTGTGTGGAGAATTTGAAAACAACAAGGGCTGAGTTTAAAAGGGAAATGAAATGTTTTTGTTTGTGCCTGTGTATAGTAATTGGTTTCTGACTAATAGCTTAAAAACAGTTACTGTCTGGTAAAGCATACATTACACACTCCCTTCTAAAAACAGGATAGCAGTGTAAGCAAATCCAAGTGACTGACAGCCAGGCCAGACTGAGGCCTAACTCAGGCAACTGTTATTCGTGCCCTAGGCTCTCTTTTACACTCATACTCATTTAAGGATATAGGAACATTTTGAAAATGTACAGTAAAGGATCTGTGAAACCCAGGTGCCCATCCCTGCTTGCCCTGAAACTCACTGGGTGACTTTGGGCCAGTGTTCCCTCTAAGCTGAATTAGTGTGAGCTAGCTTGCAGTTTTTTAGCCTTCGGCTCACACATTTTTGTCTCAGCTCAGGAAGGATGGTTCCAGTGCAAACTAATTTATGCAGTAGCCAAATTACCTGCTCACAACTTTAATGCCAACTTTGGGCCACTCTCTTTCTCTCAGCCTCACAGGGCAGTTGTGAGGAGAAAATGGAGGATGGGAGAACCAAGTGTGTAGTCCTGAACTCCTTGGAGGAAGGGCAGAAGAATAAACTATACCCAGAAAGTAATATAATACAGTGATATAATAAGGGGATCCTAATAACTAATAGCAATAACATGATAAATAACACAATATTATAAATAAATAAATATTACAGTAATGTAACTACAGTAACGTAGTACAGAATAAATAAATAAGAGTATGCAAGACATAAGCCCACTTAAAACCTTTGAGACATGGTCAGCGCAAAGGCGAGTTTCCAGGTTTGCAAGAGATGCCCTTTATTTTAAGGAAGAGTTTCTTGTTCTGTGAAGCTGTGGTGTTGTGGGAAATCACAGAGGCAGAAAACCTCTTGAGAACTTTATGCAACGCGCTCCATATCTCAAAGGTGTACTTTACTCCTCATCTATAATGATTAAAACTATATATATATATAATATATATAAGTGTGTGTATACACACACACACACATATATAGAACAAATTTAGAGTCCAGTGGCATCTTTAAGATGAACAAAGTTTTATTCAAGGTATGAGCTTTCAAATACATTGGAAGGAAGGTAAGGTTCAAATATATATATACGACCTATAGCTTCAAATAAATATATACGTCCTATAGCGACATCAGTTTTCGTGCTTAAGACGCAGGTGATGGAAGGGTATTTGCGCCAGCTGTTAAAGAAAAAAATAGCAGAGAGTAAAAAAGCTGAAGATATATATGCGTTATATAACACATATATATCTTCAGCTTTTTTACTCTCTGCTATTTTTTTCTTTAACAGCTGGCGCAAATACCCTTCCATCACCTGCGTCTTAAGCAGGAAAACAGATGTAGCTACAGGTCGTAAATTAGAAACATTGCATTTACCTTGAACTGAGCAGGAGCTTCCAAGCTGCTTCCCATTCCGGTGCAAAGCGGGATCAAGGTTTTTTTAAGAAAAGGGGAAATTACTTGACAGCAGGCCTACTTATCATCTTGGCAAGGACTTTACTCAACACACCAAAGACTGTTTGTCAATCTGTAACCAGTGGCTGCTGACTGGGAAATGAATGGTCTGGTTTGGAAAGTTCACACATTAATCCTTATTCATTAAGCCTTATTATGTGGGTGAAGCTCATCCTACCCCCTCTCTTCCCGTCATGCCCGTTTTTTACAGCTCTCTTGGATAAACATTACTAGAGCACGAGTTATTGTGTAACTGACTGGCTAGGTGATAGTTTAAACAATAATTCAACTCGGTGATGTATAAGGCAGCTCAAACATGTATCAGCATGTTGGAATCTGCACGAATGAGAATATATTGGCAGATGCAGCTCCGATAGACAGAGAGGTGGCAAAAATCCAATCTGCCTCATGCTTCATACTCTTCCTTAGTGTTGACCGTAGCCAGCTTTTTCCCGCGAGGCAGCATTTGTAGGGTCATCTGCTTCAGATTGGGAAATTCCTGGGAATTTGGGGGCAGAACCTGAGGAGGGCTGAGTTTGGGGAGGGTCCGGCAGCTCAACAGGGACGTGATGCCATAGTGTGTCCCCCCCCCCAAAAAAGCTGATTTCTGTAGTACGGAGAGGAGTTGCAATTCCGGGAGATCTTCAGGCCCCACCTGGAGGTTGGCAACCTTACTTTCTGGGGGGATTGCCAGAAAGTTACTGATTGTCTCGTAGCCAACATGAACTTCTCTAACCCTCTCACCAAGTCCAAGTGTTTCTGAGCTGTTGCCATAAAAATATAACTTTGACATTTATTTTTAAAAGCAGAAGCTTCTACCAATCTGTACTTAAATCGTTAATAATGCCTTCCTTGCCACAATAATGCCATGATCACGGTTGGGAATCACAGCTCAAGGGGAACCACTAAAGTACACATACAGTTGGGGATCTTTGTTATATTTATTACTTTTGTATATATATCTTTACTTCATTTATACCCCCCCCTTTCTCTCCATTGGGCACCCAGAACAGCTTAAATCGCTCTCCTCCATTTTATTCTCACAGCCCTGTGAGATAGATTAGGCTGTATTCAGATATTTATATCCCACTTTCCCCCTAGAGAGACTTTTTTTGTAAACACTTTATTGAAATGTAACTGTTAATACATACAAAAAATTCAATAATCTGGTTCAGAAAGTAAATATGCTCAAGTATTACAACAAATGCAGGAGATTAACTTCACTCAGAATCACTTCCCCCCCTAGCGAGACATTTGATCAGCTAGTAGTTATGTTTTCAACTGTATTTTCTTTCTTTCTTTCTTTCCTTCTCTCTTTCTCTCTTTCTCTCTTTCTCTCTTTCTCTCTTTCTCTCTTTCTCTCTTTCTCTCTTTCTCTCTTTCTCTCTTTCTCTCTTTCTCTCTTTCTCTCTTTCTCTCTTTCTCTCTTTCTCTCTTTCTCTCTTTCTCTCTTTCTCTCTTTCTCTCTTTCTCTCTTTCTCTCTTTCTCTCTTTCTCTCTTTCTCTCTTTCTCTCTTTCTCTCTTTCTCTCTTTCTCTCTTTCTCTCTTTCTCTCTTTCTCTCTTTCTCTCTTTCTCTCTTTCTCTCTTTCTCTCTTTCTCTCTTTCTCTCTTTCTCTCTTTCTCTCTTTCTCTCTTTCTCTCTTTCTCTCTTTCTCTCTTTCTCTCTTTCTCTCTTTCTCTCTTTCTCTCTTTCTCTCTTTCTCTCTTTCTCTCTTTCTCTCTTTCTCTCTTTCTCTCTTTCTCTCTCTTTCTTTCTTTCTTTCTCTGTCTTGTTCCCAGCATGCCAAGGGGGCAACCTGACCCCAGCCACCCCTTGCACTCCCTGAAGTCAGGCCAGGGCCAAGCACTTGACACAGGATGTTGACAAGGAGGCCTTTAAGAGCATGTACTTTTTTTGTTCTGCTTTTTCGACACCAAGTCTGATGGAGAGTTCTGGCAAACTCAAAAGCTTGCGTAATGGGTTCTGTCATTTTGGTTGGTCTTAATTACACGGCTGTTGTGTAGGCTAAGGGCTTCTCTTGCGGTGCGCACCATTCATTCCGCCTGCCCATTGGTGGTGGGGTGGAACGGGGCAGAACTCATGTGCCAGATCAGGTTGCTGCAGAGGAACTCTTGGAACTCTTCGGATGTGAACACTGACCCGTTCTCCAAGACGATGGTGTGAAGAGCCCAGATAGTGGCCCTGGAGGAAGTGGCGGATGTTCCCTCTAAGCTGTAGAGTCTTGTGAGCAAAAATTCTACTTTGTGAGCTGCTGGCATCAAAGTTGTGAGCAAGCAGTTTGGCTACTGCATCAATTAGTTTGCTCTGGAGCCATCCTTCCTGAGCTAAGACAAAAATGTGTGAGCCGGAGCCTAAAAAACTGTGAGCTAGCTCACACTAACTCATCTTAGAGGGAGCACTGGCGGAGACGAGGCTTATCTCCAGCCACTTTGAGTAAGAGTCAACCGTGACCAGGAACAGCAGTCCATGGAACGGCCCAGGGAAGCCGATGTGGAGTCTTGACCACGGCATCCTGGTTGACTCCCAAGTTTGTTTGGGTGCGCTAGGCGGAGACGGCTGGATGGCTTGGCATTGCTGGCAGCGCTTCACCCAAGCCTCCACTTCCGCTTCGATTCCTGGCCACCAAATGTAACTCCTGGCTAGGCCCTTCATGCGGACGATCCCGGGGTGGGCTTCGTGCAGGGCCTTTAGGACTTGGTTCCACAGGGTGCTGGGGACTACCGCCCTATCCCCCCACAGGAGGCACCCCTTGTAGGCAGACAGCTCATCTTGGCCCCCGCTGTGGCCACGGGCCATCCCCTCACCACCCAGCCCAGGACACGGGAGAGAATGGGGTCCCTGGCCAAGAGTCCCTCGACCCAGGCTTCCCAGTGATGAGGGATGTTCAGGTCGAACGGAGGGACTAGTCCCGCTCCCAGAGCGACTGCCATCATGCTGTGTGGTGGTGGTGGGGAAGCGGCTTGTGCACCTTCGGTGCTCATCAGTGGGAGCAGCAGCAGTTCCTGGTCTTCCTCTGGCACCCCAGCAGCCCGACCAGCTCAGCAGGATCCCATCCTCGTCACCATTGTTGTGTAGTGGGTTCGACGCATGAAAGAACTGGACACAGCGTGATTATCAGCTCATGGTTTACTGGTACACAACAGAATAAACACAAATGGCCGGCACGGCCAACTATATACAGTCCCTGATACACACCCACAAGTCCCATTGGAGGGTTTGAACTTCCTGCCACAGTTCCTATAGGTGCTAACTGGGAGGCTCAGGATCCTAGTCCCTATTGTTCCTAGGAGCCAAGCTCTGGTTGCAGACCGCTGTCACCTAGTGGTGGTCAGCGGACATAACAACGGCTTTTGTTTTTGTTTCGTTTTGGGTTTTCCCCACATGAGGAGCTCAAAGTGAATTATGTAAGATATTCTATCAGGCTTATAAGTAATAACAATGTGTTTTAAAACAAATAAAAACCCAGACCCGCATACTGAAACTTTAAACTGAAGACAGATTTAAGACTGCATTCCAGTGCCAGCCTCTGCATTATTGGGTACCGTCAAAAGCCTTTTTCAAATAACACTGTCTTGTAAGTTGCAAGAGAAGAGGATCCTCTGAGCTGTTCCAGTCAACCATTTTGAAGAACAAGGCTAAGGCTGTTGGGGCCTCAGTGTGGCGGCAGATCTCGAGCGCCGAGAGATGGAATGGCCAGTAAAAGCTGTTGGGAGCAGTCTTGGTGTTTCCAACAGGGGGCAGCGGCCCTTTCCGTCTATGAAAGATCCATCCAGGGAATTTGGAGGGTAGACAGAAGCAGAAGTAGGCAACTCTAGACAGAGGTTACAAATTGCAAAGCCTGTTTTCAAAAAAATTGTTAGATGAGGCGAGTCTGTGCTTCAGATGAGGTGGTGTGTTTACTGGATCTGTCCTGGCTATCACCCTTCTCTCATGTACAGCTTTCCCCACACTTGCCCATCACAACATTACCAACCCAACCATTTTACCCTTTCCCCTGAAAACCCATCACACTCTCCTGGATTATTACAACCTTTTACTGTTCTGCAGCCTCATCTTAATTTGCACTGAGCCATGAGAAGGGAGCACTCACTGGAGAAGACCCTGATGCTGGGAAAGATTGAAGGTCAAAGAAGATGGGGACGGCAAAGGATGAGATGGTTGGACAGTTGGGGTGGAGCCTGTGAGGGGTGGGGTTTGAGGCAGGGAGGGACCTCAGGGAGGGATATGATGACATAGACTAGTGTTTACAAACAAAAAAAAATGAATGGGGGAATTTAAACCCAGAACAAACCGAAGAGGTTGAAAACAGAAGAAAAACCTTATGTGTAAAAATATCAAGGTCAATTCCCCAAAAGGTCAAATTATCTTAAACCACAGAATCTTTAATCAAATTGTAAATATTAAAAACTATGCATAACAATCCATCAATGTTAGTTACATATATAGGTGGTATCTTTCCCAAGTGTAAAAAAAAGCCCCTTTGGGGGGGGGGGGAAAAATTACATTTCTACACATGGAATTGACCTTGATATTTTTACATGCAAGGTTTTTCTTCTTTTTTTCAGCCTCTTTGGTTACAACAGTGTTCCCTCTAAGCTGAGCTAGTGTGCAACAGTGTTCCCTCTAAGCTGAGCTAGTGTGAGCTAGCTCAGAGTTTTTTAGCTTCCGGCTCACACATTTTTGTCTCAGCTCAGGAAGGATGGCTCCAGAGCAAACTAATTTATACAGTAGCCAACTCACTTGCTCACAACTTTAATGCCAATAGCTCACAAAGTAGAATTTTTGCTCACTGGACTCCACAGCTTAGAGGGAGCATTGGAGCTCACCCTTCAACGCAGCCATTTTCTCCAGGAAAACTGATCTCTGTAATCTGGAGATCCATCGAGGAGATCTCCAGGTCCCACCTGCAGGGGTTTCTTCCAAGTTTCCACCCATCATTGTGCAATCATTCACCAGCCTTTATTTCCACAGCCTGCTTTGGTATGATCTCTCTGGTCACCATGTGGACAGGAAGGTGTAGATTTTGGGATCTCCCCACCTTGTACCCACCACCGTCCCCACATCACTGGCGGGCTGTATGTTGGCTTTCTAAAAGGCAGTTGCTATACTGCTATAGTGTTGAAAACGATAGTGATACAGCTTCTCCTGATTTTTAAAAAGCCCTCTGGGGCACTGGGGGGGGGCAACTGGCAAGCACAAGGGGATGTCCAAGAAAACACAAAGAATCCTACAGATTAACATGTTCTGTCGCTGCTGCGAAATGCAGAGGCGTTCGCAGCAGCAATAAGTGCATAACAGGGAATAGAAGCAGTCTGGGAATTTTCGTTCCACCCCGGTACCGGTGCCAGAACTTCGAGTGTTGAACAAGGTGCAGCCGAAGACAACCAAGTCTGGGTTCATGAACCATCCTTGGTTGGAAGAGGCACAAGCTATCCAAGGCAACATTAGCCTGAGGGCATGTAAAGTGCATCATTTTAAGCTAGAGTTGCCAGGTCTCCCCTGACCACCAGCGGGGGAGTGGGGTGTAGGGTTGCCAGATCTAGGTTGGGAAATGCCTGGACATTTGGGGATGGAGTCTGGGGAGGACAAGGACCTCAGTGGAGTATAATACTATACAGGGGTCATTTCGCAGAAAAAGAGGTGCAGGAGCTCATTAGCATAACTCATTAGCGTAACTTATTTGCATATGCCACACCCCCTGAAATCACCGGAAGTGTGTCAGAAGGCAACACCCACCGCTCAGGCTCCACTGGACTGTTTTGGATTGCTATCTATTGGGGGGGGGGACGTGCAGATCTGTCCCCGCAGAGGAGGGAGAGCTTGTCCCTGAATAAAACTTGGTCTTAAAGGTGCCACTGGACTGTTTCGGGGGGGTGCTCTGCAACTTACCTGGCTGCTTCTTGCTCCTCGTGGCCTGACTGAGGGCTGCTGGGAGCAGGGGGTGGGGCTTGTTGCATGTTCCCTCCCCCTGGGCTCTTTACTGCCGGAGCTCCGCTCCTGTGTGCTCCTGCAGGAAATTACCCCTGATACTATAGCGTTCACCCTCCAAAGCATCCATTTTCTCCAGAGGAACTGATGTCTGTAAGTCTGGAGACGACCTGTAATTTCAGGGGATCCCCAGGTCTAGCCCCGTAGCGACAGTGGGGGCATCTCGGGGCCCGCCCCCCCGACTTACTGCCGAGGCCCCCTGACTTCCCATCCAGCTCAGACCCCCCCGACTTCCAATTTTTTATTTTATTTGTGGCGCTCCCTTGGGGGTGCGTGCGGGGTTAAAGCCCCCCCAAATTCAAAATTCCTGACTACGGGCCTGCCCAGGTCCCACCTGGAGGCTGGTATCCCTAAAGCATACATCACTAGTCTTAGTATCACTGTCAAGAGCCAGCGTGGTGTTGTGGTCAGGCTGCCTAACTAGGATCTGGGAGACCCGGGCTGGATTCCCTGCTCTTCCATGGAATCCTGTTGGACGACCTTGGGCCACCCACACTCCGCCTTAACCCTCCTCACAGTGTAAAAGGGAGAAGAAGAGGTCATAAACGTTTGGGGCCTGTAGTGTATTCAGAAGCTGCCATGAATACCTAAGATGTATTGTGAAACACCTCATTGGGAAGCTATGTTAAGCTTCGTCTTGGACAGGGATTGAAGCCCAAGACTAATGCGACCAATCAGGTTCAAATTGTATATAAGCGGGAACAACGCTGATTGGTCCTTATGCGCTCAACCTGATAGGTTGATATCTGTACAGTAGGTGTGGCTACATTAGCCGGGAATTGTTTAAATACCGGACAGCTACAATGGACAAGCCGTTCGGGCTATCAGATGTTGTACCGTGTTGGAGAAGTGTTCGTGATCGGAAATAAACTTGAGTTTTTGCTGAAATCACTCTCCGACTATTTGTTAAGCGCTGGACTTAACAGGGCCCGTTGGGGAGAAAAGCGGGATATAAACATCTAAGTCAGTGAAGGAGAGGGGGGATTGCGGGGAGGAATAAGTAAAAGGATTTGCAAGGAGGGGAAATCCCATTATCCCCCCCCCTTCTTACTGCTGCCCCGGCTTCTCTCTCTCTCCTCTCACTGCTCCCCCGTCACCCTTCCAGCTTGCTCTTCGGCAAACTCCCCACCCTTTTGCCCTTTTGAGAGGGGGGAGTCGGGGGGGGGAACCTCAGCAGGATATAATGCCAGAGACTCTACCCTCCCAAGCAGCCATTTTCTCCAGGGAAACTGATCTTGGTCACCCGGCGATCAATTGTAATAACAGATTTCCAGGTGCCACCTGGGGGTTAGCAACTCGATGGACTCCCCTCCCTCCCCAGCACAGTGAGGAGGGGAGAAGTGAGAAGATGCGGGGTGGGGTGGGGGTGAGGCAAGTTGAATTCAGCTCCGGCCTCTTCTCCCGAGAGCTGCTGCCACTGTGGTGTCTGCATGCCATGTTTTCGTTGCCATGGCAGCCCAAAAGGCCCCTGAACTCGGAGGGGGGGGAGGCATTTCCCCAACAGGTGCCCAAGTGCAGTAGGTTGTGCCCCACAAAACTGTCGCAAGTCGGGGTTGTATGTATGATAGGGCCACAATTTAAAGAAACGTATAATTTAATACCCAACATTTCGATTAAAAATAATAATAAGAAGAAGAGATTGGATTTATACCCTGCCCTTCACTACCCAGAGGAGTCTCAGAGTGGCTTACAAACTCCTTTTCCCTTCCCCTCCCCACAACAGACACCCTGTGAGGTAGGTGGGGCTGAGAGAGCTCTTGACAGAAACTGCTCTTTTTCAAGGACAGCTCTTATCAGAACTACGGCTTGCCCAAGGTCACATCAGCACATGCAAGTGGAGGAGTGGGGAATCAAACCCGGTTCTCCTGGATTAGAGTCCGTGCACTTAACCACTACACCAAATTGGTCATGGTTGTGTCATCCCAGTTCTCGTGTCAAGATTATTTTCCTGAGCCGCCCCACCCTTCCCTGACTTACTCCTCCCCTTGTTGTACACTGTATTTATTTACTCGGCACAGCCCGTCCTCCACCGAACCAGAAGCCAAGAAGGCTTTTATCTTTTGGTTAACGTCTCTTGGTTAACGATATACTCGGAACAAAACGTTACAGCCCTTTGAAGGGTTATCCACAATCCAAAAGATACTTCAACGGCTGCAGTGTGTGAACTACCAGGTACAATCCTGTACTGTTAGGTGGATTAATTGTTCACGAGCAGGGCGTTTTTTTGTGATGGGACTCCTTGGTACCCAGTACCGGCAGCTTTCTTCAGAGCTTTCCCAAGTCCTGAGGAAGGAGGGGGGGTTTGTTGGAAATTGGTGCAACCTTATACAGGAGTACTAGCACCCTTTCTACCCCCAAGGGTTGCCAGTCTCCAGGTGTGGAGATCCTCTGGAATTACTGCTGATCTCCAAACAAGAGAGATCAGTTCCCCTGGAGAAAATAGCAGCTTTGGAGGGCGGACTCTGTGGCATTACGGCCCTCTGAGCTCCTTACCCAACCCCACCCTTCCCAGGCTCTGCCCCTAAATCTCCAGGAATTTCTCAACCCAGAGCTGGCAACCTTAAACACCCTCCCCCCCCCAATGCGCATATATCTTTCTTGGTGCATACTAGAGACAAAATGTATCCACCACCATCACCCATTCAGAGACCGAAATTCTAAAGAACATGGGAAAGCAGGTGAATCCTGAAGGATGATGAACATGAACAAAGAGCTTAACCAATATTTACAAAAGGCAAAAGAGAGGGGACATTTCAGCCAGGGACCCGGTGGCTCAGAGGTTAAGACGCTGAGGTGCAGACCGGAAGGTCGGTAGCTTGGCCGTTCGAGACCCGAGTGCCGCGGGATGGAGTGAGCGCACATCTCTGGCCCCAGCTCCTGCCAACCTAGCAGTTCGGAAGCAAGAAATTGCAAGTAGATAAACAGGTACCGGTTCTGTGGGGAGGTAACCGCATTCCGTGCCCCTTGGTGGCCACATGACCACGAAAAAAGGCTTCGGACAGCACTGGCTCTTCAGCTTGGAAATTGAGATGAGCACTGCCCCCTAGATTCGGATTCAACTGGCTTCCAAGCAAGGGAAACCTTTAGGACTGGAAAAACAGGGGCTATCCTTGGGAAACGGGAGGGGAGACAGCATGGTATAGCCCGATCCCTCCCATCAGATCTTGGACGCTAAGTGGGGCTAGTACTTGGATAGGAGACCGCCAAGGAAGGCTTGGCGGAGGCACTGCTTCTCACTTGCCTTGGAAGCCCCCTACTGTTGCAGCTTGACTCCACTTATGTACGTGTCCTTGGGAAACAGAGGCAGTGGGGAACATAATTCTCTGGGTGATTCTGCATTGGCTTTTCCCTCCATTGTTTTACCAAAGGTGCCACTCAAAACTACATTCAAATACCCCGGGGCAATGCCGTCCTGACTGCAAAGGCACCCCTGAACAGCCATAAATCTATGCAAAAGGTACCATAAAACCCGATGAACAAAGAAAGTGAAAGAGGCATGTGGTCTAGAGGGCACCATAAAATCCGATGATCAAAGAAAGTGAAAGGGGCATGCAATGCAGAGGAAAATTTCTGTCCCGGGGTGGGTTTGGTAAAACAGCAGAGGGAAAATCCAATGTGGAATCGTCCTCTGTTATCCATGTACAAACTCCGGAACAATGGTGCTCTTTCCATAGACAGTTCACGCCCTTTT
Source organism: Gekko japonicus (assembly GCF_001447785.1). Taxonomy (NCBI): domain Eukaryota; kingdom Metazoa; phylum Chordata; class Lepidosauria; order Squamata; family Gekkonidae; genus Gekko; species Gekko japonicus. The sequence continues at coordinate 777,724 of NW_015165842.1, read as the reverse complement.
GTTGTCCCCTTTTCCTGCCTGTGCCGGAATGCCTTGTGCCTTATTCACTGACAACTCTTCTTTCTTAAGGACAGCACTTTGGCCCTGCCTGAACTCATATGATATTTATAGGAAGCCAATTAAAATCACCATAAAGATCCCTGTCCTTGTGTTATGTATGTGGACTGCCACCAGAGGTCCGTGGCTAAGCAGGAGCTTGGCCCCCAAACACAAAGGGGACCTAGGATCCTAGTCCAACTGGAGTCCACCAATAGCACCTTTGGCGGGAAATTCAAACCCTCCTATGGGGATAGAGGTGTGCCGGGTGAAGTGTATATAGTTGGCCTTGCAGGGCTGTTTTTCCTTGTCTTGTTGTGAAGTACAATAAACGCGTCTGAACGCATGTCATAGTCCGAGTTCTCCATGCGTCTAACCCAGTACTTTCCACCTTGCAAAATGCAAATATTTAAATGCCCGAGTGCCAAACCAGACCGAGATGCTGGATGATCCCTTGAGGAATCTGCTTGGCACTGTTCAAAGTAAATTCCAGACCAGGGAGGGGCAGTTTCGATCAGCTAAACTAAATGGAGGGGAGAAGATTAAATTCTTTCATCCACAGGGCTGCAGTCCTAATTCAAATGCAGGCTCCTCATAGCTGCAGTTGATGGGCAGCTCATGGATCTCCCAGTACCTGGTCTCGTTTGGCCACGAATCATACATGACAAAGGAATTTAACATTTGGATGCTGCTACCCTTCATGTCTATTAGATTCCTAACCCATCCTTACTCCACGGAGTTCATGAGTTCTTCCCTCCCCGACTTTATCCTCACAACAACCCTCAGAGGTAGGCACGGGAGAGTGAGCAAGAGTGTTAACTGCTTCAAGGTCACCCAGGCAGACTGGGGATTTGAACTTGGGTCTCCCCAGCACTAGTTCGATATCTTAACAGTGTAAGAAGATAAGTGATTTGTGGGGAGTAGTAGCCTTGCATTGTAGGGCTACTTGGTCATGAAATAAAACAGTAGTCTAGTGGCACCCTAAAGACTAACAAGATTTATTTCAGGATGAGCTTTTGTAAGTCAAAGCTCCTCGGTGGCGGTTCCTCTCTGGTGGAATGAGCTCCCAGAAGAGATCGGGGCCCTGCGGGACCTCATGCAGTTCCGCAGGGCCTGCAAGACGGAGCTCTTCCACCAGGCCTTCCATTCGGAGCCGCCCCCAATAGAGAACCCTGTTTCCTGAAGCCACCAGAACAGCCTGTGCCGGCTGCACAAAGGTTAGATCTATTGGCTGATCATTAGGATGGAATACTGAAGGTGGACTGCCACCACTGAATAACCTTAGTGTCATTAATGTTAGCAATCTTTTAATGTTGGAATGTTTGATATGATTTTAGGATTTTAAATTGCTTACCTGTGTGTTTTTATTCCTTTATGTAAGCCGCCCTGGGAGGCTGGGAAGGCGGGGTATAAATCTGCTCACTCACTAGGCGAACTAGGCGATCACCTAGAGCGGGATGGCCCTTAGGGGCACCAAACTGCACCCGGCCCCATACTCCGGGAGTTTCTTGATTATTTGTGTTTTTTATTTTTCCTAAAATGCATTTATTTTTGAAAATTGGTGAACGCTGGCCCTGACTTAATCTTAACTTAGTTGTAGGAGGGGAAATAGGGGAGGAATTGATCAAAGAGAGGCGTGTGTGTGTGTGACGTGCTGTCAAGTTGCAGCCAACTTACAGCAACCCCAGCAAGGGGCTTTCAAGGCAAGTGAGAAGCAGGGGTGGTTTGCCATTGCCTGCCTCTGCAGACTCTTCCTTGGTGGTCTCCCATCCAAGTACTAACCAGGGCTGATCTTGCTTAGCTTCCAAGTTCTGATGAGAGTGGGCTGTACTTCTCTCGAAAAAAAAGGCTTAGTATCATCAATAAGATGTGGTTCTCAAGTTATACAAAACACACCCATTATCCTTCGTTGTGCATCCGTTATCCACAGTTATACATAACTTATCCATAATGGATCTATTATGTGGAGATTTTAAGATGCTTTTGTGTTTATTTTGTAAAGGACTGTGTGGAAAGGCAATACAGAAAATGCTCTTCGTAAAATTCTGCATTTGGGTCGTCTCTGGGTAGCACACATTCCTTCCCAGCATGCAGTGTTCCTGGGCTTGTCAACTGAAGCTAGATTTCATCTCAGCAGTAAAGCTAGATCAGGGGTGGGTGGCCAAACTTGCCTAACGTAAAAGCCACACAGAATAAACATCAGATGTTTGAGAGCCATAAGACATGAATATTACACACGTTTTATTGAAAAATATGCAGATTTGCTTTTTATTAACATTAAATGAGACTGCAAAAAATAAAAATAAAAGGAAGGAAGGAAGGAAGGAAGGAAGGAAGGAAGGAAG
>NW_015165842.1:767266-775053 GCF_001447785.1 Gekko japonicus | reverse complement strand
ACTGCGCGGCGGCTCAGGGGATCTATATGATCCCGCCGCCGCATGTTTCTTTTGGTGCGGCTTTAAAAAACCACACTTTGGCTGTACTTCCCCCCCTCCCCCGTGGCATGTGTGAAAGAGCCGTATGTGGCTTCTGAGCCACAGTTTGGCCACCCCGAGCTAGATATCTTTCCACTCCTGTATACCAAGTGATCCTTGAGAGTGCCAAGGTAAGAAGAAGAGGCAGGGATACTCTGAAAGGCCCCAGGAATGTCATAGCCCTATTTACACATCATCTGGAGGTGGCTTTACAGATGATTTCAATCAGCGGTTCTCAACCTTACATCCCGCCTGTAATGTATTCAGACGCTGCCCTGAGTACATTAGGATGTGTGTGAAACATCCCATTGGGAAGCAATGTAAAGCTTCGTCTTGGACAGAGGATTCTAGTCCAAGACTGCATGACCAATCACATTCTAGCAAGCTGCAAGCGGGAACGTTTGTGATTGGCCTTTATGCGATCAACCTGATAGGTTGTTATCTGTAAAGTAGGAGTGGCTACATTAGCCGGGAATGTTTAAATACCGAGCAGTTTCAATGGACAAACTGTTTGGGCTATCAGATGTTGTACCGTGTTGGTGAAGTGATCGTAGAGCTGAATAAACCTGAGTTTTCACTGAAATCACTCTCCGACTCATTGTTAAGCGCCGGACTTAACACCGCCATTCACTTTTCCAAAGAACCTGTGTCCCACCATGAAAATGTACCACAAGCTGAGACGCATCTGCTTTAGATGGCTTCAAAAGGGGATTAGACCAGGGGTCATTTCGTAGAAAAAGAGCTAGGGGACCTCATTAGCATAACTCATTAGCATATGCCACACACCCTGAAATCACCGGAAGTGTGTCATAAGGCCACATACCCCGCCCCCAATGGTCTCGGCCGCCGCCGCTAGCCTTGCAGCTCCACTGCGGTGGACCGGCAAGGCCGGCAGGAGGAGAGCAAGGCGAAGAGACTGAGGTGTAGTCAGAAGGAGAGACTGATCCAGAGCCTGGCCCAGCACCCCCAGTTGGAAACACCCCGAGGCCAGAATCCCCACCCTCTTCTCCTGCCTCCTCCTGGTTGAATGAGGGCCGGAAGCGGGGCGGCCGGAACCTGCAAGGCCGGCGGGAGTGCAAGGAAGCCCCGCAAAGGCCCTCCCTGGCCCCAGGCAGGCAGGGGTGGGGAGAGGCAGGGAGGAAGCAACTTACCCTCCCTCTTCTCCTGCCTCCTCCTGGCTGAATGAGGGCCGGAAGCGGGGCAGCCGGAAGCAGGGGGCGGGGCTTCGTCATGTGCCCCGCCCCCACACCTCACCTGGGGGAACTGCGATCCCCCCCAAATGACCTCTGGGTAGGCCGTTCCTCAAGGTGGGAGCCATCACAGCGGAATGCTCAGATGGACTGACCCCACTGGCCATGCTGTCAATCAAGAAGGGACTGAGCGTGAGTGCCTTTGCAGGTGTGGGCAAACGGCACATGTGAAGTTCTTACACAGGCAGAAAAATCATATTTATTTATTCATTTCCTTAATTTATACCCCACCTGTCTTCCCAACGGAGACCCAAAGTGCTTTACAACGTTCTCCCCTTCACTGTTTTATCTTCACAAAAAGCCCTGTGAGGTAGTTCAGGCTGACATGGAGTGACTGCCCCAAGGTCACCCAGCAAGCTTCCATGGCAGAGTGAGAATTTGAATTTGGGTCCCCAAGATCCTACACTCTGACCACTACACCATGCTGGCTCTCAAGGCAGAAGCTCTTCTGCATATTTCAGGTCCAATAACCATAAAAATGCGGCGATCTGCACGTAGGTTCAATCTCTAGTCACATTTGTACATTGCCTAAAGTAGTATTGATACTCCTGCACTGTTTGAAGTAATACATCTGTACGTTCTGTGGACTGTATAGTGATGTACTCATTATAGCAGTATCTTTTGCCGGGGTGGGGGGGAGTCCAGGCTCCAGCATGCTGCAGCAGCACAATTTTCATCCAAACCACCCAGGCACAATATGCAAACATTATGAGGAACAATGCAGGAATAAGTATGAAGACGGCAGCAACCACACCACTCCATAACCGCATGCCAGTGGTCCATCTAGTCCACCATCCTGTTTCAAACAGTGTCCAACCTGTTGCTCCAGAAGGCCAACAAACAGGCCAACGCTTCCTCCCTGATGTTGCTTCCAGTCCTGTTATTCAGAGATTTACTGATTCTGGATATAGTGGTCCCCCTTAGTAATCTTAGTAATCCCACCTGGCAGGAGCTGGTCCATGGGGTCGCAAAGAGTCGGACTCGACTGTGCAACTGAACAACAACAACAATTTAGTAATCTTAGCTAGAAGATACTGATGGACCTACCATCCATGAATCTGTATAATCCAGAGGTCATCGGCGGGGGGGGGGGGGGATCGGGATCGCAGTTCCCCTGGGTGAGGTACGGGGGGGCGGGCACATGACGAAGCCCCGCCCCCTGCTTCCGGCCGCCCCGCTTCTGGCCCTCATTCAGCCAGGAGGAGGCAGGAGAAGAGGGTGGGGATTCTGGCCTCAGGGTGTTTCCAACTGGGGGTGCTGGGCCAGGCTCTGGATCAGTCTCTCCCTCTGACTGCACCTCAGTCTCTTCGCCTTGCTGCTCCTCCTGTGCAGCTGCTGGGGCCTCTTCTCCCTCAGGTGCCGGTAGAGGTTCCTCTTCTGGGCTGACTCCAGAAGAGGCTGGGTTGCTCCCTGCTGCTTCCTCATCTGAGGAATAGTCAGCCTCAGCAGAGCCAGGGCCTAGGACAATAGGCTTGGATCCAAGGAGCCCAAGTGGAAGACAACAAATTAGAGGAAACAGACGCCAGCACATCCATGATGTCAGTATATTCAGACAAGGGCTACCAAACTCTAAAGAGGATTAAAAAAACATTTCTGCCCTTTATTTATGTCATTCATCTCATCCTCCACTTTTCTCATTGAGACTCAAGGTGAATCACAAAATTATTTATAAAAACGCAACAAAGACAGGGTTGTCAGTCTCCTGGCGGGGCCTGGAGACCTCCTGGAATTACAACTAGTCTCCAGACAACACAGATCAGTTCCCCTGGAGAAATTGGCTGCTTTGGAGGGAGGACTCTATGGAATTATAACCTACCAAGGTTCCTCATCTCCCAGCCTGGTGTCGGCAACCCTAAATAAAGACAAGTGAATAAGCAATGCGATAAAACTGGATTACACAATGAGGCGATAAAGTGATGCAATAAAACTGAATTGCACCATTAGAAAAGAATGAAATAAAAACAGTATAATAATAAAAACAGTGGGGGGGGACTGCTTACCGATTTTCACGGACAATTACAGCTACAACCCTAGTTGCAATATATTCAGTTGCCATGCACAGTTGCATTTTGCAGTATCCCTATTCCCTTTTTCATGACGACCTCATGAACCATTCTGTTGTACACCTTCTGTGAAATGACAGAAGCGTGAGAGCCTTTCTGAACTCATTAGGTAGGCCCAGGGGTCGATTCGTAGAAAAAGAGCAAGGGGAACTCATTAGCATAACTCATTATCATATGCCACACCCCCTGACATCATCGGAAGTGTGTCATAAGGCCACAGCCCCTGGCATCACCGGAAGTGTGTCATAAGGCCACACACCCCGCCCCCAACGGTCCCGGCCGCCGCGTCTGAATATGCAATAGAGAAGAAGTGCCAGACTGCAGCTGTTGCACAAGCAATGTGAGGGGCTCTGAGTCTTTGCAGAGTGACTCCCAGGGAAGGGAGGACCTGATCATAAACACCCCCATTCACCTGCCTGGGCATGGAATCAACAGTGCATGCTCAGACCTCATCCTGGCCGTCAGCCTCCGCTCCTCGCTCCTGAAACCTCTGGCTGATTTCCCGGCTTCCTGACCTTCAGCTCTGTTTCTCAGCCTGCTTTTGGACTGTGTATCCAGTTTTCAGTGAAGGGTATCGGTGGCAACCGGCTGGACCCAGCACACCTATGTTAGTAAATCAAATTTAGGCTGACCTCTCTAGTGGTTCTGTAAGGCAGGGGTCCCCAACATGGTGACTTTGAGCTCCAAGGCACCCATTGATACCTTTTTAGAAAGTGGGCAGGGCCAGTTGAGTCTTTTGCCCAGCAAGGTTTCTTTTTTTCTTTTCTTTCTTGGCCCCCTGAATGGGATTTTTTAAATTGCTTTTCTAATAACTACAAACAGAAAATTAGGAAAGGGAAACTACAGCCTATGGGAGAAAGTAAAGAAGACCCTCTAAAAACCCAAGAGATGGTGATCATACAAACATTTGCAAAATTACCTTTAAGCTTAAACACAAGTTAACTTTCATCGAAAATGATCGTCTATCTGCTTAAATGTTTAAATGATCATCAACAATTCTAGTTTCATAAAAAGACTGTAAAAAGAAATGCAATATACGTATTTTTGATACTCCAGAGTACATTAACAATCTATTTCCCCCCCCTTTCTATGTCTCAACTGATAGCTTTGTTTGGGGACAGCAGCCCCCAGTTTAGAGTCAGAATCTTCCTCAGAAGACCCAGCCTCTCCTTTACTTTCTTTGGCAGCATCGGTCGCACCTTCTCCTGCTGGACTGCTATGTTGACGTAAAAACTCGCAAGCCTTTTCAACAGAGTCAATCCTTTCTTTACCATTTGCATATCTAAAGATTAATCCCTCGGGTGTTAGCCATCTGTAGGAAACGTGATTTTGTAGAAATAAAACCAAGTCTCTGTATTTCCTTCTTATCTCAAATGGAATGTCTTTCAATACTCTTAGGTCTTTTTCTTTTATCTTCAAGGTTGCTCCGTTACATGCTTTCAATAGTTGATCTCTCACTTTTCTTCGGGAGAATCTTATTGTGACTTCCCCTAGCAGATTGTTCTTTCTAATAAATTCTGTATATGATCTGTGGACTGTATCAATTTCGCTTTGAAGTTGATCCGATGTCATCTCTGCCAAGGGAGCTAATACATCACCAAAAATCTGTCTCAGATACTCTCCTTTCTCTTCCCAGATGCCTTGAAGTCTCAAGACATAGCTTGCCCTTTCCATTTGCAGCTGTAGTACTCGAGACTCTTCAATTTGACATTTTTTCCCAGTGCCTGTAGTTTTTGATTCATCTTTTTTGAGTTATCAATCTCTTTAAGTTCCTGCTCCGTTTTTTAATTTTCTGTGTATTCACAGCCATTTGTGCTTGTTGTGTATCGAGCTTGTTGTCAATTGCCATAATTTTCTCCAGCAGGGGGCGAAGTGCTTCCGACAACAACCTTTGAAGTTCCGCAGTTGAGTCCTGTCTAGGCACAGAAGTTGCAGGGCTGGAACTTCCGGGAAGAAGCTTTACTTTCGCTTGTTTGTCTCTCTGACCCTTCACAGGCGGTGCCATGTTTGAGAATTGTTTACTTTTATTAAAAGTTTGCCAAAGTCTCTGGAAGTTCTTGTATCACACGGTAAGCTCTTACAGTCTCTTTATCTCAATCTCTTCACTTTTTATAGTAGCCCCCCCTTTTTCTAGCTTAAAATCGCTTGTAAACAGTTCTTAGCGGGGGAGATTCCCCTTTCCCCCCTCGTTTTCTTTTGCGAGGGCCGTACGGTTTTTTGTTGTTCTCGCTTAGACTTAAACTCAAATTTTCAATGATTGTTTGCTTGTGCTTAAAATCGCTTGATCACCAAACGCTTGCTCCGGTGTGCTGATCTTGTTCCCATATGGGACGCTCCACAGCGGGACCGTCGGGGCTTGGAGTAGCCCCCCCCTCACCGACTTGTCTCGCCGGAGGGGGGCTCTCTAGCGCCCCATGGCTTGGAGCCCCCCGCGGGCTCCTGGGGTGGCACGGACGATTGCGCCCCCTCCCAGCCGTGGGCGCTGGCAGGCTTCTCCCGGAGGTCCGGGAGAAAGCAACTTCCATGACAATCGCCAAAACTGGATGGCACCCAGCAAGGTTTCTGATTGGCTATGCAGATTTGTTTTAAAAGATGTTGCATTGGCAGCAGCTACCAGTAAATTGTTGCATTGGCAGCAGCTACCAGTAAAGTACAAGGATCTTCACGGTGTGACTGAAGGTAAGTTGTGGCAGCTCTTCTGCGGCTGGCTGTGCCTCCAGCCACAGCCATTTTGTTGCTGTGTCCGCCATGCAGTGTCAGAATTCCAAAGGTGCTTGCAGGTTCAAAAAAGGATGGGGACCCCTGCTCTAGGGTTACCAGGTCAGATCAACCCAGGAGTGGGGGATGGGGAGGGACTTTCTGGGAATGGGGGGGAGCGCACAATGTGCGTGCAACCTAATAGCATCACACAGAAGTGACAAAATCACATTAGTGATGTCATGCAGCAATGTTCTGGTATTTTGGGCAAGACTCTATGGATACCATAGAGTCTTGCCCAAAATACCAGAGTGTCTCTGTGCAGCATCACTGATGGGATGACGACAATTCCATGTGATGTCATTACATCGTGTTTGGGGGTGGGATTCCTCCCGCTGGCCAGCTGGCTGGTTGCGGAGAAGAGGCTGGAAAATTTGGGGATACCCCACCCTCCACTGGGGAATGGCATCCCTATGACCTGTTATAAGGCGTCTCCTACTCTTCAAACATGGTGTTTCCCCCTCATGATGTAGCCACAAGATCACTGCCCAGGATATTAATGTCTCAGGGAGTCTGAATCTGTATCTAAGTTAGGGTTGCCAGCAGTGCTCCCTTTAAGCCATGGAGTCTTGTGTCTTGAAACAAAAGATACATGGAGCCTTCTTCAAATTTCAAACTAATAAGGAGTTTTGTTATAAGAACTCCATTCTCTGGATAGGAAAGGTGAGAGGCGGTGTATCTAATGTAACTAGCTGGATGTTCAGAGACGCAAGATATATGTCCTGCTCTCATGGTGCCAAGACGGAGAGTCTGGCAATGTGTGCGAAAGAGAGGTGTCAAAGTGGAAGGAAGGAACTTCCCTAAAAGTAGCAATCTACGCTTCAAATGGGTAGCAGTAGAGAAGAAAGGAAAGAATGCTCTGTATCCTGTGCCTATCTCTCTCTCTCTCTGACCAGGGCTGTAGCCAGCAGTGGGGCTTTAGGGGATGAGCCCCCTATTCGATCTTCGGAGCCCCCACCCCAGCACCCCTCACCCTAATCTTAAACCTCAATCTTAGCCGTGTGCCGCACTGGAAGGAGGCCTGAAGTGATTCTCTAACCCTCATTCTGACATGGTGTGCAATTAAGATTGCAGCGTAAGCTTGGGGTGGGGGCGTTGGGGTGGGGGCGGCATGGTGCAGCTCTTCCTGCTTGGTGGGCTGGGCCAGTATTGCTGACGCTGCATTGCCGCCGGCCCTAAGCAATTTCTCTAACCCTCCTTCCTTCCCGTGGCTCTTTCTGTGGAAGGAGGAAGGGAGGAGGGTCAACAGAATCGCTTCAGGCCAGCACGGCTTCAATCCTGGACTGACCCGCCAAACAGGAAGCGCTGGGGTAAGCAGTTACTCCTCCTCTCCCTCCCCTCTGCACTTGGAGGGGTGGGAGAACTTAAGCCGGGGGAAGAGTGGGGTGGGGGGTGGGTGCTGCTCATTTAATGTAATTTAATTTAAATAGCTATGCCCCTGCACCCCCCAGCATGCCCCCCCCCAAAATCCTGGCTACGGTGCTGTCTCTGACTCTTTGGTAGCCCCCTCTGAGCTCTGAGGCTAAGAAACACAGCACAAAGGCCTCCAGTTCCAACACCCTGCTGTAGAGATAAGGATGATCCTCATTCTCCCCCATCTCCCCAGAGAGGAGGAGGAGGAGGAGGAGGAGGAGGAGGA
>NW_015165842.1:766263-767151 GCF_001447785.1 Gekko japonicus | reverse complement strand
GACTGACCCAAGGTCACATCAGCAGGTGCAAGTGGAGGAGTGGGGAATCAAACCCGGTTCTCCCAGATTAGAGTCCGCGCACTTAACCACTACACCAAACTGGCTCTCAGGATTCAGCAATACAAAGGAGGCTCAAACACATGAGACATGAGCTAATTTAAAAGTTATAAATAAAGTTTATTTTTTAAAAAAGACATGAGCTGTCGTATACCCTTGACCAAAGAACAATACAGTCCTTCTATCTGGGATAGACATCCTCTTCCACTGAGCACACAGCTTCAGGAGGGACACACGTGGAGTGGTGCGGGAGGGAGGGGACACCCGCCTAGCCAGCCAGACTAGTTGAATCAACCCTGGAGATCAATGGGGTGACAGATGTCACGGCCAGATCGCCCTCACATCCATGGGACATTAGCAGGATTGCAGGCAAGGGCCCCTTGCAACTCCTCTTCCGTATTTGGCCTCAGAGATCTGGGTAACGACTCTTTATGCATGTGTCGGTCAAAGTCCATCTCAGCAATTCTTCACTAGTGGGCTATGGGTTATAAATTAGGTTTGCAATGAAATTAAGAATTAACTACTTGGTTAGGCTACAAAGAATGTTCACCACGGTGCTGAGGAGCAAGTGTTTCTGACTGACATCCCGGCCCGGGTCATAACTAGGGCTGCCAAATGCAGCCGGGGGGCGGGGAATCCCCCGTTTCGGAGCCCCGATTCCCGGCGCACCGGAATCGGGGCCCGGGGGAAACCCCACCCCCGCGTGCGCGTCACCCGGAAGTGACGTCGAACACTGAGGGTGGGGCCACGCGATTTGAGGGGGAAACAAAGAGTTTTCCCCTCAAATGGCAGCCATTTGAGGGGAAAACTCTTTGTTTTCCCCTCAAATCG
>NW_015165842.1:755987-766024 GCF_001447785.1 Gekko japonicus | reverse complement strand
TTGCAGCTCCATGAGGGGCCCGGCGGTGGACCTGCAAGGCCGGCGGGAGTGCAAGGAAGCCCCGCGAAGGCCCTCCCTGGCCCCAGGCAGGCAGGGGTGGGGAGAGGCAGGGAGGAAGCAACTTACCCTCCCTCTTCTCCTGCCTCCTCCTGGCTGAATGAGGGCCGGAAGCGGGGCGGCCGGAAGCGGGGGGCGGGGCTTCGTCATGTGCCCTGCCCCCGTACCTCACCCGGGGGAACTGCGATCCCCCGCAATCCCCCCCGAATCACCTCTGCAGACAACAGAGATCAGTTCACCTGGCAGCTTTGGAAGGTGGACTCTATGACATCATACCCTATTAAAGTCCCTCCCCAAGCCCCGCCCTCCTTAGGCTCCACCCCCACAATCTTCAGGAATTTCTCAATCCAGAGCTGGCAACTCGACTCGTTGGGCAAAGTCAGAAAGCTGATAACTCAGTGGTCAAGCTTTCCAGGCCGCTGTCTTAGTTGATCTGTACTGAAAGCATTGCTGTAGATGACCTATCAAACATGGAATGGAGGAGGCGGAGAGAAAAAGCATTGGATCCTGCAGTGCGTGAACAGAAATGCAAACTCTCTTTGCACCCTTCCACTTGCTCAAGCAATAGCTCCAATGCCTGCAAGCTGTTTGCACAACGTTTTTCTCAAGTGCCAGATGGGATCAATAAATTCAACTCAATTCAAGCTGCCGGCGCAACCTTCGTAGCACATTTCCACTTGCGCAAGGGTTTGAGTGTACATGGAAATCTTCCTCTGGATCACACTGACAGCAGCTTCTGATAAGTAATGGGAATAAGAGACCACAGAGCAGAGTGCGTAATGGTAGCACAACTATGACTGGAAGGGCATCCTCGGGCGGATTATCCACCTCACAGACAGCTCTTCAGCATCTCAGAGCGGCTTACAATCTCCTCCCTTCCTCTCCCCACAACAAACACCCGGTGAGGTAGGCAGGGCTGAGAGAGCTCTGACTGAGAATTTTTCTTGAGAGAACAGTTCTGAGGGAACTTGTGACTGACCCAAGGTCACCCAGCTGGCTGCATGTGTAGGAGTGGGGCATCAAAGCTGGTTCTCCAGATTAGCATCTGCTGCTCTTAACCACTACATAAAACTGAGTGTGAGATACATAATTTGCTTTACCTATCAATGATCAAGGGGTTGGTGCTGTCAGTGCTTTTATACAGCTGTTGGACATCAACGTCATCTGGATTCTACCTATTAACTGAAGAAATTAATGTCTTGTCAGAGTCCAAAGTTGAACCCCATGGGTCCCCAGTGATGTTGCACACAAGTAACCAAACCTTTTCTTTATTTCATTAAGATATTGTGAAATTTTATTTACATTCTGTCAAAACAATGATTTATACTATTGGCAACACAATGCTCTAAAATCATACATTAGAAAAATAACAAACTAGCTTAACTATCTAACACATTTCCAGGACCTGTGTTAGACAGCACAAACCTTAAGTCCAAGAGTCAAAGGCCACAGCTTAAGCACTGTCTACATTGCTGTCTGTTGCAATATCATAGTCCAGGCCTTCAGTCCGTCAGAATCCAAACTAGCCTTCTTTTCCGGGTCCTTAGCTCCATTATAGTCTTTTGGCCAAGCAGCGTCAGCCGATGATGACATCCAGTCAGCACACAGTCATCCTGGAACTCTCTAGAAAATTACCTCATTACTCCTTACCTCCCACCTGTGGGCCACAGGTTCTCATGAGAAGCTGTTTAAAAGACTGGATCTCAGTGGGACTCTGGTGGGACTCTGGTGCTCCCTAGACCTTGTGAAGCAAGGCAAGATATGGGACAAAACATACTTTGACAGACTGCTAAGGAAACCTGCCCCATCGTTCTGCTACCTTCGATTAAAAAGTATGACGGAATTCTTGGCCACCTCTGGTACATTTGAAAGATCGAGATCAGACTTCGAAGACCTCCTCGCGACCTATACTGCTTCGACAAAGGGGCTGCTCTCCAAAATTTACAAGATTATATTGATAGCAGACAGCACACACCCCTTACCTTGCCAAAAATCTTGGAAGGAGGATCTTCAAACTGACTTACAGCAATCTCATTGGCTTTCCATTTGGAACTCCCCTGTGAACACATCCAGGGTCTTCAACATTTGCATGCAATCGTTTAAAATTATCAACAGGTGGTATTTTACCCCCACCCCCCCATTGAATCAAATGAACCAACATTATTGCCCCCCTCTGCTGGAAAAATTGTGGCTCCATTGGCACTTTTCTCCTCTGCTGGTGGGAATGCCCACTTATTCAACAATTTTGGGGTGAAACTATGTCTCAGATCTGTAAAATCACATCACAATCAATCCCAGTTGTACCAGAACTTTTACTCCTAAACTTATGGGATTCCTCCGTTTGGGGCGACACACACAAAGATCTTACTTCCATTCTTCTCACTGCTGCCAGACTAACGATCACAACAGCCTGGAAATCCTCCACATCTCCAACTTTGATTGCCTGGTATGACAAGATATGGGATCAATTTGTAATGAACAAAATCTTCAACTTTATGGATCAAGCACAAACTGGCTCCACTAAGGTCTACAGTAAATTTGTTCTTACTTGGGCTCCAATTCTGCGATTCATGGTGGAACATGATCTTCTCCCTTCTAACTGAAGTTACCACACATGGCTTAACTTCTAACACACCCTTTGTTCTGACTTTATGTTGGGACTCTTCTTGTTGAACAGAGCTTCAATTCCTCAATTAACTAACCAATTCTCAGTGTACGTGCTCATTTATTCTGTTGTATCTTAACTCATGCTAGAATGGCTTATCGGAATACTTTATGTCAACAGACAATACCTGTTGACTTTTATGTCCTACGGTGGCTATGGATTATTTACCTTAAGGATTTCTGTTACCTTGTTACAGCTTTGGTGATTGTATTATGACTTTAACTTCAATAAAACTTTTAGAAGTTTTTTATAATGAGAAGCTAATCACCACTTCTCATCTCTGGCCCTGAAGACAATACGGCCTATGCAGGCTGAGAGATCAATTAGTAACACCTGCAGGATGGAACAAGCCCATTACCACTCACATTAACCCTTGAGGGGGGAGCCAGGGGTGCTTTGCCTCACATGCCCCCCTGAGACTCATGGCCCAAACCATGATTGAAGCTTACATACCTAGGCAAAGCAACTACAATTCTGTTAGTGAGGTAGATCAAAGTTTTCACAGCAGCATAAGATAAAATTAGCAGAGCAACATAATATCAAAGCAAACTACAAAAAATACCCTCTCAAGGCCTTACTCTCCCCCTTGATGGGACAGACTGTCACGCACGATACTCTGCCCACCTTTGATGTGAGCAATTTCAAACCTAAAATCCTGTAGACTCAAAGCCCACCTTAGGATCCGTGCGTTATTCCCCTTTATCCTGTGAATAAAGGACAATGTGTTATGATCTCTTTCCAAAACAAATTTGGCACCACACAGATAACAGTTTTAACTTGCTAAGGGCCCAAACCAGAGCCAGGCCCTCCTTTTCCAGGGTACAAAATGCTTGCTCACGGGGCAGGAGCTTCCTGCTCAGATAACTACAGGACAAAGCTCCCCATCATCTCCTTTTTGACACGACACAACCCCCAGGCCCCTCTCTGAAGCACCAGTTTTAACCACAAAAGGATTTTTATAATTGGGAGGCACTAAGATGGGTGCTGATGCCAGTTGTTTCTTCAAATTATCAAAGGCTTGCTGACACTCAGGGGTCCAGATCACCTTATTAGGGGCCCTCTTTTTACACAAATCAGTCAAAGGTGCAGCAAGGGTACTGAAACCCTTTACAAATCTTTTATAAAAATTTACCAGGCCTAAATAAGCTTGTACCATCCTTTTTTGTGAGTGGATTTGGTCACTCCATAATAATAGCAACCTTGGCCTCATGAGGCCTGTGGCAGAACTGGCTTGCTCTAACCTGCAGGTCCTATTCTGCCCTGCCCTCCTAGGGGTTTTCAACTCCCTGGAGGGGCTCTTCTTCCACTCTCAGGTAACCCATCACCACCACCTGATCGTTGTTAGAATTTCCCACTGGATCAGGACACCCAGCTTCCCTTTCCAAGTTCAGGGGCCTTGCCTCAGTGTTTCCTGCTGCCCAGTGCCTGGCCACCACAGGGACAGACTAATGCTTTGGCCACCCTGGGAGGAATAGTTGCTTGCCAACTGCCTGCTTTCCCACTGGCTCCCCTCTTCAGATAGTGTGCTTGACACAGTGGAGGTCTATGTGGTACAGAGAACCTCCCCTGGCACCAAAAGTTATAAAGCCTTTATTATAAATAAAATGTTTACAACCATACTTTTAGCACAGCACCAGATTGAGCAAGGAATACAAAAGAACTCGGTCAAAATGCAAATCCTCTGTCTCTTTCTCTATACATGCCCTATCATCTGTTAAAATATAGGACAGGCTCTTTAGCTTAATTGTTTTAGTTCTCTACAGTGTTTCTATTACCTTAAAACTGTCTGTAGCTGTTTGGGCGAGCACATGGTCAATGGCAGCCCACTTGCAGAGGAGGAGTCTGTGTGTGCTCCTGGTGTACCCAAGGAAAAGAGAGCACCTTCCTCATGCCAGGAGATTCTATCATCTCTGTTACTCCACCCCCTTGACCCCAGTCAGCCCATGTCAAGGAAGGATTTCCTGTTGTTTTTAAAAAGTTCCTTCCTCAAGCCACTCTAGAATTTGACACCCCCAACTCTGTTCCCTGCCTGGAGAAGGGGGAAGCTTGACCATCCCTTTGTCTAGACCCATTAACATTTGTATGAAGGTGAGCTGAAGTACAAGCAAACTGACTGCCACCTTTGCCTAGATTTAAAAAAAACCCTGTTAAAACGCAGAGTGGAGGCTTTGCTCCTTCCCAGCCTCCCAGGAGAAAATGCATTTCTTCACAAGGCCTAATGCTATTTGACCCAACCACATGCCCCAAATACACAACGTGATTACAGCCAAATCGACACTTAGAGGCCTTGATTGTGAGTCTGGCTTGATGAACCCTCTGGAGAACATCTCTCACATGGTCCAGGTGTTCTTCCCAAGTGGGGCTATATCGTTCTTATAGGCAGCAGCAAAAGGTGGTCCACGCAGTACTTGATCCATCACTCTCTGGAAAGTCTTTGAGCCATTTAAGCCGAACGGTATCTTGACAAATGGATAATATCCCAAAGGTGACACAAAGGAAATCTTATCAGAAGCTTTAAGGCTCAGTGGGACTGCCCGATACCCTGACACCATATCAGTAGTGCTGATGGAAGCAGCCCCAGCCAAGTTTTCAATCAAGCTTTCAGTTCTAGGAGTAAGATAAGGATCCACAACCGTTAGCTTATTTAACTGGGGGCATCCTCTGACAACTTCATCTTTAGCACAATAACCACAGGAGCTCCCCAATCAGAGTGAGACTCCTTAATTACCCCCCAACTTCAACATTTGTTGAATCCCAGCAGCCACAATCTCTTTTGTGGGGCCATTCAATAGGTAAGGACTTTGTTGGAGCATGTGCCCGTCTCTATATGTAAAGGTAAAGGTTTCCCTCGCTCGAAAGCCAGTCGAATCTGAGTCTAGGGGGTGGTGCTCATCTCCATTTCCAAGCCAAATAGCCAGTGCTGTCTGAAGACTCATCCGTAGTCATGTGGCCGGCATGACTAAACGCCAAGGTGCATGGAATGCTGTTACCTTCCCACCAACGCAGTACCTATTTATCTACCTGCAATTTCTTGCGTTCGAACTGCTAGGTTGGCAGGATTTGGGTCCAGAGATGGGAGCTCACTCCATCATGCGGCACTCGGGTCTCGAACTGCCGAGCTACCGACCTTCCAGTCTGCAACTCAGCGTCTTAACCTCTGAGCCACCATGGCCTCTCTGTATTTTTTTTAATTTAATTTTATATTTATTACAACATACTACATCAAAGATATACATAACCAAGCAGAGTATAAATACCAAACAATAAACACTTTGCTTTAAAAAGTTGAAGTCTAAATCCATGGCCTCTCTGTATGATGGACTAATAAATCACTCTGGGCAGGCACATTAGAGAAGAGAGGCTGGAAACAGCTCAGCGCTCGTTTCCGTTCATCCTGTTGCTGTTATGATAAGGTGGAGGCCATCTGCAGTTGCTCCAACCCTTCAGTTCCTCCACCCTCATTCAGCAATTCAGGCAGGCACAGCTCCCCCCCCCCCGCAGCCTTTACTGGGAACATCTGGCTGGCCCTCGGTCGAAACACTCTATTGTGTTTGGAAGGGTTGCCAGGTCCTTCCTGGCTAGAAAGGTGGGGCTGGGGGGTAGGGTTGCCAGCTCCAGGTTGGGGAACTCCTGGAGTCTTGGGGATGGAGCCTGGGGAGGACAGGGCCTCAGTGGGACACAATGCCATTCAGAGTCCAGCCTCCAAAACATTCATTTTCTCCAAGGGAGCGGATATCTGCATGTCATCCTTGCGCAGGGACCATGCTAATCTTCCCTGTATCGTTCCAGTTTTGGTATATGTGCTGCTGAAGCGAGCACCCAAGGGAGCTGATATCTCTGGAGATGGGCTGTAAATCCAGGGGATCCCCAGGTCCCACCTGGAGGCTGGCAAACCTAATTCAGGGAGACGTGAATAAAACTGGAAACCTGGTGCCTGTTTGTAGGGCTGGAAGGGTCAAACATGAATGGGGGAGGGGGGGAGCAAGCAGTTTTGAAATCCAGGCAGCCTTTCTTTTGCTTAAATTTTTGGGGCTGAATATGTGACCCAAGAGTTTTTGCAGGGCTGGAAGGTGTGATCGTGACTGGGGGAAGGGGGGAGCGCTTTCCTCCCTATATACTGTAGTGCCCAAAAATCAGTTGCGCAAGATCTGCAAGCAGAGATGCAAGTGGAGATAACAATGTTTGATTTTTTTATGAGGAATTCAGTGTTGGAATATACAAGGTCTATAGTGCACCTACTTGAAGAAGATCAGAAGAACAGCCTACAGGGGACAGTTGAAGGACTGCTAGTTAGCACAGCTAGATTAGGAATTTCCCACAATTTCACATTATGTCCTCCCTGTCTCCTGATTGGCTGTTCAGAGATTTCCTGCTCCAACTGAGCCCTCCCCCTTGGTTCCTGCCTCTCACAGCAGTTAGTCAGTTAGTTATGCCTCTCTGCCTTGCCTCTGTTCTATCAGAGTTTATTTCTTCTTTAATAAACCGAGGCCCCGGTCACACGGGAGACTTTGGCCCGGGAGAGGGACGGATCGGGGGCGCAGCAAACGGGCACGATCTCACCACAACATCTGGGAAGCGGCACGCACCCGTTCCCGATCCATCCCTAAACCTGGAAAACCCGCTGCAAAAAAGAACCTCCTACAGAGGAGGACTTACCTGAAGCACCGCTGCAAGCGCGGCCTTGGGATCACTGCCGCGCCCATCGTCCAGATCAATCCAGGCTCCCTGCCGAACTGCGCATGCGCACACATGCACAGTTCGGCTGTCGCGCTCTTTCTTCAGTGGCTTCCCACCGGCATCTGATCGTGCCAGGGAGGAAGTGCATGGCTGCTCAGGGGATCTATGTGATCCTACCGCCGCGTCTCTCTTTTGGTGCGGCTTTAGAAAGCCGCACTTTGCCCGTGCTATTCCCCCCCCCCCATGTGGCAGGGGTGCGAGTTATTTTCTTTAGACAGTTGGTGCTCCATTCCTCTGCATTGTTTAAATTCTGCCAACATTCAGACGGTGTCACTGACAACCCATTGGATAAGGAGGACCAGGAAGAGGGGTGCAAGATTGCCCCCAGATCCTCCTGGCTGCTGGTATCCATACCTTGGGGTGTCGATCCCTCCCTTCCCAAAGACAGCCCAATACTTGGGGGAAGAACTGTGGCAGGAGCTTGGGGGTGAGAGAGACGCTCCATCAGAGATGAATGCCTGGAAGTCAGAAATGCCCAGTGCTTTGCCAGTGGCCAAAATTGGGACAACGAAGATTAAATAAAAGACCAAGATGCTGAACTCCTTTTGTTGGAGTAAATCTGTTGAATTGAATGGAACTTAATTTGGAGTAATCACTTCAATCAATCAATCGACCTTCATTGGCATAACGAGTAATCACTTGGGATCACATCTGTGAGGACGGACTTTGTGGAAATGTAATATTTTATTGTTATACTATAAATTGGTATCATTAGTGTGGGAATGACCTAAGCATGCAAATCCTTCGTAATGAATGCACTATTGATTGTGTTGTGTTCTCACAATAGCTCTATGAAGATGATGTTGGGAGAGAAACGAAGACTGGCCCGGGGTTGCTCAGATCTGCCTCTTTACATGTTATGGAATACTCAGGTTGGTTCCCCGCCCTGTGTCCTGGGTCAGACATGAATGGCAGGTTCTCCTCAATTCTCGCATGTGTGGTGGCTGATTCTAATGGTGGTGCATGTGGAGAAGGGGCTTCAGTCTTCCCCCCCTTTGCCCCATTTCCCAATGTGAAATCGACTTAGGCCCATTGGGGAAATCCATACATATATTCTTGTGGGCTTTCCCAACAGGCCAAAAGTGCCACCCAGGACCAGTTCAGCCTCCCCAGGCTAAGTCTTCTATCCGCTACATCACATGGGCTCTTGTACTGGGTTTTATTCCAGGGCTGCCTTTTCAGATTTGCAGCAGCGCCAGAGGTCGATTCGGGGGGGAACGCGGGGGAACACAGTTCCCCCGGGTGAGGTGCGAAGAGGCGGGGCACACGACAAAGCCCCGCCCCCTGCTTCCGGCCGCCCCGCTTCCAGCCCTCATTCAGCCAGGAGGAGGCAGGAGAAGAGGGAGGGTAAGTTGCTTCCTCCCCGCCTCTCCCCACCCCTGCCTGCCTGGGGCCAGGGAGGGCCTTGGTGGGGCTTCCTCATGGGGCTCGTCATTGGAGCTGCAAGGCCAGCAGCGGTGGCCGAGACCGTTGGGGGCGGGGGCCTTCGCAGGGCTTCCTTGCACTCCTGCCGGCCTTGCAGGTCCACCTCCGGGCCTTATGACACACTTCCGGTGATGTCAGGGGGTGTCGCCTTATGACACACTTCCGGTGATGTCAGGGGGTGTGGCATATGCTAATGAGTTATGCTAATGAGTTCCCCTAGCTCTTTTTCTACGAAATGACCCCTGAGCAGCGCTATGAATTCACTTCCAGTGCTACCATAGACTTTTTGAGGTGAATGCTAGAGTGTTATCCTGGAGTGATTATGTCATTTCTGGACTGTACCGTAAGTGACATCATGGCATCAGTAACACCCCATTCCCCCCCACATTTTCCACTTACTGGTCAGCTGAGGCAGCACGAACAACCTGCAGGGGGCAGAAGGACTCCCACTTGTCGCTCCCCTCCTTCTTTCTCCTCTGTATTAGCTCCTAGTACAATACCGGTGGCTCAAGTGGTTAAGACGCTGAACTGCAGGCTGTGGAAGGTCGGTAGTTCAGCAGTTCGAGACCCGGATGTGCCGCATGACGGAGGGAGCTCCCGCCTCTAGTTCCAGCTCCTGCCAACCTAGCAGTTCGAAAGCAAGAAATTGCAAGTAGATAAATAGGTACCACTTTGGTGGGAAGGTAACAGCGTTCTGTGCGCCTTGGTGTTTAGTCATGCCGGCCACATGACCACAGAAACGTCTTCGGACAGCGCTGGCTCTTCGGCTTTGAAACGGAGATGAGCACCGCAACCCTAGAGTCGGATTCGACTGGCTTTTGAGCAAGGGAACCTTTACCTTTTTACAATACCGGAACTAGAAGAATGCATGCATTGACATGCCTTGGGGGGGGGGGTATAAATCAAATCAATAAATAAGTTAGTTTTGTTTCCAGGCTGGACTGAAAGAGGCACAGTGCTCAAGCCGGAAGTCTTCTTTAGCAACTGGTCATGTTTGTTTAGGGACACGGTGTTTTGGAATTCTCAGTCTAAAGGGACAAAGGATGGGAAGTCTTGGTGTGTGTGTGTGTGGGAGTCACAAAGAGAGAGAGAACATTAAATTTTAACCACTCTTTCAACAGAGACTTTAGAAAATCGATAGTGTATGTGCTGA
>NW_015165842.1:749051-755743 GCF_001447785.1 Gekko japonicus | reverse complement strand
CTGAACCGTCACTGTTGTCTCACTCGATTTCATTGCAAATGGCAGCGGTAATGAAGTTTCCCCTTGTAATCGGTATAGTATCTGTCTTCATTCAAAGGCAGTATGTCTCTGCTTTTGAAAGGTAGGCACTTATTTTCTAGCATATGTGTGTGTGTGTGAGAGAGAGAGAGAGAGGGGGGGGGAAGCTTTGCACTGTATGAAAGGGTAGCTGAACCAAGGGTACCTGGGTACTGCAAAGGGTACCTGAACCAAGGATACTGCAAAGTGTACCTGAACTGAACATAATACTGATATCTATGTAAACATACTGCTTTTCAAACTAGTTGTACACTCATGTATCTAAAAGAGGTGGGGGACCTGCGGTTATGTGGATTAAAAATACCTTGGGGGGGGGGGTCAGGCATAAAGTGTATGCTTCTGCAAACCCTTTTTTTTGTGTGTGTGTCTTCCAGTGGGCTTTGTTCAAACATTACACAGGAAGGACATAATTTTGAAATTGTGGAAAGTCCCTAATCTAGCTGTGCTAACTAGCAGTCCTTCAGCTGTCCACTATAGGCTGTTCTTCTGATCTTCTTCAAGTAGTTGTACTACAGGTAAAGGTTTCCCTTGCTCGAAAGTGAGTTGAATCCGACTCTAGGGGGGGCGGTGCTCATCTCTGTTTCCAAGCCGAAGAGCCAGCACTGTCCGAAGACTTTTCCATGATCATGTGGCCGGCATGACTAAACGTCGAGGCGCATGGAACACTGTTACCTTCCCACCGAAGTGGTACCTATTTATCTACTTGCAATTTCTTGCTTTCGAACTGCTAGGTTGGCAGGAGCTGGAACTAGAGACGGGAGCTCACACCGTCATGCAGCACACTCGGCTCTCGAACAGCCAAGCTACTGACCTTCTGGTCTGCAGCTCAGCAGCTTAACCTCTGAGCCACCATGGCCCCTATAGGTGCACTATAGACCTTGTATTGTTAGTTGTTGTTGTTGTTGTTATTCAATTTCTATCCCGTCCTCCCTGCAAGTGGGATCAGGGCAGGTTACAGTCTCACTTGGAGACTGGCAACCCCACTCGGAGGACTGCAAAGATGTTAGATTTTCCTGGCTTTCTTCTTCCATCAGCATCCATTTCTGACCCTGAGAAAGAACCTGGTGACCTTATCACAACTGAGAAGAGCTACAGTGAAAGTATTTTCCGCACTTGCCCTCAGTAGTTCAATGTTTTCGTACTATCGAGGGTTCACTTTTCTTCCCTTTCGCAGGGACCAGGTTTTGTCCGCTCTTCTTTTTTTCTTCCACAAACAGATAGAGAAGTTGAGGTCCTCCAGAATTTGACTAACACTTTTAAGGTAATGACATCTTATAAATATCTCATCAAATGTCCAGTGTTCGGGAGATGTGGGCCTCTCCATTCTACAACAGGAATGAATGCACAAGCAGTTTCCAAGGGCGGGGGGGGGGGGGAATTGGTAGGGGAAATGGTATGAGTGCTTGAAAAACAGAATATCTCTGTAGCTTCGAAATAAGGACATGTCTGGACTATAGACTTGAAAAACTGTTCCGTCTTCTCAGAAAACTGGAGAATAGGAGTAGGTTCTCACCTGACAGAGAATTTGCAGCATTCTCATCAGACTCCAGGAGTTCTTTACTTCTATCACACATGGTCTCTGTACCTTGCATAGTTACACTTCAGTTTTACATATTTCACCATGCCTCTCCAGGATTTCCTGTCCCTTTGACCCTGCTATTTATTTATTTTTTCATAACCTCATTTATATATAACAAGATGCGAACAAGATTTTATTTTCGCATGAGAATAATCTAGGCCTAGAGCTATGCCTGCCTACTGAGAACCCACTACATGTGTCTGATGACATGAGCTCTCGGCCCATTGTATTCTTATGCTAAAATAAAATCTTGTTCGTTGAATAACGTTTCAGAATGTTTCATTTGAACACAGCCTGGAATAAAACTGTAGAAATAAAGCTCTGTGATGTGAATCTACTTGTTACTATTTACATTGTGACATGCTTATTAGCCAAATTTTATTTTCTCTCCCCTCCACTTTTTAAAAAATATGATAGATTGTTCTTTGGCAACCTCCTTCGCCCATGAACATAATGAAGGATGAACAAGTCCACTTCTACGTAAATGTATCTGATGTAAGGGACGTGAAAGCCCAACTAAACCTCTATACCATTCAATACAGGTATAATTCTTTAATTCCTACTACCTATGGGACGGAACTAAAAAAAGAAAGATCTTTCAAATCCCTTAAACTTTTTGTTCTTTGTTTTTTGCTCAGAGTTTTGCTAGAAGATGTCCGTGGGCTTGTTCAGACGCAAACTGTCAATGACACAGGTATCCCTCGTGCTTCTGTGTCCTACTATGAACAATACCATTCTCTGAAAGAAGTAAGATATTTTTATTGATTTATTTATTCCCAGCCTTTTCCAAAAGCTGGTGGCAAATTCCAGCAGATAATCCTAAATTTAAACTCTAGGGATAACTTCTAGCCAGGCCTCAAGAACCGAGCAAAAATGGTCACCAAGTACAGGTATAGACTAGGTGTTTGATTTGCAGGGAAATTTCATACAGGGCCACTATTAGAAGAGGTGAAGCCCACTAATCATATTAGTGGCTTTGGGGTTCTGTGGTTTAGCAGCCTCAGGGCCAAGCATAGACCATTGGAGAGAGGAATCCAGCCATTTAAAAATGTTGTGAGGGCCCAGTCCTGAGCAGGCCAGTGATGTGGCGGGACCAGACGATCTTGTGTTCCCCTCCCCCCCTTGTGTTTTCAAGTGCTGTTGAAATGGACCAATGGATGCCATAACATCTAGTTTGGCCCTCAGTGACAATCACTGTCGGTACACCAATTGTCTCCTTGCCACACTGCCACCACACTGCAGCACAGGGTCGCCAACATCCAGGTGGTCAAACTAAGTATACACACTGTGCAAAATGACGAAAATTGCAAATTATATAAACAACTAAATTTATGTAATGCAATAGATATCTCAGTTTCTCTGTATCAAAATTCAACAGTCTCTATAAACTGCTGAATACAGTCGCATTCATTCATTCAACAAATGAACTCCATGTATTTCAACCTGTCAAGTGTCCTTGCTGTGATGTGAACTTGTTGAAGACTGGAAGCGACAGAGGTTGTCAGCCAACTTATCTTCCGTTCTGTGCTTCCACAAGGCTCACAAACACGACTCCAACAGGCCAGCTATAATGCCTGTTTCACACAGGCTTCTTCGTGGGAAATCGTGAAATACAAGATTCATCCAATTAAGGGCGGGTGGTCAATCCTATGTTTCCAAAGCAGCAATAACCGTCACACTGCCATACTGACAAGAAAACTTTTGCCGATTATTGCTGTTTTGGAAACATAGGATTGTCCGCCCACCCTTAATTGGATGAATCTTTGAAGCTTGTATTTCACAATTTCCCACAAAGAAGCCTGTGTGAAACAGGCATTATAGCCGGCCTGTTGGAGTTGTGTTTGTGAGCCTTGTGGAAGCACAAGATAAGTTGGCTGACAACCTCCGTCGCTTCCAGTTTTCAACAAGGTCACATCACAGCAAGGACACTTGATGGTTGAAACACATGGAGTTCACTTGTTGAATGAATGAATGCCACACCCCCTGACATCACTGGAAGTGTTTCAGAAGGCACCACTGAACTGTTTTGGATTGCTAGCTATTGGGGGGGGGGTTCGTGCAGATCTGCCCTCGCAGAGGAGGGAGAGCTTGTACCTGAATAAAACTTAAGGTGCCACTGGACTGTTTTGGACTGGGGGGGGTCAGGGGGAGGGCTCTGCAACTTACCTGGCTGCTTCTTGCTCTGACTGAGGGCTGCTGGGAGCAGGGGGTGGGGCTTGTTGCATGTGCCCGCCCCCTGGGCGCTTTACTGCCGGAGCTCCGCTCCTGTGCGCTCCTGCAGGAAATGACCCCTGATTATTATTCCATTCCACTGGCATGCGATAGCATGATCAACTTGCCCGAATGTTTACTACTTCCAAAACTATTTGTGTCAATGCAGTTTTTGACTCGGACTCAACATCACTAAAACTGAATTTGTAAATACTGACAGAAGCACTTTATTATTTTTAGATATACCACTGGATGGATCATGTAGTTGCAAAAAATGGCAGTATTCTCCAAAAAATACACATTGGGACTTCCTATGAAAAACGGCCACTTTATATCCTGAAGGTACAATTTGTCAAGATCCCTTTGTTCATCCCCAGCGCTTTATGTAGTTTTCCGCACAATCTCCCATGGTCACAGGAGGGCTATTTGCAGAGTTAGACGAAGCTCTAGGCTGGGAGAACTTTTCAGTTTCATGGTAGATGAGTCAATCACAGTAACTGGGGCAAGAGATGAACACATTTTTTCCTGCTCTTGAGAAAGGGGGGGGGTAAATATATCAAAGGCCTGCTTGCCTCACCTTAAAAAAGGCCTGGGAAAGTAAAAGTATCTTCACCTGGTGCATAAAAGCTAGTAAATTCAGCACCAGGCAAAATTAGAGTCCGGTAGCATCTTAAAGACCAACAAGATTTCCAGAATAGAAACTTTCACAAGTCAAAGCTTCTTCATCAGATATGAAGGCAGCTTTGATGCTTGATAGCTTATGCCTGTACTAGCTTGCAGGCTCTGAGTATATCAGGTGCCAGAAGTCAGACAAGGCAGGGTTGTTCAGTCCAGGGTCAGAGGTCCAGAAGTCAGGCAAAGCAGAGGTCAGGCTTAGCATCTATTGTACACCTTGCGTCCATGCCTAACAGCTTCTCCTGGCTGTCCTTTATAGCCCCATGCCCAAGGGTCATGCTTGCAGCCAGCTGCTCAGAAGCAATCCTGCAACTACTCATCTTTGTTATCAGCAAGCAGCCGGTGTCGGGCATGCACTTTGCCGTCATGTCTGTTGCTGTGTTCTCAGCCTCTGTCTGTGGCACTCTAAGGGTGTGAGTGATACGGATGGGCTGGGAATGGCCAACTGAGGTTCACTTGCTGAATCAGGGCTGAAGGGTGTCAGTGACTCTACATCAGCTGTTGGCTGTGAATCCTGACAAGCCTGCAGCTCATTTTCCTGCTGGTTAGCTTTTCCTGTTAACTCACAGCTGGCTACACAGGGCTCCTCTCCTCCTGAGGAGTCCTCTTCTCCCGAGGAGTCCTCGCTATCGCTTCGCCCTGGCTGACCCACGATGATACCATGGAAATCCTGTTGGTCTTTAAGGTGCAGCATGTGTGTGTTAAGTGCCTTCAAGTCATTTCTGACATATGGCGACCCTGTGAATTAATGACCTGCAAAATGGCCTATCATTAACAGCCTTGCTCAGGTCTTGCAAACTGAGGGCCATGGCTTCCACGATTGAGTCAATCCCTCCCATGTTGGGTCTTCCTCTTTTCCTGCTGCCTTCAACTTTTCCTAGCGTTAATTATCCTTTCCAGCGAGTCTTGTCTTCTCATAATGTGACTAAAGTACAATAGTCTAAGTTTGATCATTTTAGCTTTTAGGGAGAATTCAGGCCTGATTTGGTCTAGGGGCCACTTATTTGTCTTTTTGGCAGTCTGCATAGGGTTGCCAGGTCTTACCTGGCTGCCGGCAGGGGGGGTCCTCCTTCATCCCCTGCAGTTTTTCTGCACACGCGCTTTGCGCATAAACTGCAATGCCATCACCCTGAAGTGACGTCATTGCACAGGGCATGTTGCAGGAGACACTCTAGCGTTTGAGGGAAAATTCTATGGTAACCATAGAGTTTTTTCTCATACACTAGAGCATCCCCCCGCAACGTGCCCTGCACGATGATGTCACCTCTGGGGGACGTCATTGCACCAGGCACGTTGGCGCAGATGGGACTCTTTGGGGGCAGGGTTCCCCCCACCAGCTGGCTCCGTGGCAGCGGGTTGGGGCCCCTGAAAGCGGGTAACTCCCTCCACCACCGGGGGAATGGCAACCCTAGGTCTGTGGTATCCAGAAAACTGTTCTCCAACACCACATTTCAAAGAAATCTACTCTCTTCCTGCCAGCTTTCTTCATTTTCCAACTTTCACATCCATATATAGTAATAGGGAACTATATGGCATGAATTAACTTGATCTTGGTTGCCAGCAATACATCCTTACACCTAAGCATCTTTTTGAAGATTCTTTTAAGGTGCTACTGCACTCCGATCATGCTCTTCTACTTCAAATATCATGGCTACCCACTTGGCACCAGGAAAGTTTCTGTAGGGAAGGAGTCCAATGTTTGAGTATCACTGCTCCATTTAGACAATTTGGTCCAATAAAGGATTATTCTAAGAGTTAGAATGGTCTTCCTAATGTTCAGTCTAAGGCCTCAAGTACATTGTGGCCCTGGGAGTTCCATGAACAGAACACCCAGTGTTTTCTTTAAAAAATCAATGGCAAATTTCCCAGTTCAGATTGGAAAAATGGCACAGGGCTGAAGGCTTAACCCCCCACCTTGAGCTGTACTCCTGATCCAGTTTTAAGTATTAGTAGCTTGGTTCCCTTTCCCTTCTCTTTTGCGCAGGCCTGGATGCAAAAAGGATACCCAGTATGGAAGCAGGTTACCCAACTATGACATTCCAATTACTTGTGTCACCTGCTTGGCAGGAAGGCCTCCTGTAAGTGTCATTTTTGCTAGTAGTTTGCTGGCCGTTGTGAGTTCAGAATTACAGACGAATGGATATAGGGA
>NW_015165842.1:734498-749022 GCF_001447785.1 Gekko japonicus | reverse complement strand
GAAAGAAATAGAAGAGGAAAAATGGTCCAGCATGTGGAAAACGGTCAAATTTATGAGAGCGGTAGCATATAAGAAGAATGTGTACAAGATGTTCCATAGATGGTATTGGTCTCCGGACAAAATAGCTAAGTGTTATACCAGGTATCCTAATTTATGTTGGAAATGTAAAACAGTAAGGGGACTTTTTTTCATATGTGGTGGGTGTGCAGTAAGACACAAGGATATTGGAAGATGGTCCGGAAGGTAATCCAAGAAATTCTGGAGAAAAATGTAGCTTTAAAACCCGAAATATATTTGCTAAACATGATTCCGAAAGGTTATAATAAGCAAGAATCGTATATATTAGGATACATTATAACAGCTGCCAGACTGCTATTAGCCAAAAATTGGAAATCTGAAGTTATACCCAAGAGGGAAGAATTAATAGATAAGATACTGGAGTTAGCCAGAATGGATGACTTAAGTTTAATATTACAGAATAGGAATGAAAAGGTGCATGAAAAGAGATGGGAAATGGTGTATAAGTGGATAGAAGAACTGTCAAGAAGTTAGTTTCCAAAAAGGTACATAAGAATCAAGCGATGAATGACTGATATTTATGTAAGATGTGTAGATGAAATGTATAAATGTTTAAGTGGAAACGAAATAAAAATTTTATAACCGTAAACACACCAAAAAAAAAAGAGAAAAAAAAGAATTACAGACGAATGTATTATTCCAAATAGCATCTTACAGGAATTTATTTGGAAACACACTGTTCAGCAAAAATGTGTGAGTGACTGTCCTTTTGCCGTCTAGAGAACCCAGCATAGTTTTTTTTCAAATCCTCTTTTCCCCTCTGACATTAGGTCTCCAATAGAGAAGATACAACACACAAAAATGCCATATGGATAGACTGCGGTATCCATGCCAGGGAATGGATTGCTCCTGCTTTTTGTCTTTGGTTCATTGGACATGTAAGTAGATGTATGTTTTCATATAGAGTTCCAATAGGGCTGCCAGCCTCCAGGTGGTAGAAGCCAAAAGTGAGAGATCACGGGAGGAAGTGGAATACCAAAAACAACATCCGTGACAAAAATAACGAAGAGTCAATAAAGATAAGTTGCAAAAAATTTTACTGTAGTAATTCTATAGAAATTTTTCTTCTATAATCTCTCTAATCACAGACCCCAGGGTCTTCACAGAACCCAGGGTCTTGAGAGCCAGTTTGGTGTAGTGGTTAAGAGTGCGGACTCTAATCTGGGAGAACCGGGTTTGATTCCCCATTCCTCCACTTGCACCTGCTGATTTGACCTTGGGTCAGTCACAAGCTCTGGCACAGCTCTGAAAGAGTAGTTTGTGTCAGAGTTCTCTTAGCCCTACCCACTTCACAGGGTGTCTGTTGTGGGGAGGGGAAGGGAAAGGAGTTTGTAAGCTGCTCTGAGACACCAAGTGAAGGGCGGGGTATAAATCCAATCTCTCCTTCTCTTCTTCTTCTTCACAATGTGATTAGAGAGTCAACATAGAATGTTTCCTTCAAGAGTTGATAAGTAGTAATTGGTAAGAACTGGGATTGCTACATGCAAATATTGTGAAACGAATTGTTTTCATTGCGCAGTATTCGTTGCGTGTGAGAGATTATAGAAGAACATTTCCTACAGAATGACTACAGTAAACATTTTTGCAACTTATCTTTATTGACTCTTCGTTATTTTTGTCACGGATGTTGTTTTTGGCATTCCTCAGCCTCCATCTGGTGGCTGGAGATCTCCCGCCATTCTGCTAGCAGCCGGTTACTAACCGTTACTAACGGTAATTTCCATCTGAAATTGCCAAAAAAATCCATTAGCAACCAGCTACTAAAACAGAATACAAAGGCAGTTTGAAAAGGGTCACTATTAGACCAACAAGGAAGTCCTTTCCAGCACTCTTACTACTCCTTCGCCTCTCATACTTTCCTTTAAACTCTCTACTCTACCTCGGCTCGTACATTGTAACAATCAGATCCACCTGACACCCTAAATTCCTTTCCTTGACCTTTACCTTTACACATAACTCAAAAGATTTCTAAAATCAAACAATTTCACACATACACACACACACCCCCAATATTTTCTCAAGAGATGTTGCTAAACTAGGGGTTGTGGGGATCCAAAGGTAGTTCCCAAATTGCTGGTTATAGTACTTCTAAGAGATGTAGGCTGAGGCAATTAATCCTTTGTGTCACAGGTTTTACAGTGTTTTTCTTCTCCAGTGGCAAGGATCTAACTGCCAAACAGCTTGAAGTACAGTGCCTTCATGTTGCCAGAGTCTGCCATTAACATCTTTTAAACATATATCTTGTTGTACTGTAAATGGGACTCAGGTTGACTTTCTTTGATAACCAAGGTAAAGTGATAGTAAAGGTTTCCTTGCTCGAAAGCCAGTCGAGTCCGACTCTAGGGTTGCGGTGCTCATCTCCGTTTCAAAGCCGAAGAGCCAGCGCTGTCCGAAGACGTTTCCGTGGTCATGTGCCCGGCATGACTAAACACCAAGGCGCACGGAACGCTGTTACCTTCCCACTGAACTGGTACCTATTTATCTACTTGCAATTTCTTGCTTTCAAACTGCTAGGTTGGCAGGAGCTGGAACTAGAGATGGGAGCTCACTCCGTCATGCGGCACACTCGCTGAACTACTGCTGAACTACTGACCTTCCACAGCCTGCAGTTCAGCGTCTTAACCACTTGAGCCACCGCAGCTCCTTTTGATAACCAAAGTGCCTGCTATAATGAATTTAGTATAGATATCTAGATCCGTCTATCTGTACAGTGTCCATGACCTTGTTGAGCCTCAGGGCATTACTGGAATAATGAGAACAGGTAGCAGGTACCACCAGAAAATGGCTGCCGTGGGGTCTGAGTTCAGTTACAAAATGCTGGGAGGCTCTGAGCCAGGCATCCTCTTAAGGTGGAGGTAGCTGTTTGAGAACAGGAGATCCTTGCAGACAAAAAAATATGATTTTCCAAAGCATATCCTGATCCACTGAGCTGGTGGAAAAGCAGGCTTGGCTCTTTGATTTGGGGAAGTGGGTGCCAGGAAACACAGTGTCATGGTGTCCATGGGCAGCATACTCGGGATCATATACTAGCCATTTTCCAATGTTCCACCTCTTTGTCACACTCGAGATGTGCCAAAGAAACCAAAAGATGAGCAACCAGTGGAGGAAAGGGGACATGTCCCTCCTAATCTGAGATTCTGGAGAGGAGGAGGAGGAGGAGATTGGATTTATACCCCACCCTTCACTTGGAGTCTCAGAACAGTTTACAATCTCCTTTCCCTCCCCCTCCCCACAACAGACACCCTGTGAGGTAGGTGGGCTGAGAGAGCTCTTTTGAGAACTGCTCTTGAGAGAACGGCTCTGAAAGAATTTGTGACTGACCCAAGGTCACACCAGCAGCTGCATGTGGAGGAGTGGGGAATCAAACCCGGTTCTCCCAAATCAGAGTCCACGCTCTTAACCGCTACACCAAACTGGCTCCAAATTGAAATTCTTGCACAGATTATAAATTTGGAAGAAGGGGACCATGCATATTCTGGAATGGAAGCATCAGTCAAGGAGCTAGCTTTGGAGAAGAGAAAACCTAATTAAACACTTTCCCTTAAATCTCATTCTTGCATTCTGCGTAGGTGACTCATTCCAGACGGAGAGATGAAGTTATGGCTAGTCTTCTGCAGCACTTTGACTTCTATGTCATGCCAGTCGTAAATGTGGATGGCTATGAATACACATGGACTACTGTAAGTGCAAGCTTTCTACATGTATCCTGAATTGCCCTGCCATGGTCCAGAGAATTAGCAAGCCCCATGAACAAGGGCATGAGTGACTGGGTTACATAATTCTTAGTCTTTTTGCATTCTTCTGCAATGTGTCATCATTAACCCAATATAAGGATTGAAATAAATGGTCTTAAACTTGTGTAATTCTGTGCTGGCATATGGTCTGCATCAGAGATCCCCAACCCTTTTGATCCTGAGGGCACATTTCGAATTGTGACACAACATGGTGGGCCCAGCAACAAAATGGCTGCCATAGGAGGTGGAGCCAGCCATAAAATGATTTCCACAGCTTAACCTCAGTAACACATTGTAGATCCTTGCACTGTGGTGGCAGCAGGGCCAGCCCGAGGTGTTTCTGCGCCCTAGGTGAGGCACAGATGCCAACCTCCTGGTGAGGCCTGGAGACCTCCTAGCTGGCCGCTCTCTCACCTCCCTGGGCGGCGGCGGCAGCATCCGAGGCAACATTCCGCAGCAGCCACATCTATGGAGCCTCATCCGCCGCTACCCCCCCCCCCGCTGAGACAAGAAGAGACGCTCCGTCCAATGACAGCAGTTCCCCTACCTGGCAACAGATGACGTGACCCCTCTCGGAGCTGGCAATTGGCTGAAAAAGCTCGCCTTCTGATTCATGGAAAGTCCTGGCCAAAACCCGCCCTTGAAAGTCCCTGGCCCACTTTCCCCAGGCAGGGGGGGCTGGGGAGGGAGGAGGCAAGTTGCTGGCTGCTGTCCTGGCCCGAAAGAAAGATCCAGACAGGCAAGAACAAGTTGTGTCATCCCCCCATTCTCTCTGCTGCGGAGAGGGTGGCACACGTGCTTACAGGCGCTTCTGGACTGTGGCACTTGCTGGCTGGCGCCCGGGTGCTGAGGCGCTGAAGGGAGGCGCGAGGCGGGCCTGCCGGCAGTCTTGGGGGGGGGAGGCGGGAAGCAGGGCTTCTAGGTGGCGTGTGGGCTTTTGTTGGGGCTTTGGGGGGGGTGTGGGGGGGCTTTGGGGGGGGGGGCTGGGACCTGTTTGGCGCCCCTAGGGCCAGCCCGCTCTAGGTGAATGCCTAGTTCGCCTAGCGGGTGAGCCTGGGTGGTAGGCAGCTGCTGCCAAAGCAACATTTTTAAAAAAATGTTCACAGTCAATCAGAAGCCTTGCTGGGCAAAAGCCCTGCCTGGCCCCACCTACTTCCTGAAAACACTTGGTGGGTGCCAGAAAAGTTATTGGTGGGTGTCATGGCACCCATGTACACCACATTGGGGACCCCCTAGTCTAGATCTTTACATTTCCCCAGTATATAAAATTTAGAAGACATCACTAGAAATCATGTGAGGTGGTGTGTGTGTGCTCATTTCACCTTTCTTCGTAGAG
Organism: Gekko japonicus; assembly: GCF_001447785.1. Taxonomy (NCBI): domain Eukaryota; kingdom Metazoa; phylum Chordata; class Lepidosauria; order Squamata; family Gekkonidae; genus Gekko; species Gekko japonicus. Next base: position 743,874 of record NW_015165842.1, on the reverse strand, counting down.
TCTGAAAATTTTGTGCAGATTATAAATCTGGAAGACTAGGATTTTCACAGGCCTTAAATGCTGACCTTAAACCGCTGAAAAACACAACACAGTTCACTAAATGGCAATGTATACCATTCTCACGAAAGTATGAATTGAGGCAGCAAAATTGAGGCACGCTTTTTAAAAGTTTTTTAAAGAGACAGTTTTGTGGGGCATAGCTGAAAATTAAGGGGGCCTGGCCCCGAGATGCCCCACCATGACTACAGGCCAGACGTTTATTCTGCCAGCTCATTTATTCCAAACCATTGGCTTTTCTAATTAAGCGGTGCCTAATATCTTAAGGGCTAGATTCCCCCTGGGATTCAGGGGTGAAAAACAACCAGACAATAACATTCTTTCCTTTTACCCTTCACCAAGATGGTGGAAGTCTGCCTTAATCTCCACCCTGGCTCAAGCTGACCTTTCAGGCAAGAAGCAGTTTTAGGAGAACCACATATTTTTTTAATCTTTCAGGCAACATCAGTGCTGGCCCCTGAGCCCAGGGCTGGTGTCAACATACCCTGAAGTGGACCTGCTGCCACAACCCAGGGCTTTTGGTGGGGCCCAGTGCCACCAACCCACCATTTCCTTCTGCCCATCCTTCCTCTACCCACTCATTAGTGTTCCACTTCCTGCACTCCCAGCTAACCATACTGCTCAGAGCATGTAGGTGATGCGTGGCAGCAGTGCTCCTTGTAGCCACAGCAGCATCACCTCCAGCCACATGCACTGCCCAGAGGTGTCAGGCAAAGGGCATACAGGTGGTATAGGCAGCTGTGAGTATAAGCAGTGGGCAGTAGGGTTGCCAGGTCTTGGTTGGAAAATACCTGGAAACTTTGGGGGTGGATCCGGGAGAGGGCAGGGTTTGGGGAGGGGAGGGGCCTCGGCATGGTACGATGCCATAGAGTCCACCCTTCAAAGCAGCCATGTTCTCCAGGGGAGCTGATCTCTGTCAGGTGGAGATCAGTTATAAAAGCAGGAAATCCCCAGGCCCCGATTTCTAGGGGATGTGAGTCACTCACTCTTCCAGTACAATAAGGACTTACTTTCCCCACCTGTATTGCATACTGAGGGGGACAAGAGGAGGACCCAGTTCTCTCTGAAACCTCACAGTGTGGTGAATACTGATAAATTCAGGAGTGTTTCTTCTCCTTTGTGAGCTCCTAGCCTCTTCCCCTCTGCTTATCTAACAGGCTGTTAGTACTTAATTGCCTGAGGCGGGCCTTCGGGAGGACCGCGGCAACCCTCTGAATTTAGTGCCATGATATGCTACAGAGAGGCTCTGTAAGAAGTGGACTCAGATTGGGGGCCAGATGGAAAACTTGATTACCATGTGCAAAGTTCCCTCTCTATTGTTTTCGCAAGCAGGAAATTGCCCATCCCAGAAATAAGTGCAGATACCATGTCAGCCTGGCATTCTATTTCTTCACCTCATGGCTATAACAGTGTTTTTCCCTTTGGGGGGGAATGACATTTAAAGAGAACGAAGCCAAACAGAATAAACTCAGTCTCAAAACAAACTATGTATTAGGTTCATAGAGGATTGGGCCCACATGCCATTCACTGGTAGTCTTTACCAATGTTCCCTCTAAGCTGTGGAGTCTTGTGAGCAAAAATTTTGTTTTGTGAGCTGCTGGCATTAAAGTTGTGAGTGAGCAGTTTGGCTACTGCATCAATCAGCTGGCTCTGGAGCAATGTTCCCTCTAAGCTGTGGAGTCTTGTGAGCAAAAATTTTACTTTGTGAGCACCTGGCATTGTGAGTGAGCGATTTGGCTACTGCATAAATCAGTTGGCTCTAGAGCCATCCTTCCTGAGCTGAGACAAAAAGGTGTGAGCTGGAGGCTATAAAATTGTGAGCTAGCTCACACTAACTCAGCTTAGAGGGAACACTGGACTCTTTACTATCTTCTAGTGATATCAGTGAGTCAGATTTCTGTTAGGAGGGAGCCCTTCATTCATTAAACATCAAAAGGGGTGGATCCAGCAATCTGCTCATGTAGGGATCCTAGATTTTCCCTTCCCATAACAGTCCCTTCTTTTAGGGTCGCCAACCATTGCCTGGCAACTGCTGGGAGAAGGTGGGCCTGCACATCATTCCCAGGAGCAAACACAGAAATAAAGTCACCACGTCAGTGTGATTCTTTAGGATCCCCCAAAACTCTATGATTGTACCATAGAGCGTTGAGTACATCCTAGAGTGTCTCACTGACACAGTGATATAACTTCTGGGTTTGTGGCGAAAGTATCGGCACAATGACACCTTCCCAGTCCATTTATCCCTTGAGCAGCAGTGGGGACAGTGGGCAGATGGCGGGAGGTTTCCTGCCACATTGGGAGACCTCGTTAGCCTACTTATGACTCCAGGAAAAGCTGATTCTTAGAGTTACAGGACTTCTGCAGACTAATAGCCATGCAGGTCAGTGCATTGCGGTGAGGAGATGGAAGGGGGGGGAATCATTTCCTTTTCTCTCTTCCATTATCACAGCTTCAGTGATAGAAAAGGCGGGAAAGACAATTTCACTCCTTTCCCACTTCTCATAGCAGCTCACTGACCTGTGTGGTGATGATGCCATCTTCATTTTACCCTCAGATATTCTAGTTCCGTTCACGGCTGATGCAATCTGCTGGGCATGTGCTACCTCGGAGGACTGGGAGCCAGCATTAAGTCCCCAAATTCAGTTTCACACACTGCAGGAAGTCTTGGGGGAGGCCACCATTTCTCAGTCTTAGTTTTGGCACATTCAGAGAGGAGCATTTGAAATGCTGGCATGAAATATATCCCACCACCAACTGTGTGATCCTAGGTAGAGTTACACTCATGTGTCTGTTAAAGTCAATGTGCTTAGAAGAGTGCAACACTGCACTGCAAGACTTTTGGTGTTCAACTAGTACTAGGTTCAAGGAGAAGGCTGGAGCAGTCAGATGGTAGTCTTGGTTTCACCATTCTCCTAAGCTTCTTAGTTTCACTAACATCTTTTTTAGAGTCCAGTCCAGTGGCAACTTTAAGACCAACAAAGGTTTATTAAAGGCATGAGCTTTTGTGTGCACGCACACTTTTTCAAATACAATGGAATGGGCGGAAAGGTTCAAGCGTATAGATGGGCTGAACCTTACCTCCCATTCCATTGTATATGAAAAAGTGTGCATGCACATGAAAGCTCATACCTTGAATATGTTCGAAACTTTGGTAAAAGTAGTTAGATATCCAGAGCTTGCAATAGATCTCTGTTCACTGGAGAGGAGGCATTTTCTTTCTATGTAAAACTCTTTGTTTCTAAAGGGAAAGGTTCCCAGGAAATCTACAAAACAACAAACACTGAAGACTACATCCTTACTGTTACAAGTACAACAACAGACAGACTGACCACACACAGTTGGTAATGGAGATTCTTTCTTCTTGACCTGAGAAGGAAATCACTTGAATACATTAACCAATTATTGTTAGTAAATAGGCTCCAGTTTCTCCCCATTGGCTTTGTGCCAGGTTACCTTCCAGGTCAATCTAAACAATAGCAAACAAGGTAAACACATTAACCCTATAATGACTGAATTTAGACCTTGCATATTTCCAACAGAATAAACCTTTGTTGGTCTTAAAGGTGCCATTGGATTCTAAGCTGATTCTACTGCTTTAGACCAACGCGGCTGACCGACTGGATCTAACACGTTTTCTGTTTTGATAAACTGAAGTGTGCTCACATACATCTCCAGAACTATCTGCTGTACTCCTGTAGCATGCAGTGATTTGGAATCTGTGTAGGTCGCTTCGTTGGTAGGGGATGGTTCTTCTGCAGAGGCCTAGACCTTTCCAGATGTGCAATTCTGATACCTGGGTAGTTTTTAATATCCATCCGTCCATCTGGAATTCGCCGTAAAGCTGTTATGTCATGCCTTTTTTTTTGTCTGTGGGTAAATCTACAGAATCGGATGTGGAGAAAAAGCCGCTCTCTACATGGCAACAACATCTGCTTTGGTACAGACCTGAACAGAAATTTTGATTCAGGCTGGTGTGGTAAGACAGATATGTTATTTTAATGTACAATATTTGTTTTGCTATCTGTTATTTATTTAAAGTGTCATAGGATTAGGATTTCGATGCTGTGTCCTCAAAGGTTACATCTCCAAGACTAACGATGGTAGCGATGGGACAAAGGATTCCAACTTTGTTCTATTGATTCAGACAAACGTGGCTGCCCACCTTGGCGCCATAGCACCCTAAAATGAACATTAAAAAGAAAAAAGGACGGAGATTGCACGTGCGGGCGAAAAAGGGCGGGAAAACAAAGCGACACAGTCTGAGATGCCAAACCACTTCAGAGATGGCCCCTTACCGGTAGGGGAAAGGCTGTGTGAAATGGCAGCCCTGTACCGGTTTACTCCAAGACGGTACAATAATGGCTTAAAAACGGCTTAAAAAGGGTAATGTGAAATTTCCCTGTGTGTCACCAGTCTGTTACTGCGCCACTCTGAAAATGATATTAATTCTTCTTGAAAGGGAGGTTTCCTCACTGAAGGCTCCATTTGCACTCATGAAGTGCTCTCTACCCTAAATGGTAGGAGGAGGCCAATGCATCGTTCCACTGTAGAAGGGGACACCCAGGCTTCCAGCAACTAGCATCATTAAAGTGAATCACCCGCACCTGCCTCGTGCCTCCAGCAAACAATCTCCTTAGGAAAGCAAACAGATTCTGTAATGCATTGATCGTCTTCTTCTGGAGACTGAGACCACGTTCTTAGAGGAATATATGACATTGCCTTTTAGTGCCTTTTAGTGAGGTAGGCCATTGCTTTGTTTAGTGCGATGTCATCCATTCTGGCTTTGGCCGGTCTCCGAGGTCTCAGAGAAAGATCGTTCATAGTCTGACTATTTGAACTGCTGGGGACTGACCTGCGTGCAAAGTGTATTCTTTGTAGCAGAACATGGGCATCCCTTCCCTTATTTCAGTTTTTCTTTCCCTTTTTTAGCTTGTGGCTGCCCCAGTCGTACGCCACACAGAGCTTTAAAGAACAAAACCAAAATCTTGAACCGAGCTTGTGAGCAAATCGGTAGCTGGTGCAATTGCTGTAGTATTAGGGATACATGTTCCTGGTAGTTGGCCCCAACCAGCAGTCTAGCTGCAGCCAAAGCTGGGCAAAAGCACCCTGAACCACCGCAGCCACCTAGTTTTCTGATTTTCCGTCTGGAGAACTCTGTATCTGTGTGTTTCTTTTTCTCCTTCCCATCATGCAGGAGGGGAAGCAACCTTTTTATAGGCTCTCACCCTCTGCAAGAGCACAGTAACTTCCATTTTTTAACTCTGTGATCATCACTACGGTCAGGGGCCCAAAATTTACTAGCTATCCCGGGCCCCAGGGATGTCAAACTGGCCGCCACTAGGGCCAGGGCTTTTTTAGTGGCGGCTCCTACCTGGTAGAATGAGCTCCCGGGGGAGATCCGGGCCCTGCGGGACCTTATGCAGTTCCGCAGGGCCTGCAAGACGGAGCTCTTCCACCAGGTCTCTTATCATCTTTGGACTCTGAAGACACTGAGCACTTTGTTTAAATTAGGATTTTTTAAATATGTACTGTATGTTTTTAAATTATATGTATATTGTGTTTTATCATGGCAAGGCTTCGCCTGGCCCCTGTAAGCCGCCCTGAGCCCACGGGGAGGGCGGGGTATAAATACGAAAAATAAATAAATAAATAAATAAATAAAATGTCATGCCTGAACAGGGTTGTCAGGTTCCCCCTGGCCACCAGTGGGGGGCAGGGTTGCCCAATCCAGGTTGGAAAACTCCTGGAGATTTGGGGGTGGAGCCAGGGAAGGACAGGGAACTCAGTGGGGTACAGTGTCATAGAATCCACCCTCCAAAGGATCCATTTTCTCCAGGGGAACTGGACCTCTGTAGTCTGGAGATGAGCTTTAATTCTGGAGGGTCACCAGGTCCCACCTGGAGGCTGGCATCCCTATGCCTGAAGCAGCAGGGAAATCACAGAACTTGTTTCCTGTAGTACAAAAGGAGACGTGATCTGAGTCTTGATCTAGTGGGAGAAATAACTGTATACATCCATTGATTTAGAGCATTTCATTTCTAACCCACCTTTCTATGGAACCAGACTCAAGGTAGATTAGTGGGGGTTTAGAGGACCCCCCAGAGTTTTATGTAAGCTATTTTGATTTTTTTTTTTTAAAGGTAAAGGTGCCTCTGACGATCCCTGTGATGAGACCTACTGTGGACCTTACCCTGAGTCTGAGCCAGAAGTGAAAGCTGTGGTCAACTTTCTAAGAAGGCATCGGAATCGTATAAAGGCGTACATAACAATGCATTCGTATTCGCAGATGGTGCTGTTTCCATATTCCTACACCTTCAACAGAAGTAAAGATCATGATGAGCTGGTAAGAATCCTGCTGTTTTAATGATCAAACAGCTCTAGAGTTCTGCCTTATTATAGATTTTGGATTTGAAATATATTTTAAGGGGTAGAGCACAGAAAAAAAACTTCCTTTGACTAAGATTAAAAGTATTTGGGGGTAACTACTCACAAACTGAACTTCCTTATTTTTGAACGGTAGATGCTTGCTAAGGGAACTGAGATACTCCGTTCAGTGTGCTATCTAATGTATTTAAGACTGGAGAAGAATGTTGCAGGTTTGGAGTGAACAGCACCTGAACCATCTTGTTTCTTGAAAGCCTTTGGGGAAAAGATTCCCTCTTGATTTGCTGTCACTGGAATCTGCATGCTTAGCTTAATATGCATGGAGCAAGGGTCATTGGGGCTGTCTGGGGAGGTAGTTGTGAATTTCCTGCATAATTTAGGGGGTTGGACTAGCTGACCCTGAAGGTCCCTTCCAACTCGATGACTCTAGATTCGATGACTCTATGAATACAACTTTGTTGACAAAAAAAAAGCAAATCCAGATTGTCTTACCCAAATGTTTTGCATTAAAAGCAACTTCCTATAGTCACGAAGAGGTAATTTTTGCATCAGTTTTTACACAGAGGTATTTATGAGTTGTCTTTGAACCTGGTGGCAGCGCAGAATACTGTTAGCTTTTATCTTCGTAATTTTTTTAACTAAATGTCGTAACGGGTTCTTTTGGAGGATATTTTTTTATTTGTGAACCTTTTTCTATAATATTTTTCACAGGGTAGGTATACCGAGGGTTTTAGGCGTTCGTGGTACTATGTGGTCTGAGGAAGGATTCTTTACTGCTGGTATACTTGAAGGAAATAGGATTTATTTAAAGAAAGCATAAAGACGAGGGTAAACAATGTGAACAGTACTGGGAATGATTTGAACAAATGCTGGGTGTCTCTCTCACAAGCTTCTCCTTTTCTGACAGGGAGGTTTCAAGCAACTTTGTAACACTTTTCACTGTACTTTTTCCTAGACTCTCAGCTTTTAATTGTAACTCCTATAACACAGAACTAAATGTCACTCTTTTCACACACAGAATCTAATCCTTCCCACACAGGGATGTCTCCTTCCACTCCGAGACAGAACTTAACTGACTTTCTGCTTCTCTCACAGAAATCAGAACTCCAACTGCTTAACTGAACATCAACTGTCTGCCTAACTGTCTAAACTCTAACAGTCACTCCTGATAGACATTCAAATCATCCACACAGCATCCATTCCAAAACCCCTCCCCCTCTCTGTCACTCACCAATCACACCACTTGCCTGTTTCAACCACACTAGACTTTCACACAGCAATGTAAACCAAACTTTTAAAGACACACACACACAAACAAACATGAAATCATTACATGGACTTTTATACGTCATGCAAAACCAGAGCTAAACCAACTTCAGTCTTGGTTTTAGACCTGTGTTTGATGTGCTCTAACTAGCCATAATTACTGTGGCTATATTCAGTTAATTTCACTAATCATAATCTTATGAAACCATGGTTTCATGTGATACTTGAACTGAGTAACTCTCTTGAGAAGAACATGTGGTATAATTTCTTAAAATTCTATGGATGGATGTTATGGGCTAATTACTAATTATTTGGTTATTTTAAACACCTTTGCAGCACTGGTTATTTTAAACACTTTCGCAGCATCGGCCATCTATGTGGGGCTGACAACATGGTATTGATGCTTCCCAGGGCTACCATTAGTGTATCTAATTCTCAATATGGCCATATCTGTGGATACTTACATTCAGAGACTAAAGCCATGAACAGACAAGAAAGATCTTTCTAGAAACCTGAAAAGAAACCAGGTTTGCAAAAAAAATCTGAAATCTAAAACTAAAATATATCGGGGGGTTAACTGTTAACCTCCCCAAATAGAAAGTGCCTGTAGTTTTAAGAAACAAATATCCTCAATAGCCATTGCTAGGCAACCACAACAGTATTGCTAGCCTCCAAGCCCTGGTTTCTGTCAGGAAAAAGTACTGGAAGGGGACAGGGCCATTTCCAGGGCTGCTTTGGCCTGTGAGGGAGGACTCATTGGGGGTCAGGCACAACAGCAACCACTAGGCAACTTGCTACGACACGACTTGCATGACTCACCCACGCTCTTTCTGACTGTTCAACAGCAGCCATTCCAGATTCTTCCAGTTGATGGCAGCACACTAGCAGACTCACCTCCCGGACCTCCCGGGGGTGAAGCTGCGCTCCAGCCAAAGGAGGGTGTGTGCAGGCTCACTACTCCCCCGGGACCCGGCTGAAGGGACCCTGGCCATGGAGCTTTTGAGAGGTTGCCTCTTTGACGGTGTAATGCCGCAGAATTGAGGCACCTCTCCGCTCTGATGGTTCTTCGTGCTGAGACTAAGTGAGACGCTGACCGAGGCAAGCGCAGGAGATCGAGCGTGAAATGGAGTGTAAACGAGGTCTGTGGACCAATTATGAACGTGAGTCGTTAAGCATTGATTAAAAAGAAAAGACACTCCCCACCCCCGCCCCACGGAACAGAAGATAAGGCGAGCGGGGGAAGGACGCCTCCCAAACGCATAGACTTTAGAGCGATTGAGGGGGGAACAGAAGGATTGAGGGGGGGAGCGGAAGCATAAAAGGTTAAAACTGCTAAGGAGTACTTACCAAGGCGAGTGCGAGCATTAAGGAGCATATTCAGAGACTTTCAAAAAGTTTGCGAAAGTAAACAAAGAGAAAAAGATGGCGGGGAAGAGGACGGAGAAAGAGAAGCATCTGAAATCGAAAGTAACTGAGAGCCCAAAACTGGAAAGAGTCAACGAGCCGGCAAAGACTTTGGCAGACTCCATGCGCCACCTGCTGGACCAAATGAATAATCTCAAAGAGCAGATGACATCAATGACCTAGTGTATCACCAACTCAACAAAATCAGATAAGCGAGACTCTGAAAATGATGAATCAAACAAACAAGAAGGTGAAAGAAGTGGAC
>NW_015165842.1:716978-733474 GCF_001447785.1 Gekko japonicus | reverse complement strand
ATCTTGTTCTTTTTCTTCAAACAAATTCAATTGGATATAGATGGCTAATTCCAGAAGACGTCACCTTCAAAATTAAGGATAAAAAAGAAAAGATTGACTCTGTTCTGAAAGCGAGAGAATTTTTAAGAGTCCAGCTGGGAGGGCCAGAGGAGGAAGAAAAAGAAGGGGACAGCAAGTCCAGTGGTGAGCTGGACTCGGGTTCTTCCGATGCTTTGGGGTATTTCCTGATATCAGTTAAATTTAAGATGTGGGAAAAGTTAACAGACTATGTGACTCAGTTTGTAATGAGATTAATATGATTAAGACTAGATGTGTATTTAAACTGATTAGAAGATCTCCTCTCTTGGGTTTTTAGTCAGTAGTGGGTATCTTTTCTTTATCCCCTTAAATGTAGTCCCCTTCCTTATTTCTGTTATAGTTTGTAGTTTTAATAAAAATGCAATAAAAAATTCCCCATTGGGGAGCAAAAAAACCCCAAACAGCAGCCATTCCACAAGCAAAAAAACCCCAAACAGCAGCCATTCCACAAAAGCCAGTATGGTGTAGTTGGCAGTTTTAGACTAGGGCTTGGGAGACCCAGGTTCAAATCTCCACTCTTCTAATGTGCTCACTTAGTGACCTTAGGCCAGTTAAACATTCTCAATGCAACCTTACCTCACAGTGTTGTTGTGAAGGTGAAATGGGGGAGAGAAGAATGAGATAATTCACTTTGGGTCCCCATTGTGGAGAAAGGCAGGGTATAAATGAAGTAAATAAATAATAAATATAGCTGAACATAGGGGGGCAAGATAAAAGGTTGGTTGGTGCATGGGAAACAGAGAAAGTTGAGGGTGTGGAGCCTGCCAGAAATAGGAAAAGAGGAAATAGTATGAGCAGGGGATACAGAGGAGTCGTTGCAAGTTCTCCACCACACAATGGGGCCAGGTCCAGCCCAGTACTCAGAACTGTGCAGAATTTTCCCAGGGGGAAGCTTGCTGGAGGAAAAGCTGAAGACAGGGGGCAGATAAACATAGGCTGGCAGGTAGATGGAAAAGAGAGAAGGTAAGCAGGAAAAGGAGAGAGAGTGGGGGACTTTCAGGGAGGGGAAAGAGGAAATAGTGAGGTGAAGGGAAAATGAGATGCCCTCACAAGTCCTTGCAGGTCTCTCATGTTTTAAAGTCGCTTCCATTCCTCTTTAGGAATTACTTCCTACTTACTTTGCAAAGCCCATGCATTCCTGAGTAGATCCTTAACCAGTTCTCGTTCTGTGGGTGGAATGTTTTAGTTTACAGCTTTTCTCCCTGCAGATCATAATCATGCACTCGCAAATCTATGATAATGCAAAAGAAAAGAACATCAATGAGGAATCACTTTGGCTGCCAAGAGAAAAGCAGTAATTACAGCTAATTAAGGATCCATTCAGGAATGCTGTGGCCAACCTGAGATAGTAGGAAGCAATCAAAGAGAAGCAAACATAGTCACAATTTGAAAGAAAAGGGGGAAAGTGATACTTAAAGAATCTATTGTAGGGAGAAGCTAACACATAGTAGGCCGTTGCTCATGAGGGCTATTTTTATATGGGGAATACAGCATTATATTAAATGCAGTGCACAATCCCAGACTCAGTTCTGCTGGCTGCTAATTACAGAAAGCCATCCTTCAGTGGCTATTAAAAAAACCTCAGCATGGAACCAGTCCAGGCCTTCAAGGACCTTCAGTCCTTACTATTTCACTTTTGTTCATTTCTCCCCTCTTCTTTAATGTTTCAAAACTAATTGTGAGGCAAAGCACCCCTAGCCTCCCCTCAAGGGTTAATGTGAACAGTAATGGCCATCCATCTTACAGGTGTTACTAATTGGCCTCTTAGCCTACACGCTCTTGTCATCTTCAAGGCCAGGGATGGAACTCTGGTGATTAGCTTCTCTTGAGAACCTGTGGTCTGTGTGATGGGAGGGGAGAGCCAGGGGTGATGAGGTAATCTTCTAGAGGCTTCTCCTGAAAACACATCCTGATTGGCTGTCATCCTCAACTGGTGTTGCTGGGCCCAAAAAGCTATAACTGAGCTAAGGCCCTGAAGAAGAGGACTAGTTGAGTTTTTGACAGACTAAAGGCCTGAACTATGACCTGCTTGAATTGCAAGCAACAGTCGAGAATGCTTCAGCTCTGGCCTTTGGCTCTTGATTTTAAGGTTTGTGCCATCTAACGTAAATTCTAAAAAGTGTTAGTCAGGCTAGCTTTTTCCTGCTGCATGACTTTAGAGTAATGTGTTGGCTATAGAATAAACTTTTGTATTGCCAGAAATTGAAATAAACTTTATTTTAAAAAATTTTCTTAATTAAACTGTCTGGTTACTTGTGTACATCTGCCCTGGGAACCCACATAGGTTCAGCCTGGAACTCCTTGACAGCCATCACAATATCGATTAATCTCTTTTTATTTTGTTACATCTGATTGCAGATTATCTTAGTTTAGCCACATGTGTGCAGCTGTACTCCTAGTTGCTGTGGAGATGATGAAATGCTGATAAAACTTTTCTTTTCAGCTGTTGGTGGCAAATAAAATAGCCCGTGCCATCGCAGACAACCACTGGAACCGCTATCGAGCTGGCCCTTCAGCAAAAACAATATGTACGTACCTGCAGAGTATGGTAAGAATGCAAGATGTGTTTATGAATAGGCCATGGACAAGGGGCTAAAGATATGGTTTTGGCTAATGAATGTTTCTGATTTCCCCCCATAGATTTAGCCCCAGGAGGATCAGATGACTGGGCATATGACCTTGGGATTAAGTACTCTTTCACTTTTGAACTTCAGGACAAAGGGAGATACGGATTCTTGCTTCCTCAGAGACTCATTAAACCAACTTGTTCCGAAGCACTCACGGGGATCAAAATAATAGCTTCCCATATTTCCGACAATCTGTGAGCCCCCCGAGTTCCATTTCACAGGACAGCAGCTGGAGAGCCTGGTTGGAGGTGCTTGGTATTTTAATGTCAATAAAAGCAAAATTTATTTTTGTGCCCTTCTCTGTCTTTTATTACAAGGCTAATTAGTAGGGCTGGTACTTTGTAATTCGGATAAATTGTCAGGGCAGCTTTATAACCAACTCTGAAATGCAGATTGTCAGATTTCTCCATCCCTTGAAAATATCTATCCCGCCTTTCCATAAAGCTCAAGACAGCATAAGACTCACTAAGACAATAACATCACACCAATATCATTAAAAAGCAATACGTCATAGTATACGAGGCACTGAATTAGTATACGAGGGACTGAATTAGAGGCATCCAGCATAGATAGGCTTGCCAGGTCCACTTTGCTCGCTGGTGGGGGGTGGGGCGACGTCACCACATGCAACATCCCCAGCATGATGATGTCATGTGGAAGTGACATCATCACACCGGGGATGTTACGTGGCAACACTCTGGTATTTGGGGCAAAACTCTATGGTTACCATAGAGTTTTGCCCCAAATACCAGAGTGTCACCACATTGCATCCCTGGCATGATGATGTCATTTCCATGTGACACGATCATGCCAGGGATGTTGCACCACGTGGTGCCTGTTGGGGGTGGGGCTTCCCCCACTGGCTGGCGGCGGGCAGAAGCTCACCAAATCGGGTTCCCTCACTACCACCTGGAGGCTGGCAATCCTAAGCATAGAGAGCCAATATCAGTTTCTAGAAACCATAATTCGATATCAGTAAAAAGCCCTGTGAAGAAGCATGATTGCGCAGTTACTGAATGACACCGACAGAGGTGCCTTACACACTTCTACTGGCAGACGGTTCCACAAGGTAGGGCCAACCGTGGAGAAAGCTCATGAGCTAGCTGCAGAGGAGGAAGGGCAAACCATATATGATGACCTGATGGGTGTGCTGCACCTCACGAGGAGGACTAATTAGCAGGGAATTGATACCCCCGAGACTGTCATCCCAGGGAACCCCCCCCCTTTCCCTGTATATTGTGAATCTTCTTTTGTACACATGTAACACCTGAATGTGGGTCTTGAAATAATAGAAGGAACTTGAATTAAACTTATCAACAGGCACTGAGAGTCATGCCAAGGAGAGAAGGCACGCAGGGCATCTCCTCTGTCAGTAAATCCACCCTAAGAGGGATTCAACTGAGGGCCATTTCCTACAAGGATCTCAGAGCCACTTCCCAGGTAATTTGATCTAACTAACGGACAGATTTCCCAAACAATAAGCAATGGGCTGGTTCCAGCAATTTCCTTCCTATCTAAAGGACCAGATGGGAAGATCTCAGCGCTTCCCCAATCAGGACAAGTACTGAACCACAGATGTGAACAAATCTAATTTCCAAATCTCCCCAAGGGAATATTTTTGATATTCACCATGCAGAAGGGGGAAAACTCCCCTCCACAATATAGACAAAGGATTTTTAAAGGCTTGCTCATCCTCCAGAGATTGTGTTTTCATTACCACCACAGTCCAATGCCAACACCCCTTCCCCATCTCATCTCAGGAAAAAAGGGTATAAAAAGTTACACCCTTCCTTGTATCTGAAATGAGCAGTGATTCACGAAAGCTCATACCCTGCCACGTATTTTGTTAGTATTTAAGCTGCTACTGGACTCTTGCTCCCCCCCCCCCTAATTTTAGTAGTCAGTTTTGGACTCATCCTGTTATTCCTATCTCACGGTTGGCTCCACACACTTGCCCCTGCACCTCCTTCCCCTGTCTGGTCGACTTCACCTCCCATAGCAGCTTCTTTTCTAGGACAACCCCGTTTCCCCATTTCTTCTCAGACAAGCGCCTACATCTTACTGTCTTTTAATCGGCTTATTTCCCCTCACAATCACTTCTAGGGAAAGGTTTTTGTGCTGTCATACACTGTGTAACGTTTACTTGTTGCTACCGCTCTGCCTTACTATACAGATCAATTTGATTTCTCTTTCCATTTGTAAAATAAAAACCCTGTTTGTTTAAGAGTCTTTCCCCCCTCATTTTTCTGAGTGTTGATCTGAATCTGGATATACATAGGCTAATAATCTCAAGTTTGGGGGGCTTAGTTTTTGTTGTTGTCAGGTCACAGCTGACTTATTGAAACCCCCATGTGGTTTTCTAGGCAAGAGACGGTCCGTTTAGTCCGCTTTCGGCATGCTTCAGTAACGGATTTTATATCCACATTCACAAACCCAACACCTGCGCACTGTCCCCAGCTGTTGCTTTCTGGCTCAAACCCCCTTTAAAACAGTATTTTGTTACCAGGTCCCCAAGTGGTGTTTTCCTGATTCTCCAGTTCTAGCTGCACTTTTCTGACGTCTGATCGTTCCTGCGGTGTCGATCACTTCCGGTTTAAACCCCCTTCCCACTCGAAAGCTGCCCGAGGCTTCCACTTTTTGCCCGCCATTTTTTTAATACGTTGGCGGGGCGCGCATAGGCGGAGCTCCGCCACCGCGTTTAGAAAACCAACATTTAAACGGTCACTTGATTTAGCGTTTAGATGAGTTCGGGATCTCACGGAGGCCATTTTCAGGTCAAACATTTAAAGGGAAGTATTTTTTGGAGGGATTGGATTGATTCACCCTGGTGGTTCTGCGCATGCACCATGATAGTTCCCCCCCCCTTCTACGGAGGGGTGCCTATGTGCATGCACAAACTGAGGAAAAAAATTTAAACCCCGCCGACACACGCTCCCGCGTGTCAGTAGTGTAGACGCCAGGGAGCGATGTGACTGCGCAGTGAGGCGGGATAAGGGAGGTAAGTGTGATCGCGATTATCCAGATCAAATATAATCCGGTAGTGAAGGGCAGGGTATAAATCCCATCTCATCTTCTTGTGCAAGTAGGGGGGTGTTTTTTCATGTTACAGCCCTGGCTCGTGTGTACTAATTTGAGGAACAGTAACAGACTGTCATGCGGAGTGCAAAGGGCACAAAGTCATACAGGGAGAGGTCATTCTTCAGGTCTGAGGGTACCCAAAAGGGCTTCCAAGAAAAGTGCAAGCACCCTGGATCGAGTCCTGAAGCATAAAAGCAAATGGAGCAGTATGAAAACGGGAATTTTTCACAGCAACTCACACAGATGATGGGTAGTCATATTTTGCACTAATGAAAGCTACTGAATGGTCAGTTCTTGCTCTGAGAAAGCCGCCATCTTGGAATGGGTGATTCCCACCCATTGCTAAGGGAGGCAGAATTCTTCAACTTCCAGTCTCCCAGGTGGGCGCCACCCTGGCCCAGTTTGCTTCCTGCCTAGTTGGGGAGTGCAGCTTTAGAGCAGAGCTCTTTGCTCTTTTTTACTTGCTTTTCTCTTGCCTTTCTTCAAGAGCCATTTCATATCTGAGGGCGTTTCCTAACCTCTCCAGCCTGTCCCTCTTTCTCTTCACATCTCCTTCCACACCTCTCGGCTCTGTTGCTTCTTTTGTCTTTGCAATTTTTTCTCTCTGCACCCCCTTCCTTCCTTGGAGGAACGTGGGAGAGAATGGCCCAGCAGCAAGCCGCATCAGATGCTCTGGAGGACTGTGAAATAGACAACTGACCTCTGAAAAGGACAAGAGATCCTCTCCTCCTTCCTTCTGTCTCTTGTGAGTCCAGCCCAGAGCAACCTAGGAAGACTGCTGGAGTCCGAAAGTACTTCAACAGGCCATAAAAAGGCCTAAAATGGCTCCTCAGGGGCAAATGGCGCTCTCAGCTTCCAGTTCAGCCCTTGGAGGCTATGATGGCACGCCAGGCTCTCTTCTTGGGACACTGCCCCCGGCTCTCTCAGCTAGCAGTTCGGTCCCTGGAGGGCTACAATGGCATCCCAGGATCCTCTGCTGGACCCTCCGCTGAACCAGAGGAACTCCTTGACCATCGGAGCAGATCTTCGGGGGGGGGGTAGGGTGCTGTCCCTCCCCTTTTAAGGTTGTGGGCAGGTAGAATCCTTGCTTGGCTGAGATTATGGGACCTTTTAAATAGAGCCACAAGAGAGGAGCCACAAGGCATGCAAGAGAGCCCCGCCCCATTCCAGGGACCCAAATACTCCAACCAAGGTCATCTTCGTTTGCCCACAAGCAAGGGTTTAGGCGTATAGGGAGGCACACTTCATCTTATTGGGACCCTTGCCCTCACTCTAATCTGGGAGAACCGGGTTTGATTCCCCCCTTCTCCACATGCAGCTGCTGGATGACCTTGGGCAAGCCATAGTTCTATCAGAGCTGTTCTCTCAGAGCTCTCTCAGCCCCACCTACCTCACAGGGTGTCTGTTGTGGGGAAGGGAAAGGAGTTTATAAGTCCTCCTCCTACTACTACTACTTGTTTCAAACTTCACCAGTGAATTTCTACCTGTTTTTGAAAAATTGTTCTACCTGTTTTTGGAAAATTTGTTCCACTTTATATGTCTAAATTTATTGATCATTGATGTTAAATTTGGGCACATGCATTTTTTTTTCTTGTTTTAATTTCTAGAGCAGCCATTGTGTAGGACCTGGGGCTGGTCCAACTCACTCCCAGTGACAACCAAAGGGCAACAGAGGGCGCCAACTGCATTCTAAAGGCGGTCAGCTTCCTAGCAGATGGCTCCCTCCACACACATTGACCTTTGCATCCTGCTCCATGGTGGCTGCTCTAGCACCTGAAGCCCCTTTTAAGAGGCCCGCCACAGCAGTAGATCACCCCACCTTCACTCCTACAGGTACGACAAACCTGATTGGCTGGCCAAGCAAGGAAACCCTGACGCCATTCCTGTGGGTGGGTGACTTCAGGAATTCCATCCCAGTGGCCTCAGCCAGACAAGTCTGTGGGTGGTCTGGTTCTATAACACAGGTATACATTCTTATTGATTCCCTTAATTAAAAGAGGCGTCAACCCATGTTCAGTCCTCTAATATTAAATTTTCTTCATCTTAAGTTAGTAGCCATGGAGTCTTTCTTCTAGTCAAGCTCTTCCTTGGTTTTCCCAAAGACATTAAGTATCACTTTTGAAGTTAGAGGTTTCTACCTGCTAAAAACACTAGAACTAGGACACCAAACCCCTCTCTTGGAGTACTGCCCCAGCCATCTTTTTCAGGTTTTTCTTATTCTAGCCTCCAGCATTCTCTCACCCACTGTCAGATCATGGACTTCTTTTAATCAGAAACCTTTTTACTGCAACCAAGAGCCATATCGCCAACCTGTCATTTGTAACTAGACTGTGTCTGGCATTTTAATCTGTCTGACCAACCACCAGCTCATGATCATTTGTGACCCATTTGAATTCCCCTGTGAGTTGGACTTCTGTATACCCCCGCCCCCCAAGATTCATCCCATTTATTACAGTAACTGAAGAAGCTCTGCTGCTGGGCAAGCTACGCAGAGGCCTACAACCTTGTAGCCGTGAAATCAAGCCTAGAAGTAATCTCACCCTACTTTTACCTCATAGCTTTACAAATTCTTATTAATAAACATTATACTTTGCATATAAAACCATTATTAACACATTTATGAAATGTGTGACACACATCACATAGATTTCAGAGTATTTCTCCACAGAGATTGTTCCAGTAATTCAGCGCTCTGAGTGTACATGCACTTGCTCACTGCCTTTTAACACGCTTGAAATGGGCTTGGACTTGAGGCAGAGGACACTTCCTGTAAGAAGCAGGAACACGCGCCAGTCCTTGCAGAATGTAGCCATGATACCACCATCAGCAAGTCTTTGTGTCACAAGGTCAAGCGCGATTTTATATATACAGGAATAAATACAGTTGTGTACACATCCGTATGTACCATGCACACCCCTATACACAGACAGAAATGGGTATGTATGCTGAAGTGGGAAAAGTGTTAACTAATTTGTATATATTAACGCTACAATCTTTTAGCATTGTATCGAATTTCACTGTTATACATGAGACTCCAAGGAAAAAATCCTGGTCCCCAAGTACGGCCAGAAGACATACGAAATTCATACTTATTCCACCTTCCCACCAAGAAGCTCAGAATGAAATACATGTTTTTTTGCTTCTTTTATACTCACAATCACACGGCAAGGTAGGTTAGGTTGAGAAACGGTGGCTGACTGAAGGTCACACGATAAGCTTTGTACCGTAGTGGGAATTTCTGAACTCCTCAGCCCAAGTCCAGTACTCTGGTCCCTACATCACACTGATTCACACCAGGAATCTTGCTGAAGGTAAGAAGATCTGGCTCTGATTGGTGCTTGGTTGATTACCAAGCACTTGGGAATCTCCTGTACAGGGTTTTGAGTTCCATGGAAGAAAGGTGGGACATGAAATTAAAACAAGTCAATAGCCACTGAGGAAGGCACCTACAGCTCCTTTACCAAAGGTGAGTATTTGGTTTCAATCCATACAGGGAAGGGGGCATCTCATTCCACCCACAGAAGCAGGGACATAGCCAGCCTTTCTTAGTAGAAACAGCTGCTTTATTTCCAGGAGGGATTTCAAAGAAACCAATGGGAAAAATCAGCTTGTACATAGAAATCATTGCATCTAACTCGAAAGAATGTAAAAGTAGCCCTACTAGTGGTCCATCCAGTCCAGCATCCTGTCTCACACTGTGGCCAACCAGTTACTTTGGACAGCCAACAACAGGGCATAGAGGCAGAGGCCTTCCCTGATGTTGCCTACTGGCACTCTTATTCAGAGGTTTACTGCCACTGAATGTGGATGTTCACTTTAGTCACCATGTCTCATAGCCACTAATAGACTCATTGTTCATCATCATTGGGCATGATATGGGGAGTCTACAATGAGAGGAAGAATTGGCAAAAAATGACCATCACTGCCTTTCTGCCGCTGATAAACAACTGTTGCATACAACCTGGCATTAAGTACATACCAGCTATTATAATCAATGTGATATTTTCTATTCATTTCCCCTGTAGGCGAGTCATACCTTCACACCAATTTACATGGGGGGGGGACCGGGGGGGAGAATTACTGAATCCAGGTTAATATGAATTTCTGCTCGACTTTCGAAAGAAAGAAGTGGTTTGTTACCAATCCGTGTTTTTTGGAATATGTTGGCCTCTTACAGGCCTGGCAAAAGAGCTCTTGTATTCTGGAGATGTGCCTGCAAGTCAGGAACATAGGGAACAGACGTGTTGCAATTCAACATGCGCTCATAAGGAGTCATGCTACACCTATAAACAGAACTGGGAGACACAACTCCATTAGTTTCTGCTGTGTTTCACCTATTGTTGCAGTTAACAACACACACCAGGTAAGTCATCACATTATCATCCTTATTGAGGGATACGTTTTGCCGATGGCAGCATCAATATTTGGTTGGAGCTTAAGAATTCACAGCATCAACTAGGCTTTGTGAAATTAACACACATTGCATTTCCCACTTAAATGAGGTAGAGGCCAGATCAGGCGGGGCTTAGTATTAGCAATAAAACCTTACAGACAAGCATCTTTTACAAAAGAAACTTGACACCAAGTTTAAGAAAGAAGTTTGGGATAAAAAACACACTTTTCCTTAAAAATTTAATAGCCAGTGATAAAACAGATTTCCAAAAATGGATTTTTCTTCACGCTCTTACATACAAGTGAGTTATTAAATAAGAAGATCTGTGGTTAGAACTCGACATTACAAAACATGCAGTGAACCAAGCAGGATGGGTCTTTGAATTTTTTGTACAAAGTATCTTTGTTGTTATCCAGTTATATGATGCGCACAATGTCTACAGCATCGTTTCATCTTCTGCCAGCATGACACTCGAAGGGACCAAAAATGGAAACATCAAGATGAACAATAAGCGAAAAGACTGCGGTGTGTGTGTGTGTGTGCCCCAGGATACACCGGCTCAGGACAAGCATATTTCTGGAACATACGGTTGTGTAAGTTTACTGTCCTCGTTCTTTTCTTGTCCAGAACCTTGACGCATCGTCTTGCGTTTAAACAACCGAAGACTCAACCGAAGCAAGTCATTGTCCACTACTGGAGAATTTGTGTAGGTTTGCTTTGTTGTGCCCTATTTGAATCGAATGAGAGCTCAGGTTAGTCAATGCTGCACCAGGGGATCCAAATGTTAGAAGACCACAAAGCAGATATCACCTGGCACTAGTGTTAGTTTTTGAAGCAAGAGTCGCTCTTCTTCAAAGCTACGTAACCATTAAAACAGCAATAAATAAATAAATAATAATCAAACACCCTAGAAAACATATTTAGGAATTTATCTGAAAAGGAAAACCTGTGTTTTGTGCAATGCAACAAAACCAAATGGGTATCAAAAGAATACTGAACAGCAGTTGTGAAAATTAATATTCCACTGCTCCGTTAATAGCAGGCATTGCCCAAGGACAAGGAGCATTCTTAGATATTTATTTACTTCCCTTGTAGTCTGTCTTTCTCACTAAGACTCAAGACAGATCACAAAATATAAAAGACAAGTCAATCAGACTGCATAAAACAATGCGACAGGACTAGGATTATGGAGTTAGAAAACAAAACAAATCAAAAAAACTCTACAGAAGGAATGGCATACCGTAATGCAGAAAGCAGATGATGAACGTCATAAAAGCAGGGTGATACACACAATAATCCTGTTCCCTTATAAAAGTGAGCTAATTCCACATAAAACAGTTTTAATCCCTTTATTAAAATTGCCTCCATTTTGTGCAACAGAACCTCTTGTTATCTGAGGAAGGAAGGTTCCTGGCACTAGAGGAAAGCATTGTCATTCACTGAGCTGAGAGACAGGAGACAATCCTGTTTTTCATAGAGATTTGAAACTTAAGAAATAACTTACAACAAGCAGGGTATCTGTGAAGATTCACTGGAAGAAATCAACCCCCCCCCACACACACACCCTGGTTGCCATTCTCAACCCACCTCTGTGTTTTTTCTTTCTCTCGCCCTGACAAACTCCTTCGCTTCCTTCTTCCTGCCATTTCCTCCCCCCCCCCCCCGGGTCTTCTGCTGGCCCTCCAAGACCCCCACCCCTTCGCCATCTCGCACCCCTGTTGGCTGCACTAAGCAAGGTAGGTAAGTCTCATCAATGTGGTTATGGGTTACCTAGCAACCTTAAAACAGCTACACAGATAGGATGCTGGTGTCTTTGTGAGCCTGCCAGCTCTTTTTCACATTGTTTTTGGGAGATCAGAGACATCACATAAATGTCTTGGGGGATTTAAAACAACAACAACCCATTTTTAGGTTTCAAATTTTTCTGCAAACGTGAGGATTCTCCCAAGTTTGAAGAGACATTGCTTCCATCTGTATGCAGCTCCATTGCATGGGAGATTTTGATCCACACCCTGGGGCCAAGTTCAGAATCAGGTATATGGTACCATTTCAAAAAAGAACGAAGTTCCTTAAAATCACCATTAAGGTGAAAGGTCACCAGGATAAATTCCGAATGAAGTCTACTGTCAGTTTATTAATTGTCCACTACTCCCTATAGGAGGGGCAAAGAATTAAAAAGAGTAAACTTTAAAAGCTACCGAATCCACCACAGAAGGGGCTTGACTAGACAGGTTACAAAACACATTCCAGCTTGGAGGATTCCAGGCTGAAGGATTCAATGGAAAGTAGCCTCTAAATTAAAAGGAGAAAGTGAAGCCATTTTCAGTGTTGACTGTTCAACATGCTTTTCAGCGCCCTGTGCACTCACCTTCTCATTTTTCACTAGCTGTTTGCGGATTGCGGAATCCCTCCTGAAGCACAGGGCCTTACAACAAGGACCAAGATTACACAGCAGGCCAGATCGCTCTTCCTTTCGCAGCAGGGCAGCCATGTTCAGGGCCCCGAATTCATGCTCAAACAGGTTCTCTGCATCTATTAAGGGACAGCACAAATATATAAAAAGATTATCAAAATGCCTTTAAAAGTGTGAACACTGCACTATTTACATAGCAGCGTGCCCTAAGCGAAAAGCGATAGATCCCTGCCCTTGAGTATCCTACCAATATAAGATTCTCTGGGGGACAGTGGACAACAGAGGAGAATACTAAAGGGAAGATTACCAAAGGCTGAATCTGAATAAAAATCTCATCTCAGAGACGGCGAGAATGACATATGCACAATTTTGGAAGCAGGACAAAAATACCTGACAAATGGGAATGGATACAGAAAGTTTTGTTTATGGCTGAAATGGATAAACTAACAAAAAAATTGAATAACAAAGAAGATAAAGACTTTTTTGAAGAATGGAAAGACTTTAAAGTATACTTAGAAAATAATTGGGATGTTAAAATTAATTTACTATGTTTTTTTTTTTGGTAAACAAATTTTTTTATTTTTCATAGGAATTCAACATTTAAAATTTAACAATTTCATCTTTTCCATTGTTTACCCTATTCCCATTTCCTCCCCTCCCTCCTGTGGCTTCCCGCAATGCTTCCCCCCCCGCTCCACATTACATTACATCATCAATTATGGGGGGGGGAGATAAGAGAAATGGATTTGGAATGATGCGAATGTAATTAAATGTTGGACATGTTATATCCAAAATAAAAGTTTTTGAAAAAAAAATCTCATCTCAGAGGGAGGGGGGGTTTTGGTGCTAAAAGGGGGCAGCAGAGGAGAATACAGTAACTTAGAAGAAAACCTCCAGGTGGCTGATGGTGGTAGATCTGGAGGAGCAAAGAACACATATTGAGCAACAGGGGGAAAGATAACCACGCAGAACAAAGTTGGATAGTTGAGAAGAAGTAGGAGGGGAGAGAATTTTGCAAGGAAAGAAGTTACCTCATGCAGCCAGTGAGGCAGTGTGTGAGGGAGAAGAAGAAGAAGAGGAGGAGGAGGAGGAGGAGGAGGAGAGTGGATTTATACCCCGCCCTTCACTACCCAAGGGAGTCTCAGAGCGGCTTACAAACTCCTTTCTCTTCCCCTACCCACAACAGACACCCTGTGAGGTAGGCGGGGCTGAGAGAGCTCTTTTGAGAACTGCTCTTGAGAAAGTAGCTCTGACAGAACTATGGCTTGCCCAAGGTCATCCAGCAGCTGCAAGTGGAGGAGTGGGGAATCAAATCCCACATTAGAGTCCGCACACTTAACCACTACACCAAACTGGTGTAGAGACCTCCACAGAGATAGCAGAAACAGTTGTTGTTTTAAGGAAAGAAAGCAAAATTTGGTGAGCACAAGGAACTTACTTCCGGGGCAGGCCGGCCCAACTTGACAGAGCTAGGAGAGTGAGCTCTGAAGGCTTTTGTAGGCCTTCAGAGCCCACTTCTGGGTTGGGCCTGCCCATATACATAAGGCAGCCAGATGTAGCTAGACAGATAATGTACAGGAGAAAAGGGGGAGCCTTCCACCAAACTGTGGTACGCTGACAAGGCAGCCAGATGTAGCTTGACAGAGGATGCCGCCAAACCTGTGTGCCAAGGAAAGCAGGTATCGGAATACTTCCGATAAGGGGCAAGTAACTGGAGAGACTCCCCAGGGCAGTAGCCCGAGTCTTGAATTGAGCCCACTACTGTATTTTGTGGACAGTTTCCTTGCTTGGACCAGCATATCCTGGAACTCAGGTGAAAAGTTTAGACCTGAGAGTACATCCTCCAAGCAACGAAGTGCAGATACTTGACATCATGGTCTAACAACAATCCCCAAATTAGAAGGTCTTATGTCCTGGGGAGCGGAACGCACTCCTGCCTGGCGGAAAGGCTCTGAGAACCAAATCTGCCGGGACCAGAATAGGGCTACTAAGATGCAGAGGTTTGTCATCAGTAGTTACTACATCAGTGTCCAGGGCCTTAGCCATTCTAAGCATCTGTTCTCTGTAGAGGCGGAGGTCTTCCTTTGGGGAAACTGGGGGGAGGAGGGTCCCCGACCCTGTCATTGGGTGAGGGTTCGGAGTGTCCTTTGAAACTATAATATGAAGCCTCAGGCTCCTCCTCCTCCAGTTCTGATTCTGCTGCAGACGGCAGAGCAGAAGTAGGAAACTGGCACTCATGGCCTCTGGGATCAGACAGGGACTGAACGGGTCCCTGGGGAGGGGGCTCAGAGAAAAGCCTCTGACCACAGAAGCCCAACCACTCCTGAAGGTAGGCTGGAGACATATAAAAGGATGTCCGTAGTAGGTGGATCTGTAGCCAAGGCATGGGGTGGGTAGCTTCAGGAGCCAGATGGTGCTCCTGCACCCTCTGACAGGCCTGCTCCAACTTGGGTTTGGACAGTGATCTGTTGGGGGACTTGGAACGCAACAACAGAGCACGAGGCGGGACCTCCTCAGATGATCTCTGATAGTCTTGGGCGATTTCAATGCCCACGCTGACGATGCGGCCTCTACTCAGGCGACGGACCTAGTATCATCCATGGCAGTGCTGGGGCTCTCCCAATTTGTAATGGCTCCCACTCATTGGCACACGCTCGATCTGATCTTTGCGGTGGGGGGTTATAGTGGACCGGATCACTGCTTTGGCAGTGCCTGTCTGAATATCTCACCCCAACCCTGTTTAGGCGGCAAGCGTATTTAGCTGGCCCACGGAGCCAAATGGATCCAATGCGACTTCAAATGGCTCTGCAGGATCCGATGCCCCCGGCAGCTCACTCGATGACCTTGTGGAGGACTGGTGTGGCCTACTCTCTGCAGCAATCAACAAGATCGCTCCCTAACATCCTCTGCGCTCTCGCATGACGCTGGTACACCCAGGAGTTGCGGCTAATGAAGTGAGAGCTAAGATGGCTAGAGAGATGGTGGTGATGTGCCTGCGACGAAGCTACAAGAACATCTTATAGGGCGTTCATGAGATCGTATAAGATGGCAGTCAAAGCTGCAAAGAAAGAGTACTACGCAGCCTCGATTAAGTCTGCGAGCTCATGCCCAGCCCAATTATTTAGATTGATTTGGACCATGACAACTCTGCCACAAGGCAGGTCAAACATTAGGGAACTGGACATTGGCTGTGAGGCCTTTGCGACCTATTTCACAGACAAAGTCTTGTCGCTCCGCCGTGAACTCCCCGCCACAGTTGAAAAAACAGGTTGCTTACCAGTAACTGGTGATCTTCAAGTAGTCATCTGTGCATTCACACCAATGGGATCTAGTGCGCCAATGGGATCTAGTGCACCGGATCTGCCGGTGCCTAGCAAGCTCTCTTAAAGGATTTTCGTGCCTGGCCCAACTGAGCATGCTCAGGAGCCACAGTGAGCATGCCCAGAAGGGCAGGCACGGACATCCCGCCAGTTCCTACCAACCGCCGCGCATCAATCTCCTAATAAAATAAGTAGAAGAAGACAGCAGCGGGGCAGGAGGGCGGGTGGTGTGAATGCACAGATGACCACTCGAAGATCACTAGTTACTGGTAAGCAACCTGTTTATCTTCTTCGTGGTCTCTGTGCTTCACACCAATGGGAGATTAGCGAGCAGTAGCCTACCTGGAGGCGGGTGCTGTCAGGTGTTTACTGCTTAGCCGATGATAAAACCTGACGTCCCAGACTGTCACTGGTGGACTGGCGGACGTCTAGGGCATAGTGCCTGATAAAGGTAGTCGGCGTGGCCCAGATTGTGGCTCTGCAAATGTCTTGCAGCTGTACTCCCTTCAGGAACGCAGTGGATGTAGCGACAGCCCTGGTGGAATGAGCCCGTACCGGGCCTGGCAACGGCTGTTTCGCCAGTAGGT
>NW_015165842.1:671790-716232 GCF_001447785.1 Gekko japonicus | reverse complement strand
GGACACGGACTTAACCTTCGATGTCGACGGCTTCGATGTCGATGCGTCGGCAGCGGAAGACATGACGATGGAGGAAATAACCGGCGGGTCAGCCATCGGTTGAAGCGCCTTCTCCAAAAGGAAAACTCTTAAACGTGCCGCTTTGTTTTTCCGTGTTTGGTTGGAAAACTGCGCACAATGTTCACAAGAGTCTGGCTTGTGGGTCTCTCCAAGACAAAAAATACAGTATTTGTGTCCGTCTGGAGGAGCCAATTTACTTCCACAAGTACGACAACGGTTGAAAAATCCCCACTTTTTTGACTTTTTTGTCTTCTTTTTCTCCATAGACTGAGGAGAAAAAGACCAGTGACAAGGAGGGTGGGGGGGGGCAGCGGCCCGAAGGCCTGAGGCAATTCTACCTCAGACGACGAAAACAAAAAGTCTCCTTTTTTTTGTCAAAACAGAGAAAGAAAAAGAAACTGAAGAAAAAATGAGGCAAAAAACGAGAGCTGATCACTAAAAAGTGACTCAAAAGCAGCAATACGGACAGAACTCTCTCGAAGAAAGGTCTGCTCAGCGCGGCGGAAAGGAAAGAACTGGCGGGATGTCCGTGCCTGCCCTTCTGGGCATGCTCACTGGGGCTCCTGAGCATGCTCAGTTGGGCCAGGCACGAAAATCCTTTAAGAGAGCTTGCTAGGCACCGGCAGATCCAGCGCAGGCGCACTAGATCCCATTGGTGTGAAGCACAGAGACCACGAAGATCAGTGAGTGAACTCGAGGCCCCATGCACGTCTTTTGGTCAGGTTATGGATTATTTCAGTCCACTCAGTCTAGAGGAAGTTGACAAATTGCTCTTAACCGTAGGCCCTACCTTGTGCCTCCTTGACCCGTGACCATTGTAGCTCATCAAAGTGGGTCATGAGGGGTTTCGAGGTATCCTAAGGGAGATTATTAACAAGTCCCTCTCGGAGGGCTTGTTCCCTGGGGCACTTAAGGAGGCCGTTGTTTGTCCCCTTTTGAAAAAACCATCATTGGACCCAGCCGAATTGGCTAACTGCCAGCTGGTTTCCGACTTGCCCTATTTGGGCAAGTTAATTGAGAGGGCTGTGGCAGTCCAGTTACAGAGCGTTTTGGATGATGCTTCCATCCTAGACCCCTTCCAGTCTGGCTTCTGTCCAGGACACGGGACGGAGACAACACTGGTCGCCCTTGCGGATGACCTTCGGAAGCATCTGGATTGAGGCAGATTGGCGGTGCTGTTGCTGTTTGACCTGTCGGCAGCATTTGACACAGTCGACCATCAGCTACTGATCCGCCTCGACACCAGAGTACAGGGGCTTGCCTTACAATGGCTTGCATCTTTTCTTCAGGGTTGGGGACAAAGGGTGGCACTAAGGGAACAGCTGTCCCGAAGGCATCCACTGTCATGTGGTGTACCCCAAGGGGCAGTACTTTCCCCAATGTTGTTTAACATCTACATGTGCCCCCTTGCCCAGGGCTTAGGTGTCACCAGTACATGGATGACACCCAGGTCTATCTGTTGTTGAGCGGCCAGTCTGACTCTACACCAGAAGATCTGAACTGGGCGTCGCAAGCTGTGACTGGTTTGCTTAGACTGAGTCGATTGAAATTGAATCCGATTAAGATGGAGGTCCTGTGCCTGAGTCAGGATGGTCCGCGGGTAGGGATCAGCAGAAGAACCAGAGCAATCTGCCACCTGTGCCAGGCCAGCCAGGTTGCCAATTGCCAGTCAGTGCCCCAAAACCAGAACTAGGTCAAACCAGAGAATCTCTCCAGACAGCAGCAGCAGCCACTACAGACTGAGGGAGCAAGTGCATGCCAGCCAGCCAGGCCCAGCAGCAGAAGAACCAGAGCAATCTGCCACCTGTGCCAGGCCAGCCAGGTTGCCATGCCAGTCAGTGCCCCAAAACCAGAACTAGGTCAAACCAGAGAATCTCTCCAGACTGCACTGGAGCGGCAGCACACAGGCTGAGGGAGCATGTATGTGCATCGCCAATGCCAATGCCAGCCAGCCAGGCCCAGCAGCAGAACCAGTCCACCACAAGTGTGCCAATGTGCCAGTGCCCAAAAAACCCCAAAAGCAAAACAATCTCTCCCCTCTGCAGTGGCAGCGGCCTACATAGGGGAGCATGTTTGCTAATCGCAGCCATGCCCAGCTGCAGAACCAGAGCAATCTCAACTTCCCCCCATCAACCTCTGTGCCCAGCAATGCAGGAGATTCACACAGAGACGTCTCCCTTACAACCCCAGAGGCCCAGAGGCCCCTCCTCCATGACCAGAAGCGCTATTTGCCTAGCCTGCTTTGGAAATCCAAAGGTGGGCTGCCGAGAGGCTGAAAAGGAGTTGGGAACTTGGGAGTCGGGCTTGGTCCCCTGTTCAGGGCAGGGGACAGCAGCAGAACCTGTGCACTGCACGCCCCTCCCCCAACCACACCCAGCCCGCCTGCTCCATGGCCAGGAGAGACTGTAAGGAGAGATGACTACTAGTCCGCTCCGCTTTGGAAATCCAAAGGTGGCCACTGGCCACAGGCTAAAAAAGGATTGTTACCATTGACCAACCCCCCACTCTCAACAATTTGCCCAAAACCTCCTGCATTGCTGGGAACGGGGCGGGGAGACCCACAAGCCAGCCGCTGTGTGGCTCGGGATGTTTTTGCCTGCCTGCCCCTGCCCGGTGGGGGTGGAGCTATCTTACTTCCTTGCTGCCACCTTCCTAGAGGTAGCATACGTGGGACCCCTCTGGATGATTCCCCAACCTGGGAATCATCCTATCTCAATCTTTGGGCACCACCTGGAGAGTTGGCAGCCACTCTAATTTGGGGGCATCTGGGTTCCTCTGGCCTCCCTTTGCCTCTCTTCAGGTGCGCTGAGTGGGGATTCGCACGCACACCCCTAGTGATTGCTCACGTCACTTGCACAGGCCCTGCCTGCCCCCCCCTTCATTTATACTGCAGAAATCCTCAGGTTTGGACTGAGTCCAGTAAGTTGGGTGACTGGCACAGAGGTTGTTGGGGGGAAGTTGAGATTGCTCTGGTTCTGCAGCTGGGCATGGCTGCCATTAGCAAACATGCTCCCCTATGTAGGCCGCTGCCACTGCAGAGGGGAGAGATTGTTTTGCTTTTGGGGTTTTTTGGGCACTGGCACATTGGCACACTTGTGGTGGACTGGTTCTGCTGCTGGGCCTGGCTGGCTGGCATTGGCATTGGCGATGCACATACATGCTCCCTCAGCCTGTGTGCTGCCGCTCCAGTGCAGTCTGGAGAGATTCTCTGGTTTGACCTAGTTCTGGTTTTGGGGCACTGACTGGCATGGCAACCTGGCTGGCCTGGCACAGGTGGCAGATTGCTCTTGTTCTTCTGTTGCAATGCTGGGGCCTGGCTGGCATGCACTTGCTTGCTCCCTCAGTCTGTGGGCTGCTGCTGCTGTCTGCAGAAATTCTCTGGTTTGCACCAAGTTGGTCTGGGCACTGATTGGTTGCACCTTGGCACAGGTTGTGGGGGGGGCAGATTGCTCTGGTCCTGCTGCTGGGCCTGTCTGGCTGGCATTGGCAATGGACAGACATGCTACCTCAGTGCTGCTGCTGTAGAGAGATTCTTTGGTTTGAGCCAAGTTGTGTTGGTTTTGGGGTTTTGGGCACCCAGTTTGGCGGCACAGGTTGTGGGGGGGCACTTGTATGGTTCTTCTCTGCTGCAGTGTGGCTGGGGCTGGCTGGTCTGGCAAAAGTTTGCAAACATGCTGTCCGAAACAGTTTGCCCCCATCCCTCCATTGTTCTCTATGGTGGGAAAAAAAGTAATTTTTTTCCCACCATAGAGAACAATGGGATGGGGGCAACCTGTTTGGGGGCCCATAGAATTGGACCCCCTGGTCCAATCTTCATGAAACTTGGTGGGTATGTAGGGGAGAGGTTCTAGTAACCACCCTCCAAGTTTGGAGCTTACCCACTCCAAGGTCCATAGGATACAATGTTGCCGAATTGCCGCCGAATTTCGGCGGCAAACCGGGAATAAACTGCAGCAAGCTGATCTGGAGACAACCTGTTTTGGGGCCCATATAATTGTACCCCCTGGTCCAATCATCTTGAAACTTGATGGGTATGTTGGGGAGAGGTTCCAGTAAGCACGCTCCAAGTTTGGAGCCTCTACCCCAAACCCCCTCCCCCCCAGCCCCCCACAAAGTTTCAAGAGGATTTTTGCCATTGACTTCAATGGCCCCATTGGTTATAATGGACCCGAATTTTTCGGGTTTCCCGAAAAATTTCGGATATCTATGCTTTACCGATATAGATATTCGGGTTTTTTCGGGTTTCCCGAAAAAATTCGGGTCCAGTAAACCCGAATCCGAATTATTATTTTTTGCACACCCCTACTCCCAAACTCCGATGGGGCACAGCTGGTGCCAGTGCCGGAGGTTAGGAGTTTGGGAGTGCTCTTGGATGCTTCCTTAACTATGGAGGCCCAAGTGGCAGCCACTGCCAAGTTAGCCTTTTATCATCTTCGGCTGATTAGGCAACTGGTTCCCTTCCTCGAACGACTCGGCAACAGTGATCCATGCAATGGTCACCTTGAGACTGGACTACTGTAACGCCCTCTACAAGGGGCTGCCCTTGTTTCAAATCTGGAAGCTGCAGCTAGTTCAGAATGTGGCAACCAGGCTGTAGAAGGGTATCCCTATGCGGGAGCACATCCAGTCTGTACTGAAGGCACTACACTGGCTGCCGATAGCATACCGGATTCGTTTTAAGGTGCTGGTTTTAACCTTTAAAGCCCTATATAGTCAGAGCCTGGCATACCTGAGGGACCGCCTTTCCCCGTGTTCCTTGGAGAGCACTGCGTTCAGGGATGCAAAATCGGTTGGCCATTCCAGGCCCTAAGGATGCCAGGCTGGTGACAACCAGGGCCAGGGCCTTCTTGGTGGCAGCTCCATCCTGGTAGAATGAGCTTCCAGAAGAGATCAGGGCCCTGTGGGACCTTTTACAGTTCCGCAGGGCCTGCAAAACTGAGCTCTTCCACCAGGCGTTCAACAAAGGAGTCACATTATACACTGAGGAGTGTCCCTGTGCCCTGACCTACCATTGTTGTCTCTAACCTGAGCCCGCCGCATAATAAGTGCGCAAACTGAGCTGGTATGAAAGTTATGGGAATCATACGGTCACCTAAGCCATACTAGAAATAATTTTTGCTCTTTTTTATCTGATACTGTTCCAGCATTTTAACTGTGTTTTAACTTATTGTTATTTATATTATGTTTATATAGGTTTTAATTGTATTTTTATGAAATGTTGTGTAAGCCGCCCTGAGCCCGCCTTCGTGGGAAGGACAGGGTATAAATTGAACAAATAAATAAATAAGTATATCTCGGAACCAGGGGCAACAGAAATGTTGTGTAAGCCGCCCTGAGCCCGCCTTCGTGGGAAGGACAGGGTATAAATTGAACAAATAAATAAATAAGTATATCTCGGAACCAGGGGCAACAAGTGTTTCTGCTTCTTTCGTAAATAAATAAATCTTAGTACTTTCCTTGTGTTTAGTCTTCTGCTAAACACAGGTGCTTCGGAAGCATCATGTCTTGGAACACAACTGCGATGGAGAGCAACATTTCAAGCCCGATGGTGGAACCATCTGAATTGATGAACAAAGGTCGAAGTGCTGCCCACCAGTACTGGAGGCCATTGAAATTGAACGCACCAACAGTGGCCTCAAGGGCAGATCGGAGGTCGGAAACATTGGAACCGATCAGGTGGAGGCTAGTCTCTGCTGGTCAGAGGCAATCAATTCTGATGGGTCCAAGGAGGTAATGGCCATCTCCCAAAGTGCGGCCTTTAAACGAAAGGGTCTTCCCAATCTTGCCTTTGGGGTAAAACCCCTGGCAGATTTTACGGGCCCCAACACTGTGAGCTTTCCCCAGGCACATTAAGCACAAGTTGTGTTCATCACTGCACATCATTTTGGTGGCATACTGGGTGCATTTTTGAATAGGGCTTTCACAGACATGCCCTTGAAAAGTGGAACGGGGAATAGCCCCAGGCAAACAGGCAGATAGTGGGGAGGTCAGCGAAAGCTACCTCACCCAAGACGACCGGCTGAAAAAAAGTGATGAAGCTGAAGAAACTCAAACTCAGCCAGAAAACAAAATCAAAGAGTTGACAGCTCAAAGAAAGAAAGAAAGAAAAAAGCAGAAAGTCGAAGGCAAAAAGACAACAAAGAACCTCTCAGATGCAGCAAAGCCAGGGAGTTCCTATCGCAGCTGTGACAAAACAGGAACTGAAAAGGGGGGCATGCCTCTGGACCATGTGATGTTTTGAGCACGAAAAAGCCATCAGGCCTGCTCCAGCGGGCAGGGACACCCCCCCCCCCGGTTCCTAGGGAAGCTAAAACTTCTTTTCGCAGGGCTGGCTTGTACATGCGTGGTTCCAATGTGGGGCTGCACTGAAGACGGAAGATGAACAAGAATCTTTCACCTTCAAACAGCTTTACATTAAGCCTTTCATTCCAAATGCCTCCTCCCCTCTTAACCCCCCTCCCCCACAAAGTTATGTTCAAAGAATGATTATGGAATGCACTAATGGCGAATTTCAACCACACCAGTATAATATTCAGGTCAGACTTCCCCTTAGTTACTGGTGTCCCAAGCTCCACGTCTACAGTGAACCTGACAACATCCAAAACACACACAGACACCTGCCAAGAGGAAAGACGGGCTGCAAGTGGTGGCAAGCCAGATGTTGACCTCATTGGGGAAACCCTGGATTGTCCCAACCCCAAGGAAACTCCAGCATTCCCTGGACAACATTTTGAAGGCTACCTTTCTATGCCATGGATCTGCCAAGTGCTGCGAGTGCACAATAACATTTATTTTGAAGAACTTGTATGGGCATTTTTTTTTTTAAGTCAAGGGG
Source organism: Gekko japonicus (assembly GCF_001447785.1). Lineage (NCBI taxonomy): Eukaryota > Metazoa > Chordata > Lepidosauria > Squamata > Gekkonidae > Gekko > Gekko japonicus. The sequence continues at coordinate 709,337 of NW_015165842.1, read as the reverse complement.
GAAATGATAGGTGATTTTTTAAAAAAAGTTCCAAACATCTGCTAAGGCAGTCCAACTTTACCTGGCAATCAAAGTGAAATATAAAAAGCAGCTTCAGAATCAGACCAACACCTTGCCAGTCAACTGTTTGGCTAAAAAAAAGTCTTCTTATTGTGGGCAACCATTTCCATGTTGCTGAGCAGCAGGTTATAAACCACTAAAGACAAAACACCTGAATAACAGCTGGAGACTTTACACTGCAATTATGACAAACTTCTCTTTCTACACAATGTCTATTCCCCTAGAAGCATAATATATTTTTTTAAACTCTCTTCCATCTGTGCAGGTTTAGGGACACCCAGATATGTCCTGAGCGACTACTTTCCAGTTATGAATTCGCTCCCCCCAGAGAATCATTAAAGCCTCGTTTAAGTGATGCTATAAAACAAACTTCCTTGTTCAAGCTGTTTTTTAACAATCTGGGTTAAGCAAGCAAAATCCAATTTTCACCTGCAGTGCATGATAATAGTGCTATTAAGGTGAAATACAGCTACAGCGGGATGGAACAGGTTGTAAATACATTTGGCCTCAATTCCAAGACTAAGTGAAACACGCGATACCCAAGTGAAGCACATGATAGCTAAAAGAAATTTTGGAAACGAACCAACACAAACATCCGGACATAAAACTAGGGTTGTTAGCTGTCAGGCCAATCACTTGAACAGCTTCTGTGACATCTGCATAACAGAGTCCATTTATGCAACTCAAGTGTGAGCTATGGTGTTAAAAGGGAATGCCTTTACAGATGGCAGCTGTCTCGATTCTTGGTTGGTGGGGTCAGGGAAACATACTTAAGCCCCTACCATAATGATGTCTAAGTTCACTGTCTTCTCCATAGCAGTGAATGGGCAGTCATTCACTTACCCAAGAGAAAATGAAAGAGGCACCCTTGGGGATACTATTATAGAGAGAACGAATTCTGTCCACAGCCCTTGGCCCTGAGAACTCACTGACCAGAGATTCCCAGTACGGGTGAAATGTGTCTTTGAGAGCAGAGGAGTCCATAGAAGTCCATACATTTGCAATATACTAGTCTTTTTGACACACACACACACTCCATCATATCAATGGGCATGTCGTTCATCCCATACAGCTGTTCCATTGTGATCTGTGCTCAAATATGAAATGAAGGTTAAAATTGCTCCCTGGCTCATTCCCAATTGGTTTTCTTTTTTTTCTTTTTCGTTCTTACTTTCTTTTTTTGGTGGCTAATCAGGTGAGCTTCAAGCAGGTCTCCAGAGAAGCAGCATTTCTAAATCAAGAAATCGAATAATTACCTTTCGGTTTCTCCACCGCTCTCTGGCAGGTCTCTTTTATTTTGGTGAAGAGCTGAGGGCCAGCTAGTTGTTTGGAAATGCCAACTCTCAACATAACAGCACCAGGAGTAAATTTTAGAAGGGCGGCTCCAGGCTCCCGTAGCTCTTTGGGCTGCTTTGGCATAAGACTGGACCAGTCAACATCTATGACATCCACTGGATCTGCAAACACATGAAGAGCAGAGAAGCACCACTCCGGTTAATGGGGCACAATCAGGTAGAGCAACACGTACACATTAGGTCTTAAAAGAGATATTAAAAAACAGTTAAAAGGCCAGAATAATATTTGCAATGAAATGAAAGACAGAAGACTGTCCTACAATAGAGAGTCAGGAAGAAAAACTAGCTGAGTATGCAACATTGGCAAAATTAACCAATTATATAAACAAAAGACCATTGAATGAATGAATTACTGCAGCAATTAGTTTACTTTCTCAATACACACTAAAAAAAGTCTATGTAACTTCAAAGTTAACTCTTTGTAAAGCTACTAGTTTATCCTTCAAATGTGAATCAAATATTTCAGCTAATTTCATCTGTTTTCCTTTCTGGCTCAATGTTATTTATTTATTTACCATCTGCATTTCTCGCAGGACTCAAAGTGGATTACACATAGCTTCATACCCTGATTTGCTTAAACTGGCCAAGGTTTCAACAGATTGTTTATATAGGGCGCTTTCACACACACTAAATAATGCACTTTCAATCCACTTTCAGTGAACTTTGCAACTGGATTTTGCTGTGTGAAATGACAAAATCCACTTGCAAATGGTCGCTGAACTGGATCGAAAGTGCATTATTTAGCATGTGTGGAAGCGCCCTATAATGAGACATTTCCCCTTAGAACTCTGGTATCGGAATCAAGATATATTTATTTACAGCTTGCCTTTCTCACTGGGAATCTGGGAGGCTTCTTTCTCTATCAGCACTGAATAGTGCTATACCATCCTCAAAGGGAAAATACAAATGCTCCTGTTACTGTAATCATCTTCCTTGAGCATAGAGATATCAGGATGATATGCTTATTTACGACAGTCACCATCTTTCATTTGAAAACCACCCCAAATCCACCTGCCTTTTTTTTGTTTGTTGAAGTGAGGGAAAGTATCAGTCTCTCTCTTGAGTACTGAGATGATAATCAAGAACCCTGTTTGTGCCGTCATTCTATCTTTCCCGCTGAAACCTGGGCTACATTCACCCACCTGCCTTGAAGAGAGGCCACACCCATTCATTACACTCAACTCAACTGGCTTCCACGCTTTAAAAAAAAAAAGCCTGAGAAAAAGGTTTAAAAGGCTCCTCACTTAGAAAAGTAGACTGAAACAAATCCACATTATCTAATGCTCTGATGTGATTTCAGTAATATGGCTCTTCAAACAAATATACTCCAAGCAATGCTCCTTCTAAGCTGTGGAATCTTGTGAGCAAAAATTCTACTTTGTGAGCTACTGCCATTAAAGTTGTGAGCGAGCGATTTGGCTACTGCATAAATTAGTTTGCTCTGGAGCCACCCTTCCTGAGCTAAGACAAAAATGTGTGAGCCGGAGGCTAAAAAACTGTGAGCTAGCTCACACTAACTCAGCTTACAGTGAACACTGACTCAAGTATAAACATTAAAAACTGGCCCCTTTAAAAAAATAACACCTGCAGTATAAATCAAATAATGACGACTGGTGTCTAGGGGACTGATAGGAGTACACCACTGTTCTACACTTTGGGAATGCTCCCTCCTTCAGTATACACTGTGAATAACCTCACACCGGTGGCTATCCTGGAGCAGTAGTTCTATGCCCTGCTTTTTTCATAAGATTTGAGACATGTCTTAATGGGGCTGCGAGGCCTATTCTACTTCAAATGCAGGCTTACATTTACAAATTCCATTTCATCCTATTCTTGAGCAAGATAGGGCCTAATATGATTTCCCAGCATCGGGAATGCTTGCTTAATTCACATAGTTTATGCCGGGTGCACAGAATCTTGGCGCAGAGGGCTGATTTTCGTCTTAGTGCATGAGCTTACCTGGCATCTTCTCCTCATCCTGCTGATCCTCCCTCTTCTCGGCATCACCTGCCAAGATTTCATCCAATTCATCATCACTGATTGGTTCATATTCGCCAGCACCAGACACCAGTGACTGCATATCATCTATTTTGGCTTCATCATCTCCACCTACTGGGGGGGGAAAGGGAAACATCAAAATGTATCTATCGACACCCCTTCAAGTTCAACAGTACTTTTCCCCAGAGCATAGAACCGTGGGAGACTGATAACGTTGATGCAGGCAGATCTTTAAAAACATGCGGCTCAAAAGATTGACAGGAAGCTTTCCTCTTCCCGCACCCAAAACATACTTATGCTATCATTTATCTGACCCAGGTGGATGCCTTCTCTGTACAGTTAAGTCACTTACATGAAGCAGCAGACTCATGCGTCTCAGACAAATTCTAATCAAGCCATGGTGTCATGGCTAAAAAAAAAAAAAAAGGCACCTACACTGCTGGGATAAAATATTTGGAGTGGTCCCACAATGAGAATGCTCAAATAAAGAGAAGCTGAAATACTTAGTTCTCCATCAAGAGGACCCCCCCCCCATGCGCATTTCTCTGAAAGAAAGCAAAATTAAACTGACAGTGTGTTTTCCCAACCTTCTAAGTTTTCTGCTTTCTCAGCCTCAATCCCGTCTTCAAATCCTTGCAGAGACCCCAGGTCTTTATCCGGTCTTTCCTTCTCTAGGGAGGTAGAGTCCAGACAGATCCCTTCAAACTCCAGATGCTCTTTGACTGGTTTCATTTCGCTGTGCTTGGATCCCTCGGTTTGGGAGGGAACATTGAGACCTCTCTCCCGCTCAGTAGTCTCCGGCAGCGGCCTCTCTTTTTCACGGTCCAGGTCCCTCCTTTTTTCCCGCTGCCGCTCCCGCTCCCTTATTCTGTCACGGTCTCGACTCCTTAGCCAGTCTTTATTTGCATCTCTGTCCCACTCCCTTTGCCTCCCATCCCGTCTCTCCCGGTCCCGATCGTGCTCGTGCCGGTCCCTGTCCTGTCCTCTCTCCCTGCTGTCAAAGGACCCGGATCTCGAGTGCCCTTGGCGATCCGATTCAGGTGAGCTTCGCCTTGAACTGTGGCTTCGGGAATCTTGTCGATCTGAATGAAATATTAAGAGGGTACACGATCGTGTAAGCAACATCAAATACAGTTTTTAAAACTATCAGAGTGAAATATTTAATATTTTTTTTAAGCTGGCACATAAGAATAAGGCTTTCAAACAGAAACAAATCCCACTTTAGATTCAGAATTCTGTGCCTGTAGTCTTGTTCCCAAGTTACACCAATGCTCCCTCTAAGCTGTGGAGTCTTGTGAGCAGAAATTCTACTTTGTGAGCTGCGGGCATTAAAGTGGTGAGCGAGCGATTTGGCTGCTGCATAAATATAAATAGCTCTGGAGCCCTCCTTCCTGAGCGGAGACAAAAATGTGTGAGCCGGAGGCTAAAAAACTGTGAGCTAGCCTCACACTAACTCAGCTTAGAGGGAACACTGGTTTCCACTGCCCCCCAAATGATTTTGACAAACTGAAGCAAAAGAACATAAGAAGAGCCCTGCTGGATCAGACCAGTAGTCCACCTAGTTCAGCATCCTGTCTCACACGGTGGCCTCAACCAGCTCCTCTGGCAGGCGAACAATAAGGCACAGAGGTCGAGACCTTCCCCTGATGTCACCTCCTGGCTCTGGGATTCAGAGGTTTAGTGCTTCTAAATGTGGAGCACCTCTTCATTTGAATAAAGGGGGGGGTATTGGAAGAGAAGCTGTAGGCTCTGAATTTGGGACTAGGAGATGGTGTACTGAGCCACCAATCAGTTTACCCATATTTCAGATTCCAAAAGACCCCCTGTTAATCCCCGTTCTGTGGTTTTTACAGATTCAAGGATTTAACAGAGTCAATTTACTGAATGCAGGTGCTGATTTTAGCTCTGAGTTATTTTGACCTCTCTGCAGGAATCAAGCCAAATTTAACACGGATAGCCTCTATGTTAAGATCACAGGAGTGCAAGCTTGTTTGGGAGGTGAGAAGAACCACTACACAGCTACTGTCAATTACGTTCAATCTTTCGGCCTGCGAAGCAGATCTAGAGATGAGGGGTGACCAAAAAAAAAAATCAACAAAAAAACAGCGCCTTCTATTTGTACGGTTCTGCCTCAACTGACTGAAAATGAATTAAATATTTCAGCACAACCGGCAATACCTGATGATGTGCTGCGGCTAGGAACCCCTCGTTTTAGCTGATCGATTCTTGACTTCCGTTCTCCGGCGATTTCCAGGCACCTTCTCTCCCTCTCTCTGTCGCTGGAGCTGCTGTGCAGGATTTTCTTCATCGCTGCCTGGTCATCTCCGCTACGGTGAGCAGAATCGTTGGAAGGCGATCGGAGTCGACTCGAGGTACGGCTTCGATTGCTACAGAGACTGCTGCTGCGTTTCTGTTCGGCCGGTTTGACGTGGGGCGCTTCTTCAACCACGTGTGAAGTCTCCACAGCTTCCGCTCTCGCACGGTGGCTGTTTCTGGGGGGCTCTTCGGAACCTCTTTCCAGAATAGTTTCTCCGCGCTCTGGTACATCTTCGTCTGACCAGTCACTAAACGTCGTGTCCTCTTTTTTGGGGGCAGCTTCTACCACAGCAGGCTTCTCGGGCACCACTTCCACCAGTTCCTCTTTTGCGGTTACGGGAGGGGTTCTTGGCCCCTTTTTCTTCTTCTGGTGGGGGCCACTGTCTTCATCAGAAGCCTCGGAATCGCCTTTTGATCTTTTGCGCTTCTTTTCAGCGTTTTTCTTTTTCTGGCCTTTCTTGGGGGAAAAGACTTGGTTTTTCTCCACGGGCGGCTCGCTGACGTAGCGATCTAACGCGACGTCGTCCTCTTTCTTTTTCTTTGTGGTCTTTTTCTGTACTTTACATTTTTTCTTATCCTCGTGCAGGTGATCGGCTGCCTCACGTTCTTCAGAAGGCCGAACCACGGTCTCTGGGACCCTGCTTCTTGAACTTTCATTAACTTCTCTTGGCTCTCTCTGCTCCCGCTGTTTGTCCACCGAAGAAGTTCGCTCTTTGAAGTCAGTTTCTTCATAATGTCTGGAGCTGTCCTTCCTCTCTGGCTTTCGCTCAGTCTCTTTCCATCGACTCTGCTTGTCTTCTGAAAGATGCGCAGGGCTAAGTGAGCGGGATTCCTGAGGCCGCACAACCTGACTCAGTAGTCGGCGTTTTTCATCTACGATAGACGAAAATACACATGAGAGCATGAAACTTCAACAAACCCTTTTTCTGGCTATATCCCTTATGTCACAGAAAAGGGTGTTGCATGCACCACCGCCACCCCGTTTGGGAGCTAGTATTTGAGAATCCTTCATCAGTTACTCTTAGAGAAGGGGCAAATTGTACTTTGTATTCCCAGATTAACACACAGCTGAGAAGTCTGGTGTGCAGACGGCGCACTGCAAAACCGCCAATATTATGCACATGTTCCATTTTATTTGTCTTCTAGACACCCCCCCCAATGAGAGAGAGAAAAAAATCAAATACGTTTTAAATGAGGGTTTTAAGCATTTTATACAAGGCGATTAAACATACAACAACAATTCCACTGCGAGAGGAAGAAAGAAGCTGAGGAAAGGGAATTGAGAGCTAACGGCCAGTTTCTGTGATTTTTCTTTTAATAAAAAGGAAGTCTACGCGTTCTGTGCTTCGACACCTTATTCACATTTTTAAGCATAGCAAAAGTACCTTCTAACATGGCATCCATGTGGCTTAGGGGAAGGGAAGCCAAAACTTGCACAAAAAGCAGGAGAGATGATTCCGTATTTCAAAAATGCCTGCTTTTCTCTATAACCAGGTAACAAATGTCTACTTCTGACTTATATGTCAGCACACTGCTACTTACTTTGATCATCTCCGCTGTTGTAGGCATCACTGTCAGGAGAATGCTCACGGCGACGCTTGGGCGACTTACGAGGGCTGGGACTGCTTTCGTTCCTGTGGCGCTTTCTGTATTGGATTAAAAAAACGGCAATCAAATCCTTCGCAGCTTAGTTCTAAGCGATCTCACAGCAACCCTAATTGCAAAGAAGAGTTGCGGTGGGCTGGTTAGAGTAGTGGACTAGGGCTAAACCATTAAACCAACTGAGTGACCTTGGGTCAGTCATTGCCTCTCAGTTTGACCTACCCTTACAGGGTCCTTGTGAAGATAAAAGGGAGGAGGAGAGAACTATGCATGCTATCCTGAGCTCCCTGGAGAAAGCAGGTGGGGAAAGTAAGCAATAAACCATCAAATACACATGAATAAGACGGCTGTGATCAGAGATGGGGCAGAGCCACCTAACCATGCATGGCACGTCCAAATGAGCTCCAGGCTTCTACTGACCCCACCCACGATCACCCAGCCCTCACTTCTATTTGCCTGATCCTAACTCAACAGCATTGTGTGCATCTCCATCTTTGGCAAACTTGGAGGCTGTCTGGAGTCATTTCAAGCTGGCAGGAGGAAATATCAACAGCAAGAAGACCTCTTTGACATCTCCTTTTTTCGGAATTGGAATGTAGACTGAACGTCTCCAGTCTATAGATTATTGTTTTGTTTTCCATATCTGTTGGCAAATTTTGAGGGACTCAGTTCCTGTAGCTTGAAATAGCTCCACTGATATCCCATCTACTCCTGGTAATTTGCTTCTCCCAATTGCTTTGAGTGCAGCTTTCACTTCATTTTCTAAAAATGCAGGTTCTTCATCAAAAGTGGTGGTTTTTTTGGGAAGAAATCTGTCGTCCTTTCATCTCTTCTGTATAGCACTTCAGTGTATTGTTTCCATCTTTATTTTATCCTCATCAGATAATGTATTTCTCTCTTTTTTTAAGCCCCCGGAGGGGATTTTTTTTTTAAATACTACACAAACTACCAAGAAAAAATAGGGATAGGGGGACTACAATTAGGGAGAAAGAAAAGGCAACCCACACTAAACTAAAAACCCAAGGTTAGGAGATCATTCCCTGTTAAACTACTATTAATTAAAAAGCTGTTAATAAACAATATACTTTGTGAGGACCTGTCTTTCTAAGCTTATATGTTTGTTACTTGCTATGAGAAGATTTCCCGAGCATCTCCTCCGGCTCGCTTCATAAAGGCAATTTGCAAAGTCCTTCCGCCTTTACATCTATACTAAAACTCTCAAGTCTTGATATCTTCTTAGACGTTCACTGCAACTCAATCTTCTTCCATCCAAAGGAATAAAACCGCCAGTCTTGATTGTGAAGGGAAACTCCAGCTCTTTTTTCTCAGGCTTTAAGATGACACTTTCTAAAAACACTTGCAAAGGAGTTAAATCTTTGTAAATTTTTCCTGTTTCTCTTGTGCTTTTTCTTCTTTTCTCATTGAGATTGCTGTTTAATTTAGTGACCATCTCATTCGCTTTGAAAGCCCTCAATTCCATTTTTTCTACTATCGCCTCCTGGAGCAGCCGGGACACAAATTGTTGGCTTATCTTGGCAAGCTGCTGGTTAATACCAACAAGTTGCTCCAGAATCAGCTTAATGGCTTCTGCTACTAGTGCAGTGACGTCAAGTTCCCTTCATCTCGGAGTTTTCGCCATCTTTTTTAGAGTGCCTGCCATTTCAACATTTTATTTTTAATAAAATCTCTTTCTTCTCGGCTCTGCAAATCGCATTCGCTGTTTAAAAGCTCATGGAAATATTCCACAACAGGCTTGCACACTTGTAAATAAAGTCTTTCAGAAGTTTCCGATTACAGCTGTCTCTCCCTCTCCCCCTCCCCTCATCCGTTTATGTAAACCTGTCAGAGAGGCACCCCCCTATAATCGCTTAAGTGGTTTCGGGGGGGGGGATTTCATTTCAAGTATCAGTTTACAATCTTTTCTCTCTCCCCCCCCCTCATTTATGTAAATGCCTTGAGAGGCGTTCCTGTCTCAGCACGTTCCAATCGCTCAAGATGTTTTTCATTGGGGGGGGGGATTTCCTCTTCTGAAGACAAATCGCTCATTTTCACTCACAGTTCACTCCTTAACTCACAGTTCATTGTTGGTCTTTATCTTGACCACGCTCTTAATCGCTCCTCCGCTAGATCTCCTGCGCTTGATCGGGTTGACACAGCTTGTGGCCTCGCTAAGAGGGACCGTGAGAGGGACCGTGAGTGAGAGGGACCGTCAGGGCGGAGGGGAGCCTCCATCTCCCTGCAGTTAGCAGGAAAAGAGGCTCACCCTTAAAAGCCCTATGGCTTGGGAGTTCTCCCCAAACTCCCGTGGGGGTGCCGATCCAGCGGCACCTCTCCTCCTCGCTGCTGTGCAGTACGCCTTCCCAGAGAGCTGGGATAGGCGTCCACCATCGTTGTGTCGTAGACCCCACCTCCAGATAATGTATTTCCATGTTGATCTTTCAGCATCCCTAGCCGTGGTCCCTTTGATTTCTTGGATCTTGCGGAAAAGATCTTGTGTGTTCCCTTTTTGTTGTTGTTGTTCTCTTCTGTTTCTTTAAACTGGTTATAATAATAGTTCTCTTCATCTCTATGTGCAAGTCACTGAAAAGCTGCATTTAGAATCCTATTCCTGTCTCACTTTTCTTTTTCACCTACCTTTAGCAATTTTAAGAGTTTCATCAGTCATCCATTGAGGCTTTTCATTTCTTTTGGCTACAGGAATAGACTTTGCACATTCCTCATTGATAATATCTCTGGTTTCAACCCACAGTTCCTCAGCTCACATTCAGCTGAACTTGATAACGCAAATCTGTTCTTTGCATAGTTTCTAAAATCTTCAAGGATGTTATTTAGATTATATTTTGCCACTGATTATTTTAGTGTTCTTCATCAGCTTTATTCTTACTTCAGATACTATTTGTGGTGGGTACAACAATTAGCTCCTAGATTTCTCCATCTTTTGCTTCCAATTATGTATCTATCTGATTTCTATATTGACCACCCAGTGACATCCACATATACAGTCATCTGTTCAGTTGCCAGAAGCATGTGTTTGCAATGAACAATTTATTGATTTTGCAAAATTTTATAAGCCATGCTCCTGCATCTTTTCACAATCCTAGCCCACATTGTCCAGTGTGCCAGGCCCAACCACAGACACAGTATTAAAGCAACACCACATGTAACCCCTCCCAATACATTCATTGCCAATATCCAGCCATGAGCAATCTCCCAAAGTCTGCTGGCCTATAGAAAAATCCTACCAGCAAAAATCCACTGTCTATCCCACAAAATATCAAAGAGAAACAAATATGTGACGCTGGACAGAGCGAGCAGGGGTTAGCATTATTTTGAATATCGCATTCACTTTTTAAGAAACAGACTTACTTTGACTTCCTCTCTTCGCGGCTGTCTCTTGTGCTCCTTTCTTCACGGACATCTTCTCTCTTTTCTCTGCGTTCTTCTCTTCCTCTTTCTTTGTCGTCCCATTCTCTCTGACGTTCTCTTTCTTTCTCTCTTTCCCGTCCCCTTTCTCGCTCCCGCTCTCGTTCCCTTTCCCGCTCTCTCTCCCTCTCTCTTTCCCGTTCTCGCTCTCTGTCATGCTCCCTTTCCCGTTCACGCTCTCTTTCCTTCTCTCTTTCTCTCTCCCTTTCTCTCTCACGGGCACGATCGCGTTCAGCTTCTCTCTCTCTTTCCCGCTCCCTCTCACGATCCCTGGTTCTTTCATCTCTTCTATCTTCACCCCGATCTACCCTTCGTTCTTCAAGTCTTTCATCACGTTCAAGGTCATCGCTTCTTCCTTGGTGTCGTATTGGTGAGCTTGGTCTCTGATCTGTAACAGCAAACAAGTTTCATTTCCAGTGACTACTTCAGGCAGATAGGTTAAGGCTAATTTTGCTAGAACAAAGAGGACTGACCTCTTGCCTGCTACACCAAACTTGCCCAAGAATACTCAAGATACAAAAGACACATCTACCACAGAGAAGAGGTGGTGAACACATCTCGAAAAAGAAGGTCACCCAAAACAGCAACCCTGTTTCCTGTATGGATTCTAGTGTTTTATATGTGGAACTATAATTTCAGATGCAGTAAAGGCGGTGTAAAAAGATGTGCCACAATAATGCAAGATTACCTTAGCTAAAATAGAACTTTGTCACCTGCAGTCTGACAATTTACGGCAAACTGTTTGATCACTGGGTTCTGGAAAGCCCAGGTGTTGGCTTTTAATGTAGGATTACGCTCCTCCAGAAAATAGTAGTGGGAAACACCCACTTGGTAAAATGTGTGCTTAATTTTATAAACCCAGGAACTTGGTTTTATATTTTCGGTCGAACAGAGGCTACACAAATACCCTGCTTCAAGTTAGAAAAGGATCGCAAGAGATGAAAGTAAAAGGCAGTGAGGGGGGAAGGAAAAGAGTACTCCCCAAAATGGCACAAGAGAAATAAAACTATTGATGAGAAACATTCCCTATTCAACATTTACAGTGACCAACAAAATTTGGGGGAAAGACATAATTGTGTGCTTAGGAATTAAGCTTTCCATAATCATCGGATATGCATTTAGACATGGAACCAGACATGGCACAGCCATAACTATTCAACTGCTTCAAAAGAGCCAGTCAGCTAGCCTGTTCATAACCAGTCAACTGATGGCCTGCTATTTGTTATTTCACTGCCACAGGAAGTGGCGGCGGCTACAAGTGTAGAATGCTTCAAGAGGGAACTGGATGAAGATATGGAGCAGAGGTCCATCAGTGGCTATTAGCTATGAGGTATAGATGGAACGTTATGTCTGGGGATGTGATGCTCTGTATTCTTGGTGCTTGAGGGGCAACAGTGGGAGGGCTTCTGGAGTTCTGGTCCCACTGGTGGACCTCCTGAAGGCACCTAGGTTTTGGCCACTGTCTGGCACAGAGTGTTGGACTGGATGGGCCATTGGTTTTTCTTATGTTCTTATGACCATGATCAACTATTCCATGAACGCCCCTATGAAGTTGACAGCTGACCTTTTAAAAAAATGTAATGAAGGTGAAAGCAGTGGGCAGGAATGAGGGCTGCCCTGTACCCAGAACACCACAACTTCTACTGACCATCTGCTACAACTGCAGGCACCTCCAACAGGAAGACCTGGCCTAGTGCCTGCTCAGCACAGTTCTGGAGAAGTGAGCAGGGCCTCACGAAAGCTCATCACCTGCCACATATTTTGTTGGTCTTGAAGGTGCTATGGACTCTTGCTCTTTGCTACTGTTACAGACAGACTAACACGGCTACCCATCTTGATCTTTTACAAACTGTAATTCTTTTTCGCCAGTATTTGTTTTACTCCCATTTTAATTACTGATAAGGTAGGCAGCCCCAGTAATCCAAGATAAAAGCCAAAGGGAAGAACTGTTGAGTGAATTATTCACATGTACAAAAAGCGCACTTAACATTGTTAAAAACTGTAACTCGTTACAATTTTTAATAAAGTGAACTGCATTGTTTTACAACAACTAAAAATTTATCTGCAATCAGAATAAGTAGCAGAACATGTATTTTGTTCTAATAAAGTCATGCTTTTGACAAATGATTCACCAACACCTTCTCAAATCTGGTCTTACCAGTTAAATGGTCAACCCTAAATTTTAAATCCTGTGTAAAATAAGACACAAGAGAATGGATTTTTCCAATGTTTCAAAACAGAGGCACAGACAATCTTTGGAAGATTGAAAGACCAATGAGTAACTACTTCCTTGTTTCAACTTCCCTCATTCACCACAGAGGATAAGCTCCCAGATCAGAAGCAATTATCGTTCAAGGACTATTTCACAGTTTTTTAAAAACAGAGCAGTTAGCTTGCTGCTGTGATAGAATGATTAATATATTTGGGTTATTTTGTACTGGGAAATTGTTAAAAGTTCCATTTGCTTTTGATTAAAATCAGGCTGGTCTTAGCAAGAATTCTGCAGTTAAAAATATTGCATAGAGGATTTAACAATCGTGGTGCCTTTACTGACATCAGATTTTGCTCTTGTGCACAACAATTGCACTTTTTCATGTAATTTTCATGGAATTTGTACCTTTGTTACCTTCAAGAAAATTGCCCTGTTCTCATCTCGCCCCCTCTGGGAAGACAAACATAAAAAAGTGGTAACTGCACATTTCTGAACCAGCAATTATCGGCATACCTCTATCTCTGTTGTCACGTTTATCCCTTTCACCATGTCTTCTCTCAAAGGAAGAATCTCTCGCGTGTTCTCGGGTTTCATAGCGATCCCTGTCAGTATAACTGCTCCGTGATTCCCAGTTGTCGTGGTAGCTGCTACTAGTGGTGTGGCTATCCACCTGAGACCCCCGTGTTCCTCGACTACCTAATGGAAATATACATGTAGAAAGCACAGGAAGTCTACTGTCACAGTTTCGCATGAATTTTTATGAGAAAACCTTGTACAAACAGAAAAACAAGGTCCTGCACAATTTAAAGCTTTAACTTCTTTTTTTTTTTAAGCTGAGTAGTACTATTGTTCCAATACTTATTCTGGTGGCTAGATACTAAATAACGTTGATAAACTTGTTTGCAGTGCAGTGTGAAAAATCCACCATAAAATGGATACATATGGTAAATGTTGCTGGAGAAAACCAGAAGTTGATCGGGCCCAATGCCTGTTCAAAAGCACAACCCTCCACATGACAGCCACCCCCCATCCACAGATTAGCCACAAAATCCAGACCACAGCATACTAAAAACAAATCAACAAACAAAAAGAGATCAGCAGCACCAAAGCAAGTAAGTGTTTGCAGAGTTATTAGTCTGGCTGATGTCAGACTCTGAAAATGAGCCACCCATGGAACTGTTTGGACAAGATACTAAATAACGTGCCCATAGCGATGGTGGGGCTTTTGGGGGCTCCACCCCCTTTCTTAAAGGCACAGCACCACAATAATTTATCCTGTAAATGCTTTTTAAAAATCATTTTTAAACATTTTTTTAAAGGTGTGCACGCCTTTAAGCTGAGTAGGGTGCTGTAGTTGGCAAATTCCTGCACTGAGCAAGGGGATTGGAGTAGGTGACGTCTAGGATCCCTTCTAACTTTGTGTCAAGAAACCGGTTTCCTTCAAGAGAGCTTTTCTGCCTAAATGTTAGCTTCCTTGATTACAGAAGTCATCACCTCCACCTGCTGGCTTGTTATCAGAATTGTTGCTTAGGCTGGCAGAAGTAATTTAAATTCCAGCAGCTGAGAACTGTCATCTAAAGCAGTCAACAGCTTGCAATTTAGAGATCTATCCTGGTAACAGCTTTCTATTGGCTAAATGGCTTTTCTTTCTGTACTGAGAACTTCAGCCCCCCCCCCCATCTGCCCCACAAACCACAAAATCCTGGCTATGGGCCTACTAAAAACCTTTCAAGTTGCAACAGGAAAGGCAACAAACAAGCAAATAACAACAGAACTACTATTTTTAGTTTTCTATTAAGCACTGGCTCCATAAGAGCATTTCATGGCTCTCTGGAACCCATGCTTAAATATGCATTGAACAGTATTCTGGATGTGCATTGCAGTTTATTTATTTATTTCATTGTATTTATACCCCCTCCTCCCCGCGAACGGGCTCAGGGCGGCTTGCACACGGCACAAAGTGCATATAGTATATAAAATAGATAAAACAGTTAAAATTCAATTCCATCGGATACAAAGATAAAACTCCCCAACATCTTGCAAACAGAAGGGGAGAGCTAGGGCCGTAGATAGATGTTACCTGGCCCTCCGGCAGTATCACTCTGTACTGGAGCAGTGGTGGTAGTGGCAGTGGGGGCTCCTACTCGAAAGCCTGGTGGAACAGCTCTGTCTTACAGGCCCTGCGGAACTGCACGAGGTCCCACAGGGCCCTGATCTCCTCCGGGAGCTCATTCTACCAGATAGGAGCCGCCACTGAAAAGGACCTGGCCCTCGTTGCCGCAAGCCTGGCCTCCTTGGGGCCCAGGGTCACCAGCCGGTGTTGTGACCCCGATTAAAATGCTCTTTGGGGAATATGTGGGGAAATGCGGTCCCTCAGGTATGTCAGACCCTGGCCAAGTAGGGCTTTAAAGGTGAGCACTAGCACTCTGAAGCGAATCCGGTATGCTATACGTAGCCAGTGCAGCGCTTTCAGTACAGGTCGGGTGTGCTCCCACCTAGGGGCGCCCACCAACAGCCTGGCCGCAGCATTCTGCACCAGCTGCAGCTTCCAGATTTGCAACAAAGGCAGCCCCATGTAGAGAGCGTTACAGTAGTCTCGCCTCGAGGTGACCGTCACATGGATCACTGTAGCTAGGTCGTTGCGGTCGAGGAAAGGAACCAACTGCCGTACCGGCCGAAGATGATAAAAGATCGATCTGGCAGTGGCTGCCACCTGGGTCTCCATCGTTAAGGTGGGGTCCAGGAGCACTCCCAAGCTCCCAACCTCCGAAGCTGGCACCAGAGGTTCCCCGTCGAAGGTCGGAAGCGGGAGCCCTAACCCCGGTCCAGTCCGACTCAAGCACAGGACCTCCGTCTTCGTGGGTTTAATTTCAGCCTGCTCCGTCTGAGCCACCCAGCCACGGCTTGTAAAGCCCAGTGCAGATCTTCTGGGTTGGAGTCCGACTGGCCGCCCAACATCAAATAGAGCTGGGTGTCATCTGCGTATTGATGGCACCCTAGCCCATACCTCCGGGCAATCTGGGCGAGGGGGCGCATATATATGTTAAACAGCATCGGGGAAAGCACCGCCCCCCGAGGCACCCCACATTCCAGCGGATGCCTCTGGGACTGCTGTTCCCCTAGCACTATCCTCTGTCCCCGACCTTGGAGAAACGAGGCAAGCCATTGAAGGGCGAGCCCCTGGATCCCCACGTCGGTGAGGCAGCGGGACAGCAGCTGATGGTCGACAGTATCAAATGCGGCCAACAGATCTAACAACAACAGCTCCGCCACACAACCTCGATCCAGATGCCTACGGAGGTCATCAGTCAGGGCAACCAGTACTGTCTCTGTCCCATATCCCGGGTGAAAACCGGACTGGAATGGGTCAAGGACAGGAGGAAATGAAAGTACGGAAATTGTTCTGATACCACATTGACATAGCAGCATTTTAGCACGGAATCATTAAATGACGAATTCAGCATTTCATCTATTGTACCCTTGTCTGATAACTCAGGGCCTCTCCCTCTACTTCTGCCGGTACTTCTGGTTTCATTTCTGGTTTCACTTCTGGAGTCTGTCCTTGTTTCAGTACGAGAACTCTCTTCTCTGCCATGGGTTCTTCCATAGCTACGTGTTTCTTCCTGATATTGCTCTTCTTTCTTATGGGTCTCTCGACACTCTCTGTCTCTGTAGTCATGTGTATCACGTGTGGAACGCAGGTCCCTCTGGTCACGGCTTTCTTTATTATCTCTGCTACAGTCCCGCGTGTCCCGTGAGTCCCGAGCATCTCTGGATTCTCTTAGATCCCTGCGGTCTCTAGTCTCTCTGGTTTCCCTCCGATCCCGCCCATCACGAGATTCTCTATCATCTCTATGGTCTCTGGGGGTGCTCTGTTCTTGGTCATAGTCTCGATCATCTCGGTTGTCTCTCTCTCTCCCCCTTTTCCCTCTTGTGTCTGAAAATGAAATTAATGCACCTTCAGTTACATATTCAACAACTCTGTTACAAATCAACTATACCAAAGTACAATGAAACCTATGAATAACACACTACAGTGGAAAAAAGCAAATGAAAATTGTTTAAAAGTCGAGTTTGGTGCCTATTCCAAGTAAGGATCTACTCTCAACCCCCATGTCATTTTTATATGCATTCTGGTATCTGTTAGACATTTTTGCATCATGACTCTCCCCACACTTTTCGGGCAGAAGAGCATTTTTCTTTAAAACTACAACGGAAGACTGAAGGCAGAGAATAGTTCCCCTGCTGCTATCTGCTACCCAAAACAAACGCTTCAAAGCACAGCCAGCCGTATTATATTTGAGACAGCCAACCTGAAGTTATTGCAGTAAAATACATCTTGCAGAGTTTTTTTCCCCAAAATATTATGTACGCTGGTCCGATTCACACGTAACACCAAAGCACTGTTCGGTCACTGCTGTTGTGTCTTGACCTTACATGTTCCCTTCTCTCCACTCTGGTTTCTTTGCTCACTTACTAAAACAGTTTGAAGCTTGCCCGCTAGAATTGAAAACCCACTTCAAACCATGACTTGCCAATGCTGGTTTGGGGGTAGGTTCCAAAGTAAGAGCAAACAACAATTTGATATGAACAAAGAAATCAAGGAGGGGGGAGCACATGAGGACAAAGAACAGACACAATGACCTCCTTCCATAGACTGCCAGTATAGACCAATATATGAAAGTCTGGGGGGGGAAGTCTGGGGGGGGGGTTGATGTTCCAGTGTGCATCACTTTGCTTTACAACTACAGCTCTTCCACCATTTTGCTGTCCAGTTTGGAGAAATCCATATGACACTCTTTGAAGGCACCTTGAGGTTTCATTCCATTAGATTCCATTTGAAGCAGTTACTAATCCACATTACCACTGCCAAATTTCTTCCAGGAGCCTTTGGGAAGAGACTTTAATGAAAGCTTTTGAAAAACCTGTCTGTCTGTCTGTCTAATGTTCATTAATCACATGCTTGAGAACTATGGTTACCATATGCCCAGACCAGGCAGGCCATCTCCCGGCCTGCCCTTGTGCCCAGGTCAGGGGGCAGAAATGATGTTGACTGACGTGTTAACATTACTTCTAGGTGAAAACATGAAGTGACATCTCTGGAATTCCCAAAAAAATTACCATAGAGTTTTGGGGGAATTCCAGAGAGTTTTCTGATGTGCTGACATCACTTCCAGGTTTTCATTTCCACTCCTTGCCCTACTTCCAACGCTTTTCGAGGTGCAAGGTGACGGCCTGGCAACCCTATGAAGAATGGCTTAATTGGACAAGGACGTGTTGATTCTTCCTTTCTCAGTCTACAATTTTAAAATAATTCCAGGTTTAATAGTTGTGTCCAGTCACATATCTGGTCCAAGAGACAAGATGAAAATGCTGTCCAGCCTTCTGGAATTTTTTTTTTATATGGAAGGAGGCTGATGATTTTATTAATAATTCAGCCGGCAATTTTAGGCTTGAGTTTAAAGTCTTTTGGGAGAAAAAGTAGCTGACCCATAATAACTTTAAAAACTACGTTATGGTCTGCAAATATAAAGATGTTCTGAAATTAGTTTATTATACCATCCCTCCTTTCATGGCGCCGATCATGTGACTGTGAAATCCGTTCACGATCATGCCGACTTCTCTCTCTGCCAGGCGAACGGTGTCTTGAAGGGGTCTGTTTTTGCTGAGAAGAAGGTGAAGTGCGGTGGGGATAAGGAGAGGAAGACCGCCCCACAGGCGGGGAAGCTGTCCTATTGTAAGAGGGGGAAGGAGATCTTTTGTGACGCGGGGAAGGGGAGTGCCTTTGGACAGAAGATCCCGACTGAGACGAAGAAGAGTGATGCCTTGAAGAGACGGGAGAATGACGCTGAGTTGGCGGCGAAGAAGACCTGCAGATGCAGAAATCCAAATTTTGTCATATGAACTGTTTTGAGCTTTATAGCAAACCATGTCATCTGAAATCATTATTTCTCAAATAAACATTGTTGATATTTTCCTCTCATGCACAACAATCGAGTATTCACACACAGGGGGTGGATCCTGTGGTGAATTTCCACAAACAAAGAGGGTGCAGTTTTCTCCAGTTCTCCATTCCCACTGCAGATCTCCGACTCTTGATGTTCCGGGGGGGGACAACACTGTGATCTAGATACAAAACAAGTACACACTCATATATAGTGCTCAACTTCCATATTATACTTTGATCCTGGCTGCTATAAGCCATGAACAGAAGGCTGGGTCCAAAGGTGCTGTTCTGTAGGCATAACGGCACATACTTCAACATTGTTATACTTTGGTTTATCCCTCCCCCTCCCATCCGACCTCCACTTCCCCCCCTCTCCTCCCACCGTTCCATGGGGATCTCCTGAAATCCAGATTTATTAGGAGGGCGTACTGAGAAGCAAGAAAGGCACATTCTGTGATCTGGTCTCTACTTTTAATAAAACTGTTAACAGTTGGTGATACCTGAAAGCTGCTTAGCTTTTGTTAACGTAACTATTGTCAGTTGAAAGATTCTCTAGTTCTATGCTTCTGAAAGCTAATTTGGATTGTATCCTCTAAGCAAAAATAGAAATTCCTGACGGCGACAAGACAGTTTGAAACTAGAGAGTAGTCGTGTTGGTCTGCAGTACAACAGCTTCCACAGATGGAATTCCCTTCTGTCCACAGGAATGACTGTCGGATCCAAGCTGTTATGTCATGACTGTCTACCTAACATCTGCAGCAACCAAAACAATAATGCTGTAGCATCAGAAGGTTTGTTAAGGCAGCTCTCTGACAATCAGTTAACACATTGGGTGACAACACTGTGATCTAGATACAAAACAAGTACACACTCATATATAGTGCTCAACTTCCATATTATACTTTGATCCTGGCTGCTATAAGCCATGAACAGAAGGCTGGGTCCAAAGGTGCTGTTCTGTAGGCATAATGGCACATACTTCAACATTGTTATACTTTGGTTTATCCCTCCCCCTCCCATCCGACCTCCACTTCCCCCCCTCTCCTCCCACCGTTCCATGGGGATCTCCTGAAATCCAGATTTATTAGGAGGGCGTACTGAGAAGCAAGAAAGGCACATTCTGTGATCTGGTCTCTACTTTTAATAAAACTGTTAACAGTTGGTGATACCTGAAAGCTGCTTAGCTTTTGTTAACGTAACTATTGTCAGTTGAAAGATTCTCTAGTTCTATGCTTCTGAAAGCTAATTTGGAATGTATTCTCTAAGCAAAAAAAGAAATTCCTGACCGCTACAATACAGTTTGAGACTAGAGAGTAGTCGTGTTGGTCTGCAGGACAACAGCTAGATTAGAGTCGAGTAGCATCTTACAGACCAACAAGATTTTGGGGGTATGCGCTTTTGAAAGTCAAACTTCCCTTTGTCAGACACCTGGTATCTTTTTGGGAGGAGAGAGGAAATACTTTGATTTAATCAGTAACGTTTTATGGTTTGTAAGCTGCCTTTTGCCAAGAGGAGAAGCAGAGCTCCGGAAGCATAGCTGAGCTAGTCTGTAGCAGCAGAAGCAAACAGGCGACACCTTAAAAAGTAGCAAATTTTTATTCTTGCGTACGTTTTCATGGACTACAGCCCACTTCATCAGATGCATGAGCTCATGCTCTAGTCCCAAAAAATTATGGTAAAATAAAAAGTTTGTTGGTTTACATGCCAACAAAACATTTTCCCCTTTAGCCCAGCATTCTACCCCATGGGCAGCTTTGCACTGACAGCTGAAAGCGTCAGTTTTAACTATGCTTACAAGCTAGCAGATACATTTTCCTGGCTGCTCCTAACAGCATTTCTCACACTTATCCAAGCTTATTTAATTATGTGAATCGGAAATATATCTCCCATACCCCATCATTCTGCCCTATGTGTCGCCTGCTGTGATTTGCACTGGAGTGAGGTAAACACTGCGTCCCATTGTTTTCACTGTTGGTGTCACAAAAATTCCACTTTAGTCATCCATGTGCTTTGTCTCACATATGAGTAGAACAAATTTCAGTTTTCTGAGTGGTGTGAAAGTCCCTTAACAATTCTGTTCACAGGTTCCTAATGCTTATTAGCCAAAAAGGCCATCTGCTGACTTTAAGAGAAGTTTTCCTCACTTATAAAAAAGGCCACTGAAAGAAACTTCGCTATGTCAATGGTTAACTTTTGTAATGAGCAAATTTAAAAGAAAATGTATCCTTTGGATCTCAAACATTTCATCTAAATTCCTTGTCCAAGGGATGATATATTTCTCTCTCAGTTTATTGTACAGAGGGCAATATAACATTACATTAAATAATGACTCTACCTGATGTGTATCACATTTACATAAGTGATGAATAACTGATACTTCTAAGTGCCATCCTTCCATTTCTGCTGTTGGGTGGGCATTACAGCGTGCCAGTATAAAGATTCTTCTATACTTACGCATTAGGAAATAAAAATGTTTAGCAAGAGTAAAAAGAGCATGGAAACGACAATGGGGAGCATTTTCTATTTGTATCTCTTAGTAGTAACTTCCAGTCAAAGCTTCTCTTAACAATTCTGAAATCCACATGAGTAAACAATGACCTCTATCCATAAAGGTAAAGGTTCCCTTGCTCGAAAGCCAGTCGAATCCGACTCTAGGGTTGCGGTGCTCATCTCCGTTTCAAAGCTGAAGAGCCAGCGGTGTCCGAAGACGTTTCCGTGGTCATGTGGCCAGCATGACTAAACACCAAGGCACACAGAATGCTGTTACCTTCCCACCGAAGTGGTACCTATTTATCTACTTGCAATTTCTTGCTTTCGAACTGCTAGGTTGGCAGGAGTCTATCCATAAGAGGGTGTATATAATATAGTAAATAATTATTCTACCTGCAAGATGGTGAGAAAGAATGCTTATGGCTGCTGGACTTAGCTGGAGCCCAAGAGGTTTGCCTTCTCCTTGTGGCAGGAGAATATTCTCTTGAAGGAGAAGAATTACTACCAGAATGTTCTTCTGGACTAGGCGACCGTCTTTGCCTATGAGAACTTTCCGAGGTGTCTCTGAGGAATACACAAAGCAGGAAGGCAGTATCAACAAGCTGCCCAAAAATCAAAAGCAATATTGGCATTAATAACCTAGTTTGTGCGTCGCTTCCACTTATCTGTCTATAATACATTCTAAGCAATCAATAAAATTCATCTCCTTTTAACTTTTGCACAGTGCATAGTTTGAAGCAGTGTAAAAATACTATCATTATACTGCTGCTTCATAACGGATGTGCTCAAAATGTCAACAGAATGGTTTGTAAGCAATCAGTGAACTTCAAGCTGAAATAAAATGAATGCAGAAAACCCCACAAAATGAAATAAAATGAATGCAGAAAACCCCACAAATTGCAGCATGCATAGGTTCATGAAAATCACACATCTCAGTGACCTTAATGGAGGGTGTAGCAAGCTGGACATAAAGCCCCCAAAATGTCGCCTAGTAGTCTTTGAATTACAAATTCAGCAGCATCAGACACACTAAACAAAATGAAACCACACTGAACCAACTGCAGTTACCTTTGCTTCTCTTTTTTCTCTTTGTGCCTTTCAAATTCACGGCCTCTCTCTTTTACCTCCCTTGGCTTCTCTTCTAACCGTTCTTTAACTTTATGTTTTTCTTTGTGTTTTTTGCTTCGTGACATCTCGTCCTGTACTGGCGGAGGTGGACTCGGTGTACGAGGCCCCTTCTTTTTGCTGTGGTTGTTTTTTGAACTCCTAAAAATGCACACACAAAAATGTTTCAAGGGCTAAATCAGTTTGTATGTAAATCACACAACACTGCCCGAATAACCCCCAACCTTTACAGTCATGCAACCAATGGCTTCAAAAAGTAGCAAAGATTTTCACCTGAAGACCACCGTGGTCATTTAAACCTGCTGCTGTTCACCGTGTGGCTGACGCACAGAGACCTCCTGCATCTTCCTGTGCATAATGGCTGGCTTACACTGAGGGCTCTTCACAAGTATCAATTTACTACATGTGATCTGGGTCAATCTCTGTGGCAAATAAGGACATAACTAAAAAACTTGCCCAGTATTACTTTTGCAGCAGGACAACTGCATTAGCTGTCTCCGTGGAACAGTCAGGGAACCCACACGACATGTGCCCACGTGTCTTTCTGCAATTCCTGCCCACTTCCCCGCCTTAATCAGCTTAAATGTTTGCTGCCACCACGAATCAGAGCCCTGGGAGCTGGGGTCCCGCTTTAAATACGAGCAGAGATTTCAGCTCCTCCCAGAACTAGCCTGCTGCCTATACTCAGAAAGGGACACAAACCAACCAGCAAACAGACAGAGCTTCCAACTGCCGGGAAGGGAAAACAGACATCTCTGAAAAATCAGAAAGGAGATTGTGAAGTTCTAATGGGGGCTGAGGTGAAAAAGATGGGGCGCAGAGTTACTTAAGCCTCATCACAGTTTACATAAATAAAATGTAAGATGTTCGGTGCTCGTAAACAACTGAATACACGCCCTAAGACAACCACCAGAATGGTAAAAGAGTAAACTTTTCTTCTGTACTTTGGTACAGAAAGACTCCTCATCTTTAATGACTGAGTATAAACTTACCTGCAGCTATTATTGTGAAGGGCATAAAAGTATGATCCTGCATATGTCGTCAGTCTATTCCTCCACTATTCAAGACTACACCTTAATGACAAACTGTCTAATGGCTATTTTCTTTTCATAAAGTCAGAGACAGTTTATCCATTCAAGAAGCATCCACAGTCAGCTGAGATTTAATTTGGGGTATGTTCAATCACCACAAGCAACATATACATATATTTTAAAAAACGGAAATTTTGTCCTGTATAAACTTTCACAGATTTCAGGGACAACTGCAAGGTTCTGATAGGAGATGCTGCCACTGCTGCCTGATTTTGATTCCTGTGCAAAGCAAGGGCATTTTGGCCTGCGGCATTTTAGTCCGGCCTTCAGAAAATTCTGAACAGGGTTAATTATGGAGTTTGGATGCAGTGTCCTCTTATCTCCCTTTAAACTTTGCTACGGGGGAAATTTTTTATCTGTTTTTACTTATTTGTATCTTTTAGCCCTGCTTTTCTCCACTAAGTGCGGACTCAAAAAGAAATATGAGAAAGCAAAGGGCCATAAATATAACAAATGTACCTGGCAGCAACATACTATTCCACAGGGGAGAGAAATGGAGCAGAGGAGGTGGTAAAAGCTGTGCTCTGAGGGCAGCAGTCTTTTCTCAGGTACCTCCTGCCTTCGAAGAGGCAGCTTCCCTTCCTATAGACCCATAGACCGTAAAATCCTATAGACCGGATGAACAAAGAAAGCTAGATACTTGCACATGTATAACACACACACCAGAACTGGGGGTTAGAATATACTTCGCACAAGAACCCAAGGAGCAAGTTACAGGACCTAGGAAGCCCTGGGTTGCTACTCTCTCCATTCTCACCCTCAGGATGCATACTGGTTGGCCAGAATTCACACAGCTAGAAGGGGCAGAGAGTGTGCCATTACCGTGACACGGACAGCTGCTCAGGCACAAGCAATGCCCAACACGGGATTCCACGCTTGTCCAAGTCGCCATCCTAGCCTATGCCTACAGACTTCAATGGAGCAACTTTTTAATAGGATTGCACTCTAAGTCAAGTACACATAACAAGCACTATGGGAAATTTTACGGCAAAGATGCCTTTGCAACTTCGTGTGCCTTGGCCCTAGGGTAGATCAAGCAAAAGAAGAGGCAAGTTTTTGGCCACTTGTCAAATTCAAAATTTGGACAATTTTTTATTCTGTATGTCCAAGAGAAAACATATTCATTAACACTAGCTATGAAACAGGAATGTAACTATGTACTCTGGAACCGATGTCTATATTTAACCAATGGTGAGCAACCATCATGGTATGAGGTCTTATCTTGGTTAAGATGCCAACAATACAATGAAACTGTAGTTTAGCTTGCCAAGGAAAATAGGGACTGCTCGTAACCTTGAGGACAGAAAGGCTAGAGAAGTGGCGAAACCTCCTGTCATGATCTGGGCTGTGCTACCAGAGGCCTACTAGGCCTAGGGAGCCTGGCTAGCAGTAGGTGAGGCTGGGCCTACAACTCCCAGAAGCCCCTGAGAGGTTTTGGAGCCAAAATTGACCAACAGGAAAAGAGGAGGGCTTGGAATAAAAGATCTGGAGCAGCAGGAAAAGCTGTTCTTTCTTCCAAGAGGGCAGAGCCAGAAGGAAGGCTGCTGCAGGAAGAAACCCTCATCCTGAGGGAAGGGTGAGTAGTCTAAGGCCACTGCAGATAGTGAGCTAGGGACAGTATATTTAGACGTGTAAGGGCATTTGATTTCTTTTCTTTTCACTTTCTGTTTCACTTACTGTTATTATTCTGCACCTTGTTGTTTGACCTCCTATAAAATAAACTATTTTCACTGTTCACTCTGCCTGGTCCTCACGCCTATTATTTGGCCAAAAGGGAGGTCAGAAGGTCTTGGGAGGGTGCTCTGGGTCTTCTCAAGGGAGCCTGGAACCAGAGTGGTGGTAGCGTCAGGTGACACCCCACCTGAGCCGTGACACCTCCATAATCATGGTTTGCTTGGTGCAGACATAACACTTAAACATGGTTATGGAAACCACATTTTGTGGACAATGACATGTTGATCTGGTTTACAGCCAATCAGTACCATGGCTCAGCCATTGACGTATTCAGATACAACCACCAA
Source organism: Gekko japonicus (assembly GCF_001447785.1). Lineage (NCBI taxonomy): Eukaryota > Metazoa > Chordata > Lepidosauria > Squamata > Gekkonidae > Gekko > Gekko japonicus. Next base: position 683,697 of record NW_015165842.1, on the reverse strand, counting down.
AAAACCTCTTGCAAGGTAAGACACACAGCTTGGCTACAACACTCGCCTATGTACCCACCTCTGTTGTTCCAAGAGAGGTGAAGACACTGTTGAAGTCTTCTTCTCCCTCTTACTGGCAGATGTGGAAGATTTGGGACTTGACCTTAGTTTTGGAGATTTACTAGATTTTCTTGGCGAAGGTGAGGACGATACTTTAGATCTAACTGCTTCTGGAGAAATCTTAAAGAAGTTAAAAACATTGACTGTATCACAAACACTGCTTTTCATTGCAATGTGTATGCTAAAAATATCACTGAACACAGAGATCACACTAGTTGTTTAAAAGACAAATGTCAACTAACTTTCCTTGCAACTTTTTTAGCCTGCCAAGGTAGAGATTTACAATTTCTCCTCATTCCTAGCCTTTATCTGCTGGGCTAACCCTAATGACTCGGCCCATGCTGAAAATAAAGGCACGAAAACCAGGATGATACCTAAAGGAGATCACCCTTTTCTATGTGGGAGGAAATACTAACATGCTTGATATCATCGTGCTTTAAAACTGGTAAAGTATGGAAAAATATGTTGCAGAAGGCTCTCACAGTTGGAGTTCATTAGCTGTTGTAGATTTTCCGGGTTGTATGGCCGTTGTCTTGTAGGACCTGATGTCCTACAATGCCAAGACCACAGCCATACAGCCTGGAAAATCTACAACAGCTTATGGAAAAAATGTTATTTCAAATGTATTTGCCAATGCCAATCAAGGATTCACTTGCTTTGCCTTGATCTAGCAACCCAGACAATTTCCCTACATTGCCAAAGACATTTAGGAGGCCTGAATGAAGGCAAAACTGCCAGGTGTAAAAGCAAAATTGGATGGTCTGGAGGGAAAAATAAAGCCTTAAACTCAGTGCCTCTTTCTCAAAATGGGAGATGCATTGGGACTCGAGAGGAGCCACACATAAAGGAATGTCGTCTCAACTGAAAGTTGTCCGCTTGGCTACTATAATGAGGCCAGCTGTGGATAAGATTTTGTTTTCTCCTAAAACGTTCTTGTCCATGACAAGCCATTCAACAAGATCCATCTTAAATTTCAAAGAGGTGGCCAAATTAGACCGTTGCTGAAACATTTTCAACACAGCTGCGAAAATTCAGTGTTTGTCCAAACTAATAATGTAAATGGACAAAATAGCATAAAGTCATGATTGTGCTGACTCAACGTGGATGAAAAATCTCAAAGGTACTGTTTTATGTACCCGTTGCTTAGGTTCAGATCCCCATTCTACCCATGGAAGCTCACTGGGTGACCTTGGGCTAGTCACTCTCTCTCACAGCCTAACCAACCTCCACGTAAAACGGAGGAGAACCATGTTCCGAGCCCCTTTTGGTCCCCACTGGGGAGAAAAGTGGGGGGTAAATATCAAAACTGATAATTTTGGTATTTCGTTAGGTGCAGCTGTCTAGCATTCCAAGCCTGTTCTGAAGATACCAACCTCTTTTTTAATGACGATTTCTTCCCTTTTCTCCATGTTTTCTTCTTCAAGCTTCATTAACTCCCTCTGGATCTTCTGGCGCTTCATTTCCAAAGAAAGCTCATGGTCATAATCATAGTTAACATCTCCATTATCAGAATCTTAATTTACAAAGGAAAGAAACAACATGCAGTCAATGAAGTGTCACCTCTGACAGTCTTTAAGTGAACACACTTAACTACATGATCGCCCTCACTGGGATATCCGAGAGTCAGTGTGATTTGTTCTTAACCTTAGTGGAAATTTTTTTTAAAAAAGGATGGACTTCAGGCAAAGGCCTGAAGGACAGGCTATGTGCAAATGCAAGCACACAATCAAAACCCCACAGAAAAAGAAGTGGGATGTCTGTGTACCTATGCATCTGCAGATACCCTGAATGAGGTGGACGGGGGAAAAGATAAAAAGTTCCCCGGGCTCTCTGCTCCCCCACTGCAAGCAGCATCTTCTGCTCGCTAAAGGACAGTCAGGCTACTAATGCATTTGTGCCGCCCTGAGCCTCCTCCGGTGGGGAGGGCGGGGTATCAATTGAATAAATAAACAAACAAATGTGTAGCTGGGACAGAAAAATGATGGGAGACTCACAAAAGGATGAGAGGACAGTGAGGAGAAGAATCTCAGCTGACAGCACGCTCTAGCGTAGGGCACTACATTCCCCCCCCTTTCAAAACCCTTCTTTAAGAATAGGAGTCCAACAGAATTTTATTCCATCACAAAAAGTGAGCAGCAGTCTATGAAAACTTATCCCCGAATAAAATTTTGCTGATCTTTAAGACGCCACTTGGCCGTTTTATAGACTTAACAAAATTTTATTCCAGGATAGGCTTTCATAAACTGCAGCCCACTACTTATGGTGGAATAAAATTCTGTTGTCTTTTAAGGCCAGTAGATTTCTGTTCATAAAAAAGGATTCTGGGGGGGGGGGGTTTATATAAACTTAAATATAAACTGCTTCAGATGCGAAGAAGTGGGCTCTAGTCCATAAAAGCTTATGCTGGAATAAAATTTTGTGAGCCTATAAAACGGCCAAGTGGCGTCTTAAAGATCAACAAATTCTTTATGAGTTGTGTAATGTTTGCAAAGCACATCATAGCATTTTTAAAAAATGAATTCAGCCAGCAGAGTACCACAAACCCCGTAGAAATACTTAACAACAGTATGTACTTGCATCAACATAATCTGAAACTTTTGCTCAGAAGAGAGACTCAGAGGCCATTCCATAAAGAGAAGCATTAAAGCAAAAGATTAGGAGGAGTCTCCTTATGTCAGAGGAGCTCAGATGTTTATACGGACTATAACTACTTAGCCCTTTCTGCACAATACTTTGACTGTGGCTGAATGCAGTTACATGTGCACAGCAATGTTCCCTCTAAGCTGTGGAGTCTTGTGAGCAAGAATTCTTCTGTGTGAGCTACTGGCATTAAAGTTGTGAGCGAGCCATTTGGCTACTGCATCAATTACTTTGCTCTGGAGCCCTCCTTCCTGAGCCAAGACGAAAATGTGTGAGCCAGAGGCTAAAAAACTGTGAGCTAGCTCACACTAACTCGGCTTAGAGGGAACACTGGTGCACAGGTATTTTAGGACCAGCCAGTTTCCAAATCTATTTATCTAATCTATTTATACGCAGCATGGGATTACGGCTAGTGTGCCAACCGACAAGAGGAACAATCAGACAGCTTTATATGTGGTATAAGGACTCGGGTTTAGGGGGAAACTTTGGTTCAAATCTCTTCTTAACTGTAAAGCTCAATGACTAGTCTTGGGGGCTAGCCTTCACTTTAACATACCTCTCATGATTTCTGTAAGGATAAAAGTGGATATGTGAATTCTCTCCCATTCTTCGTTTTCAGGGTCTTAGGTGAGCCCTTTGATGTTCCCAAAGAAAGCTGAGAAAGGGCTGCAAATGGTGAATACTGTTTTAATTCCCAATGGGATTCACAAGTAGTCAGGCGAAGTGCCCCTGTGCACACCTGTGTTAGTTGACTTCAAAGGATGTTCATTGTGTTGGTGGTTAATGCTGTTCTGGACTTTATGCAGCTGCATCAATGTAATTAAGTCCATGCTTCAATTCTTTTAGGTATTTCTATTGACAGTTCCTTACTTTAAAATATTATGCTTCAGAACTTGAGGATCTATGGAAACGGTACATTTTTGTACACTACTGCTCTGTCTTCTCTTCCCTGTGTAGCTGGCACCTTAGCTGCAGAACGGATTTACTTCCCAACAGAGATTCTGGAAATGGGCAATATAAGGGATTTTAGGCTAATTCCTTACATACAAATATAAAAGCCATGTACGAAAAATAATTAACATTCAGAATATGTGCACACTAATTGGGCTGCCTCTTACATAGCGCTCCTGTGGATGGAAGGACTTCCTCCAACGGAACACAACTTTTGGTTAAATTTTTTTTATTTTGAAGCCCCACTTTTGGTAGCAGTCTACCTAGCAGCACATAAAATACTATTATGTATGAAGAATCCAATATATTCCACGTACCATCCCTATTTGTCTCCCAATCTGGATTTTCTTCTTCACTTTCTGGAGTCCTCTCCTTCGTAATTTTGATATCTTCCTTCCCCCTGTGCCTCCCCCTTGACGACTCTTTCTACAGGGGAGGGTGAGAAAAAGGAGAAATTAATATTAGGATTTCTTAAACCTGTGGTTCAATGAAAACCCCACACAATTTTTTAGCAGAAATATCCACATGGAAATTCCTTCTAACTTAGATAATGCAGAAAGGAGTGAAAAGGTGTTTGTTTGTTTGTTTAAAAAAAACACCCTTCATTGGGTATGAATTATGTGTTGCGATACCTATGAAAAGTATTGAAAGAGCTGAATTCTGTTGTTAAGCAGCTAAATTTAAAGCAGAATCAGCTCAAAGGGAGAGTTGTTATTTGCAGCCAAGAATAGCTCTTTCATTACTTGGGACAACTCAGGCAAATACAGCCCTCCAATACTGCTTTGCTTCAGCCAATGGCACCAATGCATCTCCACTGAGCTAGCTCTGCCCAGAGGTACAGAAGGACTATGGGCCAATCAGGCCTGCAAAGGTCCCTAGACTGGCTCATGTCAACGCAGTGGTGCTGCCATCTCAGTATGATATCCCGTGATGGCCTTTCAGCGGCAGGTACCCTCCTGTCACTCAGCTGCTAGTTAGCAGGATGCAGATAGCTGAACCTGCCAAAAAGAGAAGAGGAGACCAGAACAGAACAGGACCCCCAGTAAAGTTTCTGTGCAGAACCAAAGCCACAGGCCTTAGTTCTTGAACCTGAGCAGCCTAGAGATGCACCCACAACTTGATCCTGATGACGTACATTATATATGTATGAATACCACATCACTGTGATCATTTCAGAGCAAGAGGGGGAGAGATAACAGAAGCCAGCGGAAGCACTTGTACAGCCAGTGGGGCTGGAAGCAAAAGGAACTCTTATTCTTGTTCCACTAAGACCTTGTGCAAATCCAGCAAATGGTATGACAGAAAGAAGATGTTCCTAAGCACCCAAGGCTGAAACAACTGTAGATGGGCTGAGATTTCATTCACCAGGTAAATCAACTTTTTTCCTGGCCCCACAATGCAGAATGATAGTAGTACAGTCTGTATAAGATAGTTACATTTAGGGGAGGGGGATCACATTTTAAAGAATAAGCTAATATTTCTGAATCTCTCTGACGTATGGACAGAACATTTTTGTTGAGATGACAATTGTGTGTGGCAGAGTGAAAACTAGGCGCTTTAATCCATGTAAACACTTTGTCCTTAAAGGCCCAACTTTAAAGACTACAGGATCAAATAAGCACATGGGAATGAGCAGAGTTTACAGGGAAAACAGGTGAATATTTAGAACAGGAAACTTCCAGGAAATTCAACAAGGATGCTATACATGTTCAACATCACAGATAGGAAAAACCACCTTCTTCCTGAATTTCTTGTTATAAATACTTTGAGCAGTTAAAAAGTTTCAAAACCACGTTCTGTGATGTTTACATGGATGTATATTCATCTATATGTAAATACATAATACTCACACAAGTCTCAACTACAAGCATAAATAAATAAGCTCATCCTAAGCAGAATTTACCCTCTTCCAAATTCATTTAAGTCAATGGGTTTAGAAGAAGAGGAACTGGGGTTTATAACCCACTTTTCTCTATCTTAAGGAGTCTCAAAGCAGCTTACAATCACATTCCCTTCTTCTCCCCACAACAGGCACCTGCTGTGAGACAGGTGGGGTTGAGAGAGTCCTGAGAGAACTGTGACTGGCCCAAGGTCACCCAGCAGGCTTCATGGGGAACCAACCTCGGTTCTCCAGATTAGAGTCTGCCGCTCTAAATCACTACACCATGCTGGTGTAACTCTGCATAGGACTGCACAGTGAAGCGCGTATTCTGCAAATTCCTTTTGCTCCAAATCCAATCCTCTGATCAGCCTCTACTCCCATCCCATTTCTAGCCTTGCTTGCTCTATGTGAGAATGCTCTTGGAGAGTTTTCCAGACTTTTGATAACTGAGGCACATCTTAAAATTCTTGATTCAAGTTAGAGACATGCTTCATTCTTGTGCCTAAAAATGTTTACCTTTACAGTGTGCAATGCCATTATTTGTCCTCGGAGGAATCCTCCTCCCACAGTGCTACACAAATCACTCATCGCCTTGCGGCTCCTGAATGGAAGAGAAGCCCAGACCAGAAACATGTGCAAAGGAGCAGCAAGCAGCCTTGTCTGAGGGCAGGTAATTCAGACTGCCTGTCTGAAGAGGAGCAATTACATGATTCAAGTACGCCAGAACAGAGAGGTGGCACAGTGGCCCCCTCCTGCACCCCACCCACGGAGGAGGACTGGAAAGGAGGCAAGGCCAGAAGGGGGAACCCTGCACAGATGAAGGGGACAGCATCCACTGTGGATGGGTGCTTTGGCCTCACAGAAAGCCTGAATGTGGTTAAGGTCTTGCAGCGCGCTACTAATTATCTCACAGCACACTGGCATGCCATGTCCTGGTGTACATCTAGGAGTTACTTCTCTATGATATCTGGAGTGCCTTGATCTGTGCTGGAGCACTGTGCTCAGGAAATAGCCTAGCAATCCCAAAACTCCATGCCAATGAGCAGGGGCAGAATATCTAGACAGATAAGCAGTAAATGAAGCTCACCAGAGACTCCCACTGGAGATTTCCCCAAGTATACGAAGGCCAACAAAAGGCCCACACCCTGAAAATGGCTGCGGTCACACACACTATATAATCCACTTCCAATCCACTTACAGTGCACTAAAAGTGGATTACTTATTTAGTATGTGTGACTGCAGCCAATGAAACTCACATCTGGTTTTACTGGCACCGTGCTAGAGGGCTGCCCTCTTCTAGCCAGCTAAGACTAATTAACGTTGTGTCATGACAAACCACCTCATTTTGAAACTAATTTACTAATTGGGGATTCTTGGGTTATGTGATTTCAATATACCAAGAGTCGATCAGGCTAATATGTCTTTATAGGTAAGTGATGCTATCAAGTGCATAAAAATTTCAAATGAAAACAAACAAACAAAAATCTTGCTAAATTATTGTTGTTTTTTCATCCAAAGTGCACGAGGGTCTCAATCGCTGCCACAGGAGACGTTAAACATTTGGCCATGTGCCCTCTGGGATCCTCCCACTGTTTCCTCAGAAAAGGAGGACCTCTCCATTCCAAGCTACTTCACAAACTTCTTTGGAAGGTCGGCTATCAGAAAAGGATTGCTATGCAGCAGTGGAAGTAGCTGTCATTCAAGGAAGACAAATCCAAAGCCACTTCTACAATTCAGAAGTTGTTGCATGGTTCTTTGGATATAAGCCAGAAAACTCCAGACAGCTGCTGTTAAGTAATAAAACTGTACCTAGCTGTACTTCACATGATGCAAACCTCCTTTGCACAGCACTGCTGAAGAGGTCTGGGAAACATACAAGACCTATACCTACCCTAACAGGAGAAGACGATTCTTCTGTGTTATGTTTCTGTGTCTCGTTTTCAATGTCCTGACGCTTATTCTTCATTCTTTCCCGAAGATCCCCTGTAGGCCTTTCTGGAGACCTGCATAATGTAGACAGAGAAGGTAGCTGCTTCTAGAGACTTTTAAAAAGAATACAGTTTACGGCTTCAAGTCTTGTAGTTCAAAGTTCGGAAGCAGCATCCCTATGAATAAACTAGCAAACAGTTCTTCACATTCGTAATGTATTGTCCCCCCCCCCCCCCCGATTTTGCAAACTTTGTACAAACAAATGATGTGGAATGATCATTCCCAGCCCCACCCTGAACTGCCGTGAAACTACTCAACCTGAAGGGGTTCTGTCACACTAGCCGACTCGTTTTAACCAAATGTATCTGTCAAGAAAGACTGGCACAGATTACCAAAGCAAGGTCTACAGAAAGGGCATTGCCCGTACTGGCAAAGCAAACAAACAACAACCCCCAAATAAAGGTGGTTGTTACCAACTATTCTCCCAGTTAAGCAGCATTCATATCTTCTAGTACGAACCGCTGGTATTAGACTGAATATTTGATCAAGCTGATGCACGACCACTTATTAAACTAGATGCCAATCCACATCTCATTTCTTTTTCTTTAGGAGCTTTATATTGGTAGTTTTATTGGGGGGAGTTACTAATATGCAGCAAAACGCCAACCACTGTACTCCCATCACCCCGCTCCTCCACCCAACACTGACAGCCTATGGGGCTACAGTTCAAATCCCCATTCTGCCATCAAGCTCACTGCGTGACTGTAGGCCGGTCACCATCTTGCAGACCAGCCTGACCTTCACAGGGTTATCACGAGTATAAAATGGGGAAGGGGAGGGGACCACATACGCCATCCTGAGCTCCTTCAAAGGAAGAGTGATATGGAAGCATAATAAATAAAACAAACCCAGGCCACCTCTCAGAGCAGCTTAGACACGTCAATTCAAAGTGCACGATGATTACAGAAAACTACAGCTGACTGAATACAAATCATACCATATTAGACTAACGAAGAGAAATTGTCCCGCTCAACGAACAAACAGAAAGTCGCTGGGCTACCTAGAGTTATACGTGCTTATTCACATTTGACTGGGGGCGGGGAAATGATTTCATGACAGATGTCAAAAAAATTATGAAGCTGTGGCTTTTTTTTTAAGCAACCAAGGGTATCACCGTCAAATTACTTGATAACGAGTTTAGCAGACATTGAGAGATAAAGTACAAGTTTCTTGTGGGAGGCAGATGATGCCATAAGCTGGGACTTGGCACCTGACAGTTACACTTCAATCAATAATTACTTTCTACGCATTTTAAATTATGGGGCACCACATCTGAGCAATGCAGAGAAAAGTATTTCCCACATCTGGATTTCCAATGCAGTGGCTCATTTTTAAAACCGCTAGACTTGGGTCCATAAGACACGCACTAGGGATTGGGGGGGAGGGGGGGAGTTCTGTTTCTCAAACAGCCATCTCCCATTCCATATGACAAACACCTCTTCCGCAACTCACACGGGGTTCATTCAAAGGGGGAAAAAATGGCTCACAAAGAGCCATTCAAAGTAAAAAAAATACCGGGCTAGGGTATAAGTCCTTGAGTGGCCCGCAGACAACTTGCTGAATCACAATCATGGATATATACGCATATAGCTCCATGTACATTTTCCAAATATGATTCTATAGTGCAAAGATGAAGCCAACAGTTCTCTTCACTGTGTATAAGCTTGCCGGAGTTATCTGTGGAATGTCCAGCTCTTCTCAGAACTGCAAAGCTGAAACCTCAGCCCAACTAACCCTAAATTCAATTAATCTGAAACACACATCCAGTCTGAAACAGATATACAGCGTCATGAAACAAAGTGAAGGAGATAGCAATTACTAGCTTGTAAAGACTGGCCCCGAAACAAAACTTTGCAACTTGCCATTTATTCCCATCATACCCTTTTAAGTTGAAAGTTATAACGAAAAGTTATCAGTCAAAACAGAGATTAGGGGGGGGGGGCAAAATATCAGGCTCCAAAACCAAGTCATTCTTCCTGAGCTCAAATACTTGCAACATATTTAGGACTCCTCCTATAAGTAAATTAAGCCCAATTTGAGATTTCTCTTCCCTTTGCCAGAAAATACTTCTTCACTCCATACTGCAAACTCACACCTCAGCATTTCTTAGATATACATTTTAAGTGTACATCTAAAAATGTAAATTCTGAATGTGACAGACAAGTGTTTGAAAATATGCTTATTATACAAGCTCAGACAGATCAGCTGGAGTTCCTCATCAAGCACATACTCCATTAGCAAATACACTGCTATGTATTTTTTTCAAAATGACCCTTCATTTTTAGTCCTCTAAACTATGTTTCAGAACCCATTTCTCAAAGAAAAATCTTGTGCCACTACCTAGCTCCTCAAATACTAATGGCAGAGAAATAATTTCTGAGCTGTTGTAGAGCAGTGGCTGAGAGTGCAAGTTATAAGGTCCCTGGTTCAAGCCTGGCCTCAGCCATGGAGAACCCATTTCCCCATAAGATCCGACACAGCCCTATAAGTCTATTCTAAACATTTACTAGGATAGTGAACCATTTCAAATACACGACATAAAAGATTACATCCAAATGTAGTTCAGCTTTAAATCCTGATATGGTACACACACCTGAACAGAACAAGGGTTAAATTCAGCTCTGTAAATACTTGGAGGTCCCAACAACAGTTACAGAAGTAAGTTCTACTTCTGGCTCAAAAAGAGAACAAATCCTTCAAACATAATAGACAAGGATTCCCTTTATAGATTAAGTAGTGAAACAGATTAACACAAGAAACAGATACCTAAATATCTCACCAATTTTCACGTTTAGAATTAAAAAAAAAAACAATCCACAAAATTAGGAGCAGGGATTAATCTATCAAATATGGCTAAAGTTTCCATGTTTATGATTAGGCAATTACTACTACCTCTTTTTCAAAGAATGTCAATTTTCCAGATATTTGTAAGTTTAGGAATCTTGGTTTATTTAAGTATCTTCATTGTCTGAACTACAAATCCACAGAGACCTGGCTTTGCAGTCTCTTGTGCTTACAGAAATTTTACCACCATTTACAAGACATTATTAATTCTAGGCAATTAACAGAAGTGCAACTGCACTACAGCAGATATAAAAAGTGTGATTCTGAAAACATGAGTGTTCCACATTAATGGCCATGCTGGACACAAATAGCCCACAGTATCTAGATAAAAGCTGAAATATCCCACTCACCCCAATATTCACTGTCAAGGGCTGTACTGCACACATTTTACAGCCAATATGATGACTGTTTAGTCACGGACCAAAAAATATTCTATACCTAGAATATACCCTTGGCATTAGCTTTTGTCACTTGAAATTAAATATTCATTTCTGCAGCTGCTGAGGATGTTTAAAAATGTGTTGTCCCACTTCACAGCAGACCCTCAAGTTACTGTATCCAGAAAGTAAACCAAACCCATGCATGAAATGATCCTGTTTAGGAAATGGATACAGACATCTCTTAGTATACTTTGTTGTTAAAAACAGAACAATCTGCAGCTGCTGAGGATGTTTAAAAATGTGTTGTCCCACTTCACAGCAGACCCTCAAGTTACTGTATCCAGAAAGTAAACCAAACCCATGCATGAAATGATCCTGTTTAGGAAATGGATACAGACATCTCTTAGTATACTTTGTTGTTAAAAACAGAACAAGACCTATTTTAAATACCACAGTTATGGACATACAACTGCATAGACAAATGTGTTACTTTCTGCTTACTGCATACAAAAAACAATCTGGACACACCAAGCAGGGTCTCAAGCTACCATACACTTAGGTTTTCCAGACAGTACTGATTATTTTTTAAAAAATATTTATTTCAAATGTTCAGGTTACGTTTGGCCATAAGGCTAAGCCGAAAATGTATTTTCAATCTGCTTGGAAGCACATTCCATTGAAAACAATGGAACTTCCTTCCAAGTGAACGGATTCATGATTAGGAGGTTAGCTGAGCATGGATAATTTATAATAAGGGCTTGTCTCCAGTGCTGGACGTCTGAGGCATGGCAGCTCTCTCTACAAATTAATGGGCATGGGCCTCTATGCTATTCCCCTTTCCTTGTGTCTTTGTAATCCTAAGGGCGCGGCTGGTCTTACATTGATGTGTATATAGCCAGGGGTCATTTCGTAGAAAAAGAGGTGCAGGAGCTCATTAACATAACTCATTAGCATAATTTATTTGCATATGCCACACCCCCTGACATCACTGGAAGTGTGTCAGAAGGCAACACCAACCGCTCAGGCTCCACTGGACTGTTTTGGATTGCTAGCTATTGGGGGGACGGGACGTGCAGATCTGTCCTCGCAGAGGAGGGAGAGCTTGTACCTGAATAAAACTTG
>NW_015165842.1:655872-671335 GCF_001447785.1 Gekko japonicus | reverse complement strand
ATGTTCTGAATGTGAGGGATACAATTTAAGTTTGATAGATGTATGTGTTGAGCGTCCATATGCTTAATGTGTGTTTTTAAATGATTTTTTATCATCTTTTCCAATATAATTTAACTGTATAAAGGGTCTAGCTTTCAGGTGGGCAGCTGCGTTGGTCTGAAGCAACAGAACAGTTTGAGTTCAGTGGTCTTAAAGGTGCCACTGGACACAAACTTTGTTCTGGTCTAGCTTTGTCATATTTGCTTGGTCTTGAGAGAAAAAGGCTTTCTAGAGACACCTACCAACCTACCAGAACATGTACTGATCTAGGAACTAAGGGAGAGAGGGGCAGCAAGCCCTACCATCTCTCCCACAGGAATTCCTATCTAAAGCCATTTCCTATTCCAATTATACCTCCATCACCTTTCTCCTTGACTACAAACATTTTAGTTCATTAGGGCTCCCACTCTATGTGGCAAACAAGTAGTGGGGGAATAAGTGCCCAAGGGAGAAAGAAGAAAAATGTCGGCTTGCTCCCCCATCTCTTAATCACAATTAAAAGCATTACATCTGTGCCAGGAATATCACGTCTACAGAACTGCCAAACAGAAATCCATTAGCTACAGAGTTGCCCAAAATCTCCCAGTCAGTATAGCATGCATGCTTGTATAAGCATATGTAAATTATAATAAAGAAAGCTTATTTTAATTAATGATTTATATCTATCCTTTTCTCCTCCTAGTGATTTAAAACCCATTGATCTGAATTGCCTTGATTTAAATCCACCCACTCTGACCAGCACAGAGGCTTTAATGAAGGCCAAATAACACTGGTTCTGGGAACTTAACTGAAAGAACCTTTTTTCTGCAAAATCTATTTAACATATGATAAAACCGGGGAGGGGGGGTTTCCAAAGCATTCTGATGCCTATTGCATAATCACCTCTATTCATGAATTACCAGCAGGCAGCTATAAATTAAAGCTCCACAGATGATCAATTTATTAAGCAGTATACTGGTAGAACTACGCAATCTGTACCTCCTTAGTGCTTTTGGAGGGAAGAAAACTCTATAAATGCTGCAAAGGTACAGGTGGCAAGTTCAGACTATTTTAAAAGGTAGTTTTGACTTTATCTAACTATATAAATATTTGGCGGTAGCCACTCCTCCTACTGTTAGGACGACCAGTTCCTGTGCCAGTAACAAAAACAATGCAATGGGCCCAAGCCACAGACAAACTGGGGGTTTCGAAATATACTGAGGACTCCCAAAAATAAGGAGGGGAAAAAATGACTTCACAAATTAACCAAAAGAAGAAGGAAAGTCCAGCACGCTGCAATTTTTAGTACTGTCTTAAGCAGCTGCAAGACGAGCAAAACAGAAGCTGCAGGAAATATAATTCAGCAATCAGTTTTATTAAATTTTCATTTCCCATTTGACATCAGGCAAAACTGTTCAGGCAGAAATTAATATGCAACAAGATTTTATTATTATTAAAGTTACACTCAAGCTATGGCATACCCACATTTCCAAATTAATAGTAAGCCACATTACTGCATTTTAAGTTTCTTTAAACAAGTCTAAACGACAAGAAAACAGCTTTCGCATGTGAATATAGAGCCGAGTCCTTCATTTACCTTCTGTAACTGCTGCTAAAGCCTTTACCTCGTGGTGAAGGGCCATGTACGAATCTACATGTGTTCCCATAGAGGCAGTTGCCAGTCTTCAGCCAGTTACGACACTGTGTCTAAGAGACAGACATTACTGGGTGAATTTTAAACTGATTTTGAAAGTGCAGTTTGTGTGAAAAAAAAATCACAGAATTTGTTTTTTAAATCTACACATATAAAATCCAACCCAACAATATTGTAATGTAAATCCAAAGAATGTTAAATCCAAATGTAACATTAGCCACCGGCTCCTTTCCAGGAGCTCGGATAGTGAAATGTTGAAATTTCTTGTGTTTCTTGTGTCTTTAATTCTATCAGTACCGCCACCTAAAACCAAATTACTTTACCCTTTATACTTATGGGCTACTTCAGACACAGTGCATGATGTATCTAAGTTGTTCCATATGCATCCCTTCTTTTGTGTACCTTAGACAAGCAAGCATTTTAAAAATTCACCCATACACACTTCACATCCAACACAGTAGAGTTTCATTTTATATGAAAAGAATCAGCCCCAAATGTTCATAGCACTCAACAGATCAGATAACTAGAGCTGAAAGAGAACTCTTCATGGTTCAAGAAAAGGTACTCCATTCTCTCTAGACTACCCCCTCTCCTTAGAGCAGGGGTCCAATACCTTTTCGAGCCTACAGGCAACTTTGGTATTCTGACACAATGTGGTAGGCGCAGCCACAAAATGGCGGCCATAGTTTACCTTGAGTCACACAGTGAAGACCATTGTACTGTGGGGGTAACTGTGTCAAACCAACATTTTTTAAAAAATCTGCACAGTCAATCAAATATCCAACAGCCAATCAGAAGCCTTGCTGGGCAAAAGCCCCACCTGGTCCTGCCCACTTTCTAAAACCACTTGGCAGGTCCCAAGAAAGGTGCTGGCAAGTGCCATGTTGCCCATGAGCACTACATTGGGAACCCCGATTTACAGCAATGTGACCCACAGGCAGAAAGGACTGAACAAGACACATTATATTGAGGGAAGCAGCATAAAAGGTCTGTCTAGGTGTGTCTCCAGCCACTAAGCTACTACACAAAGTATGACCAAAACTGACAAACATCAACAATAACCTTTACAAGGGTCAGTCAGTCTGACCAGGGGTAGGAATTCCTTTTCAACTCCAATAACCAGCATCATGTCACAAATACAAAAGTCTAGTCACACAGACTCTTCCCAAGAGAAAGCTGGATCAAACCATGGTCAATTTCACCTGAACCTATATCTACAGGTGGCAGCCTCGAACGCCCCCCAAAATGGCGGGGTGGTGGTGGGAGAGACAAGAATACAGCCCATCTGGACTACAACAGAACACAGTATATGTGGATGGTATGAGAACCTTCACAAATACACAGAACTTCTTTGAAACCCATGTGTCTCTACTGCCTCTTTTAAGTTGTGAAAGTGAGCTTTTTCCTAAAGAGGAAGTTCTATATTCAGAACAACGCTTAATTCAACTCACCTCTGCAGTACTTCCAGTGCTGGGTCCAAGTCTTTCAAATACACTGGGTCTTCTGGATGTGCTATCGGATATGGTCTTGGTATTTTCCACTGTGACCTTCCTTCTAATTTTTGACATTTTGTACTACTTCAACCAAAAAAAAGAGAGCAACACTGTAAAATTCTCAAGTTGAGCTGTTGCAACTGCACTCATAGAAAAAGAAATAAGTTATGATATTCATTTTCAGGAGCATCTGTAGAAATGTATAAAGATAACAAATACAGCAAGTGCATCTGTGCATGTTTTAAAAGGACAGTTTGATCTGTTTCATACTGGTCAGAAAAATCAAGACCAAGGTCCTTATTTATGCTCTGTGTTAGCTTTCATCTTTTGGACCATATCAAGCATACAAGGCTGAAACAGTAGCTGTATTTGTTTATAGCAGCAAACACAAGAACTGCCGTCACATTTTACTGTATCTATAAAAGTTCATGCCAAGTACATCAGTTTTCAAAATACTGCAATAATTTTTCTGAATCTGTCAATGACAGCATAAATCAACACTGGCATTCTTAATATAATCCACTGAGTTCCAGGGCAGTTCAGAGATAAGCAAAAGTGTTGCTTTGTGCTAGACTTTGAATGACCTAACCTATTGCTAATAGCAGTTCAGGGAGTCAGCACATGGGTAAATCCAAGACAGAAACCTAAATGTAAACACCATTATGCAGTGCAGTTACACACAGCACTCCACACCAGCTAGCCAGGAAACTAATGTGTTCCTGACAATTAGATCCATGTACTTTAGACCCTTTTGTAGTTAAACCTGTGCTTATAAATTCAGGCGGCTAGCTATTCTGGTGTGAGCTCTGATTTCTAATTCCAAAGTCTAGCTAAGGACATTAAATGTCTAAGGGAAGGTCACTGGTTTAAGACAACACGTGGCAAGATCTTTCAATATACCCTAAGCCATCTCATTATGCTGGACAGTTTACATGAGTGTATCTTTTCTGCTGCAACCTTAACACTGAAAATGCATATAACTGATAAATTTGGAAACAGATACAGGAAACAGAGTCCTGCATATTAGAAAAGGCAGGAAGAGGATGACAGAGCTAAGAGAAACAGTTCTCAAAATACCACTCTGTTGTTTAATTGATAGTGTAATCCACACTGAAAAATTAAATTCAGAAGCCCATTTACAGTAACAATTCCTTAGGTAGGAAGGCACAGCCATGTAACGAACTGCAGGCCCTGAGTACGCCAGACCTAGGGCTACGTTATCTAACATTTCTTGTACTGGGGAAGGAGGCAGGAGACATCTGCTATGAATAGCTTTTGTCATCCCTGGTCTCTCTCACATTTTTAAATTTTGTGAAAAGGAAGTTGCAGTGGATAAGTCTTCATAAAAGACAAGATCCTCAAAAATCAATCAATGTACCAATGCAACTGACAGACTAAGGTCACAAACCTCTCTCACAGGATGGCTTTGTAAAAAGAATAGATTGGCAATTCAATTTTGTAGACAAATCAGCTATAAGCAACACTTTCCTACATTTACTGTATTGTTATTTCATACACTTTCACACAGAACTTTCCAGCATACGTTCTTCACAATTTCACACACACACACTTTTAAAAAATGCTTGCAGCCACTCTGAAACTGACAGCAGCATTAACTGTGTTTTATTTATGAAGATCAGGAATCTGAAGCCAACTGTATTATCAGTTATGAAAACACCATTTTGTAGTGGGGGGGGGGAGAGACCCTAAATCACAAGTATTTATTCTGTTGACCATCTATCTACCATCTGCAAAAATTACACACCTTTTCGAATTGGGAACCAATTAGCAACTAATATATGCACAGCAGGTCATTTTTTTAAAAAAAAACTTTCACTTTCAATTAAATTCTTAATTTGCCTGTGGTAGGTGGCGTTTTGCCCTAGTTCTCTATCCAATCATGTAAAGAGTTATGAGTTACTTATGGACCACTTCTTTAGGAGGCCGTTGGTATTGCTGCTAGCAATGTCTGTTTCATCTGCGTTCCATGTGCAGGCTCTTCTCCCTTCTGAAATCAGACTTTGAGGTGCTGATTCATGCTTCCAGAACTTCTGGGCTTGACTACTGTCAGCTGATGATGCCATGGGTTGGAATGTTCTGTCTGCGGGATGTGCTCACTTGTCTGCCCCTCGCCTTTCTCTGTGCTAGTGCTTATCTTTCAGGTGTCCTTGAAATTAGAGGCGCTTCTCCTCCTGGCTTCCCGTTGGGAATCTAACGGCTAAGTGTTTGCCCACGCTTAGGCATGTTTGCTTATTGGCTTTATAGTATCAGGGTGTCTCCTTTGAAGGGGGTATATCCCAGCAGCCCCACGCTTCTCCCGCCATTCCTGACACAAGAGTTCATGGTGTCTCAAGTACTATCCCTCAATAAACTGAATCTTCTGAAGACCTGGTGCTGAGTGTGATTGACTGGGAACCCTGACAACTAGTTGAACAGGCTTCCTCGGGAGGTGGTGGGCTCTCCTTCTTTGGAGGTTTTTAAATAGAGGCTAGATGGCCATCTGATGGCAATGCTGATGCTATGAACTTAGGCAGATCATGAGAGGGAGGGCAGGAAGGGTTGCATCAGTGCTTCATTCTCGTGGCCCTTTCTGAAATGCCCAGGGAAATGCCGATTGCCAGTTTGGGGTCAGGAAGCAATTTTTTCCAGGCCAGTTTGGCCAGGGATCCTTGAGAGGGTTTTGGGGGTTTTTTGGCCATCTTCTGGGCATGGAGCAGGGGTCACTGGGGGTGTGGGGGGAGGTATTTGTGAATTTCCTGCATTGTACAGGGGGTTGGACTAGATGACCATGGAGATACCTTCCAACTCTATGATTCTGCTACGCTGCACTCTGCATGGGACTGCCCTTGAAGACAACTCTGAAACGTCAACTGGTGCCAGCAGAATGATCATGCTGGGTGTGTAGAGGCATATTCGACAAGTTCAGTTTCGGTCACACTGCTTGTCAATTTCCTTCTGAACTCAACTCAGGGTGCTTGTTTAAAGGCCTGCATGGTTTGTCACCCACACATCTGAAGAACCACCTCTCCCTACAGAAGTCCACATATTAAGAGAGATCTCTGTGCCAGCCTCAGAGATAGTGAAGCAGGTGGCCAGAAGGGAGGGGGGGCCTAGAAGCAGGGCCATTCTGCAATCTCCAGCCTGTGGAAGTTTGAAAAAGTTTTCCTTTTCCAGATAGTATCTGATGGTTGTGATTCCTGTGGCTACTCTGTGATTTGGTTTTGTTTTATATGGTTTGTCTTTGGTTAACTGGGTTAACTGGGCTGAGTAACAAGAAAAGCATCCCATATATATTTTCAATAAATTGTGAAAATAGAAGGGAACCTGGAGAGCTACTGCTATCAATGGGACCACTGTATTAGATAAAGGTTTTTAAAAATTCAACACACAGGTGTCATTTCAGCAAATCTATAATCTGAACTGGAAAGATCTAACGAAGCTAGGAAACTCAGTAATACAGCAGGAAATTCAGTAATGCGGTTGCAGATGACAAGTCACCTCAAGAAAACTGAGGTCAGTTTTATGTACGCAGGATTCAGAATTTGATTAGCTATGAATCTAATCAGCTCAACAAAGAGAACACATTTTTAACAATACAAATTGTTAAGTAGTCTTAACATTCCATTATCCCCCCCCCCTTACAGGCTTTCCAATGTTTCATGCAGTCCCATTTGAAAGCTTAAGAGACATTAGATCCCGCTAGAGGGTTCAAAAATAAACCAACAATTGCACCTACTCACTTTCAAGCTAGGAGCCCCTTGCTACAAATGAGCTAACTGCCTCGTCATCACTTACCCGCCCTTCGGCACTGTCCCTAAGGGCCTGCCCTTTGACTGTAAACTAAGGCTCAATACACACAACAGTGGCAAACTTGTGGGTTTTGCAAAGACATAGCGTCACCTTAAGAACATAAGAGAAGCCTATGTTGGATCAGGTCAATGGCCCATCTAGTCTAACACTGGCCAAATACAGTGGCCAAAAATACCAGGTGCCATCAGGAGGTCCACCAGTAGGGCTAGGACACTAGAAGCCCTCCCACTGTTGCCCCCCCAGGCATCAAGAAAAAAGGAAAAATTTCCGGGGGAAATGTTTTTCCCCCCGTTTCCCCCCGAAAATTTGGAAAAATTGAAAAAAGAAAAGAAATTGATTATGGAACGTTTTA
Source organism: Gekko japonicus (assembly GCF_001447785.1). Lineage (NCBI taxonomy): Eukaryota > Metazoa > Chordata > Lepidosauria > Squamata > Gekkonidae > Gekko > Gekko japonicus. The sequence continues at coordinate 664,008 of NW_015165842.1, read as the reverse complement.
TTTTAACATGATGAATAAAATATTTTAAGACAAGGTGTTCAAATATTTTCCAAAACATTTCTAAAATATATATATATGGTATCAGATTGATCTAATTTCTGTGCACTGAGGACAAGCAAGTCCTAGGTTACAAACTGAACTCTCCAATGCAAGAACAAGATGCATTTCTTCCTTTAGGAGGTGCTATTGTCACAAGAAAAAAAAGGTTTCAGTTTTGTTTTTGCATGCGGGTGGGTATTCTGTTTGTAATAATTCTTTGGATACACTATATTTTTAATATGCTAGTTGTGGTAATTTCATGCCAAGTAAAAATGTCCATAGTCATATTTTATGTTCCTAAAGTAACAGAATGACTTTCAATCTAGAAAAGACAAAAGAAATGATAGAGCTTCAAAATTTCCGGAAATTTTACATCTCTACACAGGTGGAAGAAAAGTATTTGGGGAAGGGGGATGGCTCATAATTAAGGAACATGCACAGGAAGGATTCAGCACCCCTGTCTCATGCCCCCCCTTCTGGTGTTCAAATCAGAATACTTCCACCCACCAACTTCCATGTGACTGGGGCAAAATTTGGTGTAGACACATAGGCCATGATCACACAAGCAGTCTGGCCCAATGCAGCCACCCCTCCCCTCCAGATCAAATGGGTGCAGTCACACAGCCACATCTGTCAGGCGTTCCCCCAGCATACTCATCCCGTCACAGGATGACTTGGAGCCAGGTTAAAAAGGCACCACATCACATATGGTGTTTTTGGGTCCCCGTGCATTTGTTGCGCATGACTGGATGTCTGAACATGGGGGAGCATGCGCAGAATGGATTTGGCAGTATGAACCTGCAGATCTGTTCCCACCTCTGGGGAGGTTTTTAAATTTTTTTTGCCTATATATGCATGTGTGCGCATGCACATGAGCACATAAGCGCATGCATGCACACCTATGCGTGCACATGAGTGCATGCATTTTGAAAATTTTCCGGGCCCTGCTCCATGGCTGAGGTGCTACAGTAATGTGGATGCTTGAATATGGGATGTCTACGGGGGTAAACTGCAGCAGGATGTGCTGTCTGGATAATATGCCCCGCAACACTTTAAACCAGTACAATTAGAGGTGGCACCATATTGCGCCAAGCTGCCAGTGTGACCACAGCCATAGATTTGCCACTGTCACACATGGCTTAAGCATAAAGGAAGAGCCCTGTACTATTTTTCTCAACCTTGGGGGAGGGGGGAGCACTATGGTGAAAATATGCAAGTGGAAGTAACCCTAACACTGTGCTACTGTTTCCTTGGCTGGAGAGGGCATCTGTAACGATACTTTAGTAGAAACATGCTGAGATGGTAGCATAGAGAACCATGAAACCTGGTGACTATTTGGGGGGCAGAGATTAGCATGGCTTTTTACATAGATAAAGACAAACACTTGGGTCATAAGTGCCCTTTTCACTCGAGAAAGGCATTTCCACTCAAAGAAAAGAGGGAAGCTGATTTTCACCAATTCTGCCCTCTTACTATAAAGCTTCTGCTTTGACCTCCACATTCCCAACAAGTTGCAAGGGAAACTGAAGCCCGGGGGAGGGGGGAGTCACTGTTTATATGGTACAACTACGCTCATGCTGCAGAAGATCCAAACCTAAGTCACCAGATACCAATAAACACCTTTCAATGCTACATTCATCTCCACTGGCTTTAGAAAACAGCAGTGTGCCAAGGATAATGTTGGAACAGCAGGGAATACGTGGCTGAAAGAAACAATTCGCAAAGCTCATTTAGTTTGAGTCTTATCACACCCCTTCTCAGTGTAGATGATTATTTTTTAATACACAGAACCATTTTTTTTAAAAAATGAACTAAAAATGTATGCTTAAGTTCTTCGATGGGAGCCCCAACCAGAAGGATCCGAAATGCCTTCTCAAAGGTATTTAGGCTCATCCTTCAACAAGGGTAAGGAATTTTCACAATTGCCAGGCAACCATTACATGCATGCTTCTCATCTGAGGGTACAAAGTACTTATGCTGAAGGTACAAGAAGGCACCTGTGCTTGATTACCAAATGCTAAAAACAAACAGGAGATTCCCTGCTTGTAAGCTTCTAGCACATCACTATCAAAAGCACAACACTGACCTGGATAGATGTTGGTCTGCTCCAGCAAGACGATATTTACGTTCTTAAAGGACAAATGGGAAGGCAGCCTTGAGATATATAGGGCTTGAGTCTTTGAGCACAACACAAATGCACTCAAAATTTTACCCTAAGACTAGCTCCAGGGATGAGCAGAATGACTTAAATTTCACCGGCGTATGTAAGTAGCATCTCCTGATCTTTTAGATGCAAGCACCAAACCTGAGAAGTCCCAGTACTATTTCACTGCAGCAACTGGCTTCTCCATCCCTCTCTCAACTGAGCTAACTGAGGGAACGATTCGCCTGTGGGATTCCAAATGAAAGAGATGCAAGGAAGAAGAGCATCAAGACTTTCTTCTTCCCAGCAGCAAGCGGGTTTTACATTTCTAGTTCCCAAGCTGCTCTATCGTTTTACCTACTATTCACTTTTTAAAAAAAGAACATTTCTACAACTTATATATTCCTTTCCCTCACATGCACACGTGCACTTTCTAGAAAGAAACATGAAGGAAATGTTAATAAGCGGTCCCCCTCCATGGTGATGCCTATTCAGCTTAGGAGCACCTCCTCTCATTCTTATCCTCTTTACCCCAATTTCAAAGTATCACAGAGCTTCTGTACTTTTTTTTAAAAAGGCTATCCTCCCCCAGTCCCATTTTTCAGGTAACCTTGATCCCCTGTCTGACCCACCCTCTGCTAGCCTTCCACCCAGTCGATAAGCAATTCATAGGGTGGGCAGCCTAGAGAATGGGGACAGAGAGACTCATTCAAGGAATGGAGCCAAGAAATGTTAAAATTTTAAAGGAAGAGAATGTTCCAAGCAGTGTCCTGAAGATGGGAGCTTCACTAGCTCGCTTATACTTGGCTTCACTATTTGCTTCTAATTCTTATTCCAGCCCAATGATTAAAATTATTCCCTTTTTTATTTTAACTAACTAACATTGATGCACACTTAGTGGGGAGGAAAGTGAAGTATCATTCCACAGGAAAAGTCGATCCGCCCCTTCCGGCCTAAAACCCACTGCAAAAAAAACCCAAGTAAAAGGTAGCACCAACCTGGAACGGCGAAGCAAGTGCGGCCGTGAGATCGCTGGCGTGCCTGTCTGCAGGAGCAATCGAGGCTCCTGGCCGAACTGCGCACGTGCACACATGCACACTTTGGCTGCCTCGCTCTCCCTGCAGTGGCTCCCTCCCCCCCGGCATCGGATCATGCCGGGGAGCAACTGCGCGGCGGCTCAGGGGATCTATCTGTTTCCGCCACCGTGTGTCTCTTTTGGTGCGGCTTTAAAAAGCCGCACTTTGGCTGTTCTTTTTTCCCCCATGTGGCAGGGGCCTTGGTTTCACTATTTGCTTCTAATTCTTATTCCAGCCCAATGATGAAAACTATTCCCTTTTTTATTTTAACTAACTAACTAAGATGAACTAACACTGATGCACACTTAGTGGGGAGGAAAGTGAAGTATCATTCCACAGGAAAAGTGTAAAGTTACAGAGTTCTCAAGTGTTGTGTTATCAATTACCTTAAAATCTGAGTTACTGACACCTAAATGCATTCCATACAACAGGAATTATGAACCCTATTTTGATACATTTAAGAACAAGACACACACAGATTTGGCAAAGAACAGCTAATCTGTAAATATTCTTGCAACTGATCCATCAATATGTAAATCAGGCCTTGACAAATTATCTTTGGCTCTAAGAGCCACCCCAAAAACTGAGGAATAAGACTCATTTTTTACTAACCTCAAGACATCTTCGGACCCCCTCCCCCTGACATCGCTAGAGCCTATCCTGTATCAAGTGGTGAAAGGCATTTCTGGAAGTGCTGAGAGTTCTTAATTTTCAGACCTTGCTCCAATTTAAAAAGATGGGATCGTGGCAGGGGAGAGGGGGAGATTACCCAGCCCCCCAACCAAGTTGGTCTTCTCCCTCAGTTTTGTACTCTTCTGCCTTCAATTTTGTACTCTTCTCTACACATATGAAAAAAACTGTTAAAAAAAGTTGCAGTCTGCAATTCTATGCATACTTACTTGAAAGCACATCCTTCTACACTTAGTTCTAAGCAACGTTTACACATGGCCTAGGGAGGGGGAACCCTTTCCTATGTAGAGACTGCACATTAACATCAGTAGACTTAAGAGTGGAGTAACTCTGTACAGGAATGCACTGTAAGAATCCTATATCTTATGGCAATGACCTAACCAAAGAAATTACCTTTTCCCCCCAAAAAACCCTTTGCAGATTGTGTATTTTTGTGCACACTTTCCTTGTTTTTATATTTGTTTAAAGAAGCCTCCATGTCTTAGACAGATCAGCTATTTTTATTATTGCATTACAAATGCATATCGTATTTTGTACTGCAAACGACAGGGGAAAAGGCTTAGTCAGGCCTCTGTTCTCAAACAGATTATAATCTGAATTTTGACAGTGGGAGGGAGAGCAGAGAGGGTAGAGGGATAACTGGAATGAATATTCATTCAGAAAACAGCCCTTAAAATCTGAGCAACACCATGATCATAGGACTACTCAGGATTTTAGATGAGGGTGAAAGACACATCTTCAAAAATAGGGGGTCTTGAATAGGAGAACATGGAAAAGAATGTTCAGATTTCAGGGTATGCGTGAGAGAAACTTAAAATCATAAACAGCAAAGTATGCAGACTTTCAAGCTCTGTAGAACTCTTTATCAGGATGGATATTAAAAAGCAAAAGTGGGGCGGGGGGTAGGGCTCTCTAAGGCCCTGATCCTAAGGCTCCTATGTGAGAATCCTGCTGATTTTGACTTTAATGGTCTCTCACCAGGCTGGTGATGGGAATTTTTAAAAGGTACGTCCTTCCACTGAGAATATAAAAGCTGATAACTGAGCAAGGTTTTACCTGACAGGACTTTGTTGTTTCTGTGTTTGGTCTTTATTATTCATTTTGTGCATCTTTATCCCACCCTTCCACCAAAGAGCTCAGGGTGGCATACATTTGTCTCCCTTAATCCACACTATCCTCAAAACAAGTCTGCAAAGGAGGTTAGGTTGATAGAGAGAGTGACTGGTGTAAGGACACACAATGAACTTCATGGCAAGAGAATCTGAACCCAGATCTCCCCTGTCCCAAACATGATTTTTTTACCCTTTTCTTCTCCCTCTGTCTCTCACACACACACTCACTCTCTCCTTCTGTGCTCTGCTCCATTGTTGTGTCTGCACCAGTGGCTCTCAACCTTTATGACTACCCCTTTTTAACATCAAAAAACTGTGTAGACCACCCTGACCTGGATAGCCCAAGCAAGCCCAATCTCGTCAGATCTCAGAAGCCAAGCAGGGTCGACTCTGGTAAGTAGTAGAAGAGGAGGAGATTGGATTTATACCCCGCCCTTCACTACCCAAAGGTGTCTCAGAGCAGCTTACAAACTCCTTTCCCTTCCCCTCCCCACAACACACACCCTGTGAGGTAGGCGGGGCTGAGAGAGCTCTTGACAGAAACTGCTCTTTTTCAAGAACAGCTGTGCCAGAACTATGGCTTGCCCAAGGTCATCCAGCAGGTGCAAGTGGAGGAGTGGGGAATCAAACCCGGTTCTCCCAGATTAGAGTCCACGCACTTAACCACTACACCAAACTGGCTCTCTTGGATATACCTCCTTGAAATACCAGAGGCGGGAGCAGGGTTTATTCTGCCACCTCTCTGAATATCATCCAGGCCTCCAGTAGGGTTCAGTCACCAGAGGTCGCCATGACGTCCAGGTGCACACACACAGTGATTTTCTGTTTGGGATATCCAAGCAAATAACACCTTGGTCAGTAACTACTTTTCCCCTAAGGGCCAATTTGACAAGGGATTCCCTGCACCTTGTATGACTTCTGCGCAGTGCTGCTGCCTTAGCAGCTGGAATGCATATAGCACTATTTAAAATATTCTGCATTTAAAGATGATGTCAGAACAAGGCAGTCAGCTTCACGTTTTCGCCTCTAGCATATTTTTTCCAAAAGCCATCCAACATCAAGTGTCATCTATTTGCAAAGCACTGCTTTTGAATGGGATACACAATCCATATCCTCAACACAGCATTCTGACAGAACTAGATGCGCTCAAAGATCTTTTAAAAGATCTCCAACCCCAAAGTGTGTGTGGGGCGGGGCGCTACTGGAGATCTAACAATTCTTCATACTAGTTTTATTTAAGGTATGAGCTTTCATGCATGCACACAAAAGCTCATACCTTGAATAAAGCTTTGTTGGTCTTGAAGGTGCCACTGGACTCAAACTTTGTTCTACTGCTTCAGACCAACACAGCTACCCACCTGGATCGATAATTCTTCACACAGTCCACAAACTATAATACTCAGAATTCGCTGAGTGGCACCATGACAGTTAAACAGGTATCAACAACATAAGCTTGCATCATTGGAGCAAGAACTGCTTGTACTGCTTAAAAAATTTAATCAAATTCCTAGAGACAACCATCACAATACTAAAAGTTCTGACAACCATGCACGCATACTCTCTACTTCCAGCAAAATGTGGAGCCACAAATGCACTTTCCCCAGACTTATTTCTTCCTATATATTTCTTTCCTATATAAAAGCTAATACTAACTTGGACTGCAATCCTCTCAAAAAATAATTCTCATGCCTCTTATTCAAATGGAAGTTTTTTCACAGTGATATGCCTGCAAAAATTCCCGTTCACTGCAAAGCATTCTTGGAGTAGAGTAGTAGTCTTCAATGTTTCTAGACCTAGCATTGGACCCATGGAGTTGCAACCACGAAACCAAGAGTTATGTGGCATCAGACTCAGATATCAAGAGGAGGAAGAGCAAGGAGAACCTCAACAAGATGAGCAAGAAATATAAGGCAAGAGACAGAATTTACAGAAGGGGGACGTATAGGCCTGTATGTGCTAAAATGGTATCTTCACCACTGCTGAACGATTTCTGAAGATTCTTATGTACTTTTAAAGTATCTGCCTTGTCTCTTGGAGGTTACCCAATGGTCAACTAAAATGGACCCTTACTACAGTTAAAAGATTCATATTACATTAATGTTTACCTCCTGTAACTCAATGGACTGAGAGCATTACAACTTTATCAGCATTTCAATGCACGGCATACAGGTGACAGCTGCATATGGACTTATTTTTAGATATTTGGAAATCTTTTATAGAAACTTATGAGCAGATCTGACACTCCCTATTGTTATATTTGTGTTCCTTTTTTCTTTTTTTCTGTTGTTTTTGAAATAAAGTAATTTTTAAAAATCACTACTGAATGACCTCGTCCTGCTACGTCTGTTATAGTGTGTGCAAAGAGGCAAAGAGGCTGTGCTGGGGCAAATTCCCAGTTCACATCGACCTATGAATGAAACACTGGAACATACCAAAATGTCCACTTCAAGAGAAGACCAGCAAAAATCTATGTACTACATTTTTCTCATTGAGGCCCTCAGGAGTCCTAGCAAAACATTCTGAAAATCACTACTGTACAACACCAGTCTCCGATGCCCACCTTTTCCACCAAAAAGCCCCATCCCTACCAATGCTCCGTCTAAGCTGTGGAGTCTTGTGAGCAAAAATTCTACTTTGTGAGCTACTGGCATTAAAGTTGTGAGCGAGCGATTTGGCTACTTCATAAATTAGTTTGCTCTGGAGCCCTCCTTCCTGAGCTAAGACAAAAATGTGTGAGCCGGAAGCTGAAAAACTGTGAGCTAGCTCACACTAACTCAGCTTAGAGGGAACACTTCCCTACTCAGCCCAACTATCGTCAACTGATGCCACGTAGATACAAGATCAACCTCAACCAGTTCAACTATACGTTTCTTAAAACTAACAAAACTGTGGGATAAAACTCCTCCCTGGTCACACTTTTTAGAACAGAGAAGTGACACAACATTGATCTATTACAATATTGTCATTTGCACATTAGTACATAATATCCTCAAAAGACAGAGACTTGTGACTTACAGCTTTCTTTCTCTACAAAGAAAAGCACCCACCTGCAGCATAACATTACCCCTCAAAAATC
>NW_015165842.1:651533-654972 GCF_001447785.1 Gekko japonicus | reverse complement strand
AGTGATGCAAACAATAGGTGTCCCTATGATGCTTTAAGGGCAACTAATCTTTATCAAGTGATATTGACCAAGCATTCAGACCTGCCAACTGCATGGGATAAGAAGTATTGTTTCTTATTATTTCAGGTTTTCTGGAGTAGATTTTTAAAATTTACTTGTTTTACAGAAATCAGAATTATAAGGTTTTGAAAATAATCTGTCTAATAAAGCATCCCACTGCAAAGGAGTAAAGGGTGGGGGTTTTTTAAAAAAAGAAAGTGTTTTGACTGGTTCAGCTGCTCATGTGGGGTTAGAAAAGTTTAACCTTCTAAATTCCCTCTCCTGCACAAATATTAAAGATGAAATTCTTTAGCATCTGGTCACCCCTCACACACGAATATCAAATCAGGTACAAACAGAACCCAGAGAAGACCGAAGTGATGCTGGTTCGGAAGGCTGATGCTTTAGAGGAAATGCATCCACCTGTTTTGGACTGGAATGGCTTTTGAAGAACAAGTGAAGCACTTGAGGGTGTTCAGGCCCAGCCTCACTGTCTGAAAAGAAGGTTAGATAATCCTGCAGTCCAATGCACACCATCTTGACAGTTAAGCCACAGCGAACAAAGCTGGATTTAGTTTTTGAGTAAACAGCAGGGTAACAAGCAGCGCAAAAGAAGGGGGACAGCTACCAGAGAAGACTGTATTTCGGTGAATAGGTGAACATGATCTCCCATTGACTATTTCATTTCTTACAATTCCCAAAGCTGCAGGAACCCTGTCTTCCTCCGAATCTGATCATCCTATACACAGGACTAGGCTACAGGGCACTGCTCCCTTCCTTCCCTGCTTGTGGTCTTCCCAGATGTATCTGGCTGGCTGCTGACTGGAGATGGGGCTTCTGGACCTGCAAGACTAATCCAGCAGGTTTTGTGTTCTTAAAAATATGCTGTCAACCTGGTGACCAGTGTTCCCTCTAAGCTGAATTAGTGTGAGCTAGCTCACAGTTTTTTAGCCTCCAGCTCACACATTTTTGTCTTAGCTCAGGAAGGATGGCTCCAGAGCAAACACATTTATGCAGTAACCAAATAGCTCGCTCACAAGTTTAATGCCAGTAGCTTACAAAGTAGAATTTTTGCTCACAAGACTCCACAGCTTAGAGGGAGCGTCGCCTGGGACACAACTTGCCTCCCGGTCCAGAACTGTCCTGACAGAACCAGAATTTTACCTTCTTGATCTATCATCAGAATCAGAGGATGAAAAATCAGAATCATAGCAGCCAACCTATTTTGCACATCAACACATGTATACTGTGACAGCCAGTGTAGTCTAATGTTTAAGGTGTTAAAGTAGGATCTGGGAGATCTGTGTTCAAATCCTTGAAGTTCACTGGGTGACGTGGGCCAGTCTCTCTCTCAGCCTGACCTATCTCACAGGATTGATGAGAGGATAAAATGAGGAAAAGAGACGTGCATACTGGGTTGCTGAAGAAGGAAGCTTTGACTCTCAAAAGCCTATATGCTCAAAATCTTGTTGGTCTCTAAATTGCTACTGGACTAAAATCTAACCACCCACGCTGTACTGAGTTCTTTGGAGGAAGGGGAAAATAAAAATGCACTCTAGACAGATCCAAAAGCCACACTGTCTAGTCACTGCAAATGCCTCTCAAGAGACAGTGAATAGTGCAGCATACCAGACTCACCCATTTACATCCACCCACCCCATCTTTCTTGCCAATCAGGTCAAAGTAGCATATATCATTCTCCTCTCCTCCATTTTATCTTGACAACAACACTGTGAGGTTAGGTTATGACAAGTGTGTGTGACCAGCCCAAGGTAAACCAGTGAGCTTCTATAGCAATGTGGGGATTTGAACCCGTGTCTCCCGACACACAGTCCAGGGGTGGCCAAACTGTGGCTCGGGAGCCACATGTGGCTCTTTCACACATATTGCGTGGCTCCTGGCAGGGTTGCTGGAGAAGCAAAGGGAGACATACTTTTTCTCCCTCCCTCCCATCTATTTGCTTTCTTGGTTTCTCCCTCTCTTTCTTTCCACCTCTTTCAATCTTTCTTTCCACATCTCTCCCTTTTTCTCTCTCTCTTAGACAAATAAATATCATAAGCAAACAAATATCACTGGACAAATAAATATCATTATCAATATCTGTTTCTACCCCTTCTGTTTTTATTTTTAGCAGTCTCATTTAATGTTAATAAAAAGCAAATTTGTATATTTTTAAATGAAAACATATGTGTGATATTTGTTCATGTCTTGCGGCTCTCAAACATCTGATGTTTATTCTATGTGGCTCTTACGTTGAGCAAGTTTGGCCACCCCTGCGCTAGTGAATGCACTGGCTCTCGCTGCACTGTAGTGCATGATCACACTTTTAAAAGTCTCCAGGTAAGTTTCAACAAATAACAAAAAACTTGCAAAAATTCAATTGTATTTGGTATGTGAGAGAACTATACGTCAAGAACGTGATTCTATTCCATTGTCTGCAGGGTAAGATATTCTGAATAATAATAATAATAATAATGATTGATGATGATGGTGATGAACTATTATTGATAATGAACTATTTATCACTGTGTGTTTTTGTGATGCCAAATGGTCTAATTATTTGTTGAGATCCACCCTGAGCCCATTCGCGGGAAGGGTGGAATATAACTTCGAAAATAACAACAAGAACAACAACGGGTGACCTAAGTTGCAGGCTGCAGAAGACACCATTTCTGGCTCCTAAAATGGCGGTATTTTTTAATTAAAAAACCCACCTAGAAAACCACAAATCTCGGGATTATTTTTTTTAATTAAAAAAAAAACGTGAATACCTAACCCCTATGGATAGGTAGTGCCACAAACAAAACCTGAGTGCCACCAAAGGGGGGGGGGGTTTTCCCTCCATGCCTCCCTCTCCCCCCACAAGCGACGCGCCCGGCCTCCTCTCCTTCTCCCGGGGGGCAATGACTCACCTGCTCCTTCCTCGTCCGATTCACTCCTCCCCGCCTCCGCCGCCGCCCCCGCCGCCCCCGCCCAGGGCGGAGAGGGGGGGAGAGGGCGAGGGGGGGGTCCGTCCTCCCGGGCCTAAGAACCGCGTCACACGAGGAGGAAAGGGGGGGGGGGGGGGGGAGGGGGGGTGTTAACGGGGGCACAGGGACTGTGTCTCTGGACCCTCAGAAGAACACAGGAAACAGAATCTGAAGAATGCAAAGGGGGATTTTCGGAGGGAATCTTCCTCCTGAGCATGAATGCTGTGCCCCTTCTGTCTGGGGGAAACGGAGGCAGGAGGGTCGGCTGAGGCTCTCCTCCCCAGGCGGGTTCTGTGCTTCGGGGGATTTATTTTTCCTGCTTCCGCACAGTGTAGCACTTGGGCACCAGTGTTCCCTCGAAGCAGGGTGAGCTGGCTGCACAGCCTGGTGCGCCCGGCGTTATGCCAGAGCAGCCCCACTGCGCTGAGTAT